>NC_044560.1:48321029-48629154 GCF_007565055.1 Rhinopithecus roxellana | reverse complement strand
CTCAAGGTGATTTTTGTCTTCCAGAAGCCACTTTCTATCTCTGGTGACATTTTTGATTGATAATTAGCTTGTCTTAGTGTGGACTGGTACAACAAATTACCATAGACTGGATGGTTTAAACAATAAAAATGCATTTCTCACAGTTCTGGAGGCTTTAAAATCCAAGATCAGGCTGCCAGCATGGTTGGGTTCTGGGGAGGGCCTTCTTCCTGGTTTGCAGATTGTCATCTTCTTGCTGTGTCTTCACAAGGCAGAGAGCAGAGAGAAAGGAAGCAAGGCACTAATCTCATTATGAGGGTTCCACCTCATGACCTAATCATCTCCCAAAAGCCTTGTCTCCAAACACCATCACATTAGGGATTAGGGTTTCAACATATGAATTTAGGGGAACACAGACATTCAGTTTGTAACACAGAGCACTATGTGCTCCTGGCATATAGTGAGTAGTGACCAGGGCTGCTGCTAAGTATCCCCCCATACACAGAACATCCTCCTGCTATAGAGAATTATCTGTCCCAAAATGTCAATAGTATTGCTGTCAAAAAGAACCTCAAATTCAGTTCATATTTTTCCCAAAGTAGAATTTGTCTGCAGTGACCTTGATATGGAATTTTCCAGCTTCTGGTTGAATATGTCCAGAGATTTAGTACTAGCTCACTCTTTTACTACTGAACAAATGCTAGCTTAGTTGCTTGTTTTTGGCATCCCAGAATGCTGAATGCATATTATCACATTGTTTCATAATTATTTGATTTTTGTGTCTCATCTATTAAAGGATGAGCTCCTTGAAAAGCTAATCCTATTTCATACCCATCTTTGCATTCTTAGCTTCTGCATAATGCTTCGTACCAAAAATATTAATAACAATTCAGTGAATAAACAAGTGAAAGATGAGAAGTCATATATATATATATATATATATATATATATATATTTTTTTTTTTTTTTTTTTTTTTTTTTGAGGCGGAGTCTCGCTCTGTCACCCGGACTGGAGTGCAGTGGCCAGATCTCAGCTCACTGCAAGCTCCGCCTCCCGGGTTTATGCCATTCTGCCTCAGCCTCCGGAGTAGCTGGGACTACAGGCGCCCGCCACCTCGCCCGGCTAGTTTTTGTATTTTTAGTAGAGACGGGGTTTCACCGTGTTAGCCAGGATGGTCTCGATCTCCTGACCTCGTGATCCGCCCGTCTCGGCCTCCCAAAGTGCTGGGATTACAGGCTTGAGCCACTGCGCCCGGCAGAGAAGTCTTATATTTTAAGTTACATCCTCTCTTTGAAGTGGAAATCTCATGCTTAGGTTCTACCCAATGAAAGTTTTCTCTTGGAATGGAGATGGAAGAGACAGACCACTTGTTGCACAACTCTATCTTGCCCTTTGCCTCAAGGCTGTCCTTGTGAGTTTGGGAACTATACATATTCTTAGTTTGCATTTTTCTTTCATTGGAAGTAAAACTTTCCATAAAAGTGCCAACACTGGGGGCAAATGGAAAGTATTTTATCATCAACAAGTTTAATTTGCTGAGTGCTTTGCATTAAAATCATTGAAGTGAGTTGGGCTGGCCAATTCCCAAACTCTATTGCCAAACTGAGAGGCACTTTCTCATCCTTGCTTTAAATGGCGATGAGCCATTGGATCGCTGAACTTGGACCAATATTGGAAGGAAGAAGAGAGCATGGAAACCAATTTTCCCATGGGGTTGAAAAGGCCAGAGTGACTAACCATACTTTTCCAACTCTAGTTTAAAGTCTGTAAATAATAATGTAACTCACATTTGTAAAGATCTTATATAAGCCTTATACATCTGTCCCACCTTTTTTAAAGAAAATGTGGAAATAAACAGTTTCTTCTGTTAAAACACTAATACATTGTGGCACAGAATGCAACACTGGCATGACATTTTAAGATAAAATTATCTTCAAAGAAACTCTGCATTCATGATGGGGTGCTTAGAACTATATTTCTGGACCATTCTCTCACTTACGTTTGTAAGTGAAGTTAATGGAAAATTTGACATGATCTAGCACACATTTTCTGTTTTAATTTCACAGTTCATCTTTTTCCTCTTCCTGGAATTGTCTTTTACCCTGTTTCATTCATTCTTCAAACACACTCTTATTCTGTAAAGCTCAACTCAAATGTTACTTTCTCTTTGAAGATTTCTTTGATTCCCCAAGCACTGACTCCTTTTTCCAGGTTTCACCTGCTTGTATTCAACCACTTCTCAAACTATGTTGTAATAGGCTGCTTAAATATCCTTCTTTCCTGATAGGCAGGGATCTCCTAAAGGAAGGGGGTATATTTTATCTTCTATTTCCTTCATGGCATAATTTCTACAGAAACAACCTGCAACAACTTAAATTTATAATTTGGCCATAGAGAGAAACTTCTTTCTATATATTCCCAAGACACTCTGATCATATTTATTTCCTGATTTGTTCATTTGATTAATTTTTATTTGATCAATCTATATTTACTGAGGTTCTAGTGTTAACTAGGCCCTGTGGATGGTTATACAAATAATAAAGGACTGAAATATATGAAGCACCTACCCTGTGCCAAATGCCATGCCAGCATTTAATAAATGTCTTCTTATTTAATTCCACACCATGAGAGGTACTATTGTTACTAGTTTGCAGATAAGGAAACTAATGTCTATATATTTAAGTCACTTGCTCAGGGTCACACAGATGATACTTATATTTTATGGAAGTTTTAATTTAACTGAGACAATATAACATGCACACATGTGACACACAAACACATACTTTTTTGGCAAAGAGTTATTTTTTATGTGCCAAAGCTGAAGCATAGTAAAATGAACAGAAGTTTTGGGTGGTAACCCAATAGCTGCATGACTATCATGGTCTGTAACCTAAGAGCTGCATGACTAAATACTGGATAAAATCTGGTTTTCTTTCTACATCCATTCTCCATCAGAATACTCTCATCCCTGTGCCTCCCCATGGGTCCCGTGAGGCTGGTCTCCAAGCACTGCATCTCTCAGGCTATCCTGCTCTCTATTTTCTGTTGGATTTGGGGAATAGGAAGCATCAGAGAAAGGTAAAGAATTCAAGGTATTCCTTTACCTTCCCCTAACTGCTTACAAACTACTGGGCAAGGCCTTAAGAGCTCTCTGCTCTTGGGAGCTGGATGGGAGAGTGTGGCTCTCTTATAAGCATAACTGTCACCAAGTTCTTATAATAGCTTTCTCCCCTTGTCCTTTCAGGCATGAGGGTGTTAATGCTTCTTATATAGAAACCTTCAGGAGCTTTCCTATCCCTGCTCACAACTCTACATAGAGTACTTTCATTCAACTGTCTTCACATAGCCCATTGAGTGTGCCATCTACATTGAGACAGAGAGTGACACACCTTTGTCTGAGCCTCAATATTCTCATCTGTTAAATGGGTATAGTGACATGTAATTCAGGAAAATTTTGTGAAGATAAACAAAATATGTTAAAAGTACTTCAAAAACTTTAAATTACCAACATTTATAATCATAAACTTATTTTTCAGTTCTATAGAATTCATACTTTCATTTATCAAATATCTACTGAGGACCAATTATGAGTAAGACCTTATGCTAAATGCTGAGGAACTCTGTTGAGCAGAGATTTAATTAGAGGGGAAGAGACTCCTTTAGAGTAAGTGAGGGAGGAGGAAACTCAATCAAAATAAAGATATAACCAGGTCCTTAAAGAAGAGTATATTTTATAGGTGAAATTGGGGAAGGGGGGAAATAGCATACTAGGGCAAGGGAATTGTGTAAGGGGATGTTCAGAGGTAGGGGAGAGAAAGGCATATTTGTCATGAGTGAGTAAACCATTTTCATGGGTGACAAGGCTGGGAATGCAGTGATTTTCAAGGTCTTTGTAAAGAGTAATTGCATCCTCTAGGAAGAATAAGAGGAAAATGAATTCCAATATATCTTAATATCTTTTTCCCACTGTGGCATTTGTCCTGTGAAAAGCTCTCCATTGAAAAATTAGTGATCTGGTGGGATTTGGATGTCTTTACAGTATGGTTTGATTGATTGTACTAATGGATTTTGCAGCAGATTGGATATTAAAATGGTCAAGAAAGGATTTGATTGAAAATCACTAATTTAGACCAACTGATACCTTTGTCAACAAACATTCATTGAACTTCTACTGTGTAATATGCTCTTGGGCCCCAAGGAGGTTAAAAAACAAACAAACAAATAAACAAAACCCAAAACTAAAAAACAAACAAACAAACAAACAAAAAAACCCAACAGTTCATTAAAGTTCATCAACATGGGGTCCTCCACATGCTCTTTCTTCTGCCATTCCCTGTCGAGCACAGGGCATGAAACTTATTTGGTAGATACATGATAGAAGTATTGTGTAGGCACACAATAGAAACATTTGGTCTACACACAATAGAAGTGTATAATTTTTCCCTTTTGATCTAATACATAAATGAATGTCTCACTTAAGATATAATCTAGAGCAGAGTTACCCAATAGAACTTTTCTGTGATAAAAAATGTTCCACTTAGGTGCTGTCCAAAAGGGAGTAACTGGCTACATAGGGCTATTGAGAACTTGAAAGAATGCAATTGAGGACTGAATTTTAAATTCTACTGCATTTTAATTTAAACAGATTTAATTAAAACAAATTTAAATTTAAACAGCTGCATTTTATTAGTGGCTGCTGTATTGAACAGTACAAGTCTAGAGAGAAGTATTTTACGAATAACAAATAAAATTCTTTCTCACTGTCTTCATAACACTCCACAGTTGCTGAAGTTCTTTTCCATCCAGCCTAATTGCTGTGTTTGAGCTATAATTTGGAGTGAGGTTCTAGGACATCTCCAATCACTCCTATCCTGTTGTTCCACATTTAAAGTTCTGTTTAATCCATCTTTACTTACCTCTGTCCTGAAATGGTGAAATGGGGGTAGCAGAAGATGATTTCCTAACTGTAATCATTGTGATTTAGTGCATGTATTTACACCTGCTGGGTCTTCAAATAGCACTGCCTTAATTTAGTAGCCCCTGTAGTCATTCTAACTAATCATGAAAAGGCTTGGTTAGCCTTTAGGCATGCTCAGACATAGTTGCTGGGTGAGTAGGCAAATGAACAATCTACTAAGAACTTCTACTACTCAGCAGATAGGATGGGTAAGCACAAAGTACTTATTGTGACATTATTATTGAAAAATCATGTGCATATATGCAAGACAGAAAATACAGACATTCAAAATACAAAATTTCTGTATAAAATATTGGGTAAAAATAAGCCTTTTCAAAGTAAGCATCCTAACATTATGCAACCTCAAACTGCCCATCATTGGCACATCTCAGGGTTAGAACCTATAATACATTGAAGCAAGCCTGGAGAAATCTAGGGAAAAGATATTATGTATCCAGTTTTTCTAGCCATATTAAACTGTTTTGTGGTTCGCTGCATATTCCACCTTTTTCCATGTGACTACTTCTGTGCAATTTCTGCTTCTCTAGGCAGGGATACCCCTTGTCTCCTTGGTTGACCGATAGACTTCAGTTTGGGTTGTGCTTCAAGAACCAGCACAAATGGTACTTCCTTTATTCAGGTATTTACCTGAATTCCCACAGATAGAGTGAAATTTGCACATACCTTAATCAGAACAAGTGGATTTCTGTAGATATTCCTTGGATTTGTTATGGATTTATGCTTGTGCATCATGAGCCTATTGAAGGTAGGGGCTGTGTTCTGTTAATCTTTTTATTCCCAGTACTTATCAAACAGCTAAAATAATGATTCAGTCAAAGTTCATGGTCAGAATAGATTTCAAGTTAGTTGTTGTTTCTATGTATTTATACAGTGATGAGTGATTGAAGTAATCCAGAAGAGAGAGTCCCCAAATGTTTGGGTCATACACTAGAATATATTTTATGATTTAAAAATTTTTGCCTTTTAAAATGTATTTTGTTGGAGATAATATTAAAATTTCTTCATTGGCAAGTAATAATACCTTGAGTCTCAAAGCTTTGAGCTCCAACTAATTTGATTAACCAGAAATACAGCTTTATTACTTACCCTTCTACAACTACCTGCCATAGATCCTTACATTCAATTGTTCTGGCTAGGTATTGCAGAGGAGACACGATTTTCCATATAAAAAATCTACACTAAAATGTAAATTCCCTAATAACAGATATTCTCTTTTTTGAGTTTTGATTACTGACAAAAATCCATGGTCTAGAACAGTACTTTGTACCTTTAAATCACTCAAAACCTAGCTTATATTAAAATTAATTAATTTATATAATCAAAGCTTTCTGTATCTTTAAAACCTTTCATTCCACCATTGTCTACAGTCACCTTACCCTTTATGGAATGGAAAGCCAGCTCTTCCATTATCATGCTGCCACTAACAAATTGCTGTCTATGCCATGGTCTGGGCCCTTCCTGACCTCCTCTAGACAATGGCACCCCATCTCTCTCAGACAAGTGTTCATCCTATTGCTTACTTCTCCCCTGCATCTGCCTCTGGGATTCCTTCACTGGGTCAGCTCTTTCCATTTGAAAAGGCCAGCTCTTCCAGTGGGGGCTTCTAAAACAGAGCTGATGTGCCCCTGTGACACCATTTTCCTCTTCAAGTGAGTCGTCTTCCCAGAATACACAGGTGACTCAAGTTAAGGGTGGTAAGGGAAGCTGTAGATGTGAGCATGTTCAAATGGAATCTGCTGGTGTAAGTGAAACCACAGCTGTCTCCAACAGTCAGTCTCCTTCTGCCAGGCTACTTCTCTTAGTGTAATTTTTCTCTCAGGAAACTTAATTTATTCTCCATCAGTTCAGCTGTCTTCACAAAGCTCCAGTTTAGTGTACAGCTACGGGTCTGGATTTAGGCTGTCTTTCATGAGGCTCCGGGGCCACATGCAAATCAAAACATGTGTTCGGATATCTGTTTGTGTTCTTCCCGAGTTTGGCCTTCTCAGAGAATTCAGGTTATCCCAAAGGTGGCTCATGGAGTAGAAGCATGAAGCGAGGTGAAATTGAAAGCCTGTGTAGGTGCTTAGTTAAGAAAACCCATTATATGGGCTGAGTTCAGAAGTGGAGTGGTATGGGACCCATTACATTCCCCATTATAGTTTGTCATGAACCAAAGACCAGAAATTAGAAGACACGGTTACTGGATAGAAGCTTTCTACGATAGTGATTCACAAATTTTGTGGGCTATTAGAGTCACTTAGGAGTCTTCAAAATACAAACACATTTCTGGGATGTACCCAGGGTCTCTTCATAGTTATGGAGTTTTATAGGTATCCCCCCGTTCCCTGTGCTTTGGGAGCCTGGTCACAGAATGCCTCTAGAGTGGTGCCTCTTAACTCATACATATGGAACACATAGAAAAAAATAATGCTTAATGTTTACATAGCACACTGGAATGAAGGAACACAGTAGGCTGCCCTGAAGCAACCACCTTCAGGAGTGGCCTTCAGTCACTCCAGAATCAATATGGCTTCCCAGCTTGCTGAGAGGTTTAGTCAAAAATGACACTGCATAGGCCCAGTAGGGAAACTTTGATTTAAGGAAAGTGTCACCTAACTCAACCCCCCAGCTATTAAATATCAGATCTGAATAAGGCCGCATTAGCTTCTTAAATCTGTATTCCCTGAATATTTCCTTAAAGAGAATGGAAGACAGTTAGAAAATAATGGGTGGAAGGTCACTCCAAAGTAAAATGTTTCCCATGGATACATCCACAAAAAGATAATTTTCATGTAGATAAATAATTTGGAACTTATGTGATAACACCTTATTTTAATAAATTTTACTCAAAAATCTTCAAGTTCAAACTCCTTACCTTGGTATTCAAAGTTCTCCATGTTGGTCACTATTTTTCTAAATGTATCTCTTTCTTTTCCTTTTTAAATACCCTAAACTTCAGCTAGAAGAACTTTCATGTATTTACCAATGGAATTTTTGTAGTTTTCCACACATGTTTTGTTTTATGCTCAAACTTATTTCACTTCCTACATTGCTTATCCTTCAAATTCCATTGTTCTCATTGAGAATTTTCTGATCTCTCCAGCCAGAAATCATCTCTCTGTCTTTTGAACTATTTTAATCTCTTTTCTGGGCCTTTATTCTACTTAGCACATACTATGTTATATTATAGTTATTTGTACATGATCTGATCAGTCAGAATCAAACGGGCTTAGGTTTAAATTTAGTATTTTCCACTTTTTAAATGGATGACCTTGTAAATTTCCTGAACTGTAATTTCTTACTCTTACATATATTAAGTATAAAAATATCTGCCATGCTGTAAACCATTGGCAAAATGGCCTCAATTTTCAAACCTGTATCTTTGCCCTTTGCACTGTGACTTTGAAGCTCATTCATCAACAGACGGAGTCTGTTTCCCTACTCCCTGAATTTAAGCTGGTCTTGAGATTTGCTTTAGCCAAGAGAATATGACAGATGTGAAAGTGTTCCAGTTCTGAACATAGGCCCCTAGAGCAAAGAGACCTTGTGGACTCCCATTTGCTCTCCTAGAATCCTGCTCAACTGTCATGTGAGCAAGCCAAGGCTACCTTCCTAAAGCATGAGAAACCACATGGAGCAGAGATGAACTGTCTCAATTGAGGATAGTGTAGATCAGCCAGATCCCAGCGAATTCACTAGCAGATGTATGAGGGAACATAGCTGAAATGAGGAGGATCATCCACTACATGTATGAATATACATATATATGTATATATATTTTGCAAGCTAAAGTTTGGGAACCACCAACTAAAACAACCATATGTATGTATGTATATACATATACCTAGATGCATACATACAAAGTCCAGTATATATATTGGACTTTCAGTCCTCTCTCTCTCTCTCTGTATACACACACACTCCCCCCGCCACACACACACAAACACGTATGTAAATACTTACATACATATGGTTTTTTTAAGTTGGTGGTTTCCAAACTTTAGCTTGCATCAGAATCACTTTGGGTGTTTGATACAATAGACCAATGAGCTCCCAGAGTGTCTGATTTATAGGTCTTGCATGGAAGTTCCTAAATTTACACTTCCAATAAGTTCCCACGTGATGCTGATGCAGGTGGTTTGGGTACCACATTTTGAGAATGACCGTTTTAAGCTGCTAGGTTTTGAAGTAGTTTGTTAATATAGCAAAAGCTACCTGATAAATAGGGATATTATGAAGCTTAGTAATTACAAATTTAAATTTGTAATTTGGTAGACACTCAATAAGTCTCATTATTGTTATCTGTTTTATCTCCTCAAGTAGCCTGTAAGTTCCTCGCAGAAAGGACTATTATACAGGTGAGTGCATCCTACTCTTGTTATCAGTTTGCAGTACTTTGCATGTTGCACACATAGCTTTCAGTCCATTATATACCATAAACAGCAAGCAGGTGTCATACGCAATTGCTGTGTTCTTTATCACTGTTATGTCCTAACTCATAATTTGGAGACATTTCCTAAAGATAATTTAAGATTATTTGATCAATTGCAAAATGCTTTCTTGCATCTATGTGTTTATGAACTTCTGTTAAAAAGAAGTCACAGAGGGTCAACCTTTTATAAAGCAGTGATTGAAGACGTGTAGTGCTACAGTAGCTTAAGGAGTTGAGGATTCTGGCAAGAAAGCCAAGTAATCACCTAGGAAAAGAAATATAACTAAGAAGAGAATTAATAAACTGGGAATAAATGGAACGATTAATGAATTGGCATTCTCTATAAGGTCTAAAGACAGCTGTAGTGGTTATAAAAGTGTAAGAAAAGATAAAAGGAGTGAGGTATTGTCAGAATGTAAACTGAGAATTTAAGATTTTGAAGGTGAACTTATTGAATGATGCCTAGGAATACGTGTTTTTAAAAGATTAAATGATTCTGCTGTGCAACACGTTTGGTAATGAATATCCGGCAATATTATGCTCTTTACTGTCGTCAAAATTCATGAAGACAAGCAGATGATATCTACTTCTGCAAGGGCTGAAGAACTGATGCTGAGAACTTTACCCATTACATCATTCAATGTTTCTTATAAAATCTCATGTAAAGAACTTCTTCCCAATGTAGTGACAGAAAAAAAAGACACATTGGTCTTTCCTGAAGAATTGCTATATTTTTTTTCTTTATGATATTGAAGTTTATAAAATTCACCATTGTTACCTCTTCCTCCTGGCTGCCAAGAAGCCAAGAGCTAATCCTGAAGCTAAGCCATTTCTAAATTGCGTTAAGTGCTCTCAAAGTCCCTTGTGAATACCTCTATATTACCATTTACATATTAAAGTTATTCATTTAATGTATTTTTCATCATTTTACTGTAAGTTCCTAAAAGCAGAAACCATATCTTTTATATCAGTTCATCTACAGTAACTATCCTGGTGCCTTGTATGCTGTAGGTTCTAGGAAAATTTTTGCTAAATTATAAACCAAATGGTGGCAATTGTAAACCTGATGGTCACTAGGTTTTCTGTTCCCTTCTTTCTTGAGTTTTAATTTTATGTTTTCATTTATTGATCTTATTGTACATGAGTCAATGTTAGGTATTAGAAGAAAATTATTTTCTCTCCATTTCTTGTATTTTCTTTCAGGTGGAGATAGCCCAGTTAGTCTTATACTTCTGGCTTCTCTCTGTCCATTTACTCAGTATATCCCAAGGGAGAGTGACTGATTTATTTGATTGGTAAATCTGGGGAGAATGAATCAGACATGCTCAGCCCAAATCCTCCATTTTTCTGTTTTCACCTTTTAGGTCAGTTAGCTCTGGGTTTCTCTGATGAATTCCCTTTTATTCTTCTATTCACATAGATCTAGTTTGGCCTCAGAAACCTCAACGCCCTTTGTAAATACATGTCTCACTTTTTCATTTCCCAGTATTTCAGTTTATCCACTGCTATTTCCATAACAAGAAGATGTTTGCTGAATCCTCCGTTTTCTCTTCACCTACAAAACATCCTTCAATTACCTAATCTGCCGCCATAGCTCTTGCACTGTTTTTGAGCCAGCCTGTTTCCCAATAATTAAACATCACAAATACGCTTCCTCTATGAATTTCTTGTTTTGGATTTGTGGTAATTTTTCCTGCTTTCTCCATACAAGCAGAACTTGCATCTCTAAATTGATAGTAGCCCACATTTCTTCTAAATTGCTCATTAATTTATTGTTGAAATAAATAAAATCTATTTTATTTCAAAGGAAGAAGCTGCACTGGATCTGCAATATTCATAAGCATAATTGGCAGGTGTTACAATGTAAAGCCTCAAAGATAATGTAAAATTAGATAAGACATGCAACTCCAGACTAGCCTTGGCTTGGTTCCAAGTGAAGGTCAATATTTATTATCTGAAGGCCTAAAATATCTTAGAATGGTATGCAAACCTAGTTTATAAACATGTTACATGGTATGAAACTAATCATTCTTCCAGTGTTTGAATGTAGTGTGCAAAAGACCTATTAAATAAAAGGCAGCAAGAAAAATAAGTGAAAATAGTCTGAATCAAAGATACCATGATCCCAGACTCAACCCAGTGGTCTTTTGGGAGTCCTCTAAACAGTATTTTCCTTTATATTAATAGCTCAAGTTCTTAAACAACTAGTCAGCAGATAGGGGCCGAAACGTATTGGCTCCTTTCTTTACTTTGATAAGACTAAGTTAGAGGATGTAGTTTATACATGGAACAGTAAACCTCCAATATTGATCCAGATCACACAGATTAACCCACCTAGTTACAGTCATAGCCAAAAGTCTACAGGTCTTCCCTAATGGGGCAGTCTCCCATTAAAACATGGCATATCAGAACAGGGCAGAATGTATGCCTTCTGGAAGTTACGTGCCCCAAGAAGAAAAATGGAGGAGCTGCACTGAGCATGACTAGTTCATGCTTCCAAATTTACCTGGTATAAATGCATATATGTCACTCTATTTTCCCTGCACTGGAGTTTGTAGAAAGAGAGAGAGAGTTCAAAAGCATTAGAGGAATTAAGTCCCCATTACTGAGGTCACTCAATAAGCTTAATACAATAAATTTGAATGAATAAAAAGAAGAAAAAAATAATTGAGAAGATTCCACTGAAAAAATGTATATTCAGGTAGAAAAATTGTTGTAGAATTGCTAGGTATCACTCTTAAAATATTGTTTTAAGCACCAAAATTTTAAAAAAGTATTATCTTTAGGGGTTGTGGCTAAATTTACTTTTTAACACCTCTACTAAGGTTAGGCTATTGCCTGAGAGTAGCTGAACAGTAGCAGTATGGTCAATACGCACCCACACCAAGCAGTGCTCACATGATTATAAATTTAGAATTGTACAATGAAGTATCATGATATTACAAGAATAATGACAATAGGAGCTCACATTTAAGAGCCCTCTTCCTGTGTGCCACAAATGTGCTAAGTGATTCCATATTACCATATTTGATCGTCAAAATATTTCTGTGAGTTAAATATCAATATTTCTATCTAAAGTTATGGTAAACAAGGCTAAGCAACATACCACAGCTCATAAAGCTGAAAGTAGCAAAAGTCAGTATTTGACCCCAGATTGACTGACTATGAACCCTGTGTTCTTTTGCATATGCCAAAGTAAACACATCTGTAAATATTATGGGACTGGATTACAAGAACTCTAGGACCTTCTGACTTTCTATGTATCTATGACCCAACAGTGTGAAAAGCTCCTGCTAGTTAAGCGCTACCCCAGATCATCGTTTTTCTTCTTTCCTCTTTGCATTCTTTTCTGTTTCTCTTCTATTTGAGAGTTCCAATGGGCTAATTGGAAAGATCTTGCATAAATACAGTAAAAGTCATTATAAGGTTATCCAAAGGACAAAATGGGGAGGGAAGGTATGGTACAAGTGGAAAATTGTTGTAAGTTTGAATTACAACGTGGTTGGATCTGCTCAGGGCTTAGCAGAGGAAGACATTATATTGCCAGGACATTGCTAGGTTTTACTTTAAATTTACTTTAAATTCTAAGATACAAAGAAGGCTTTAACTTAAAAATGGAAGATAAATATTTCACAAATATGTTCTTGTATCTCATAATTTGAAAGATTAGTCTCTGAAGAAACTATGGAGAATACTGATCATCATCATCCTAAGAAATATTCCTGGCAATTCTTAAAACACATCTGTATTTCCCCAGTTTAAGTAGTATTATGCTGGAAAGAGGAGCTGGACTTTCAAGTTAAATATTTGGATTTTACTGTGTGAAATAGGATACATTGGTTGGTCTCTCTGAGCATCAATTTCTTCATCTGTACAAAAGTCCAAAATCAAATTCCATTTTATTTATTAAATAATTTATTAAATAATAGTGCAGATTTAAGTGCCTAGCTCAAGGATGGACCTCTAGCAGATTTTAACAAATGATGGATTATATTTAAATCAATAGAGGTATATTACTACATTTTCTTCAAAATCCCAGATAACTTTCTTGACAATTGTCATAATCTTGTAAAAGACTGAAGATAATTTCTATTTATTCAATTATGCATTTACCAACTGTTTTTGGTGCCTACAGTTTGCCAGGTGCTGTGTTAGGCTTTGCAGAGGTAGAGATTAAAGGAATGTTTTCAGGTTGCTTATGATCAAGTAGGGAAGAGACAAGAAAATAGATAATTACAAACATCATCATGAAACATTGTAGGGTAGAGGAAATGTCCCATAAAGGACTCCTAACTGTAAAATAAAAATAATCCTATATCTAACCAGATTGGTCCATGGAGTTCCTTGGCAACTCGTTAACCTTCTACTTTTCAACAAATCACCTTGCTCTGATATGTGGCTCTGATTCTTATAAATTGAAGATATTTGCAGTATTGAATTGCACACTGGACTTTGGAACAAAATAACTAAATTTCAGATCTGGGTTTGTCATTTAGCCATTGCCTGATTGGGCAAGTCAAGATACATATACGAACGTTAGTTCTCTCCTCTGTGTGTGTGTCTATCCCTGTGTGTATATGAATTAAACAACAGGATTTTTCATTTATGTAACATTTTTAAAATCACTAATTGAATGGTTTAACAATTGTAAAAAGGGCAAGAAAAATCTAGATTTTTCCACATATAGCAACTAAACTAAATAGTCACTGAAGGTCACAAGTTGAATATATGTAGCATTACTTAATGTCAAATGAGGGCCTGCTTCTGCCTCCTGGATCCAGTGAGGTTTCAGGCAGGGAGGGCTAATATGAGTTATGTATACTGACACCCCCACAGTTTGCATAGCTCTCTGGCCATACGCCTCTCCCCTACTTAGTTCAAATAAAGTTTCAAAATCATTTTCTCAAGCTTTTGCTCTAGGTAGTCACTACCAATCTATCAGAGTTGGCTCTCGAGTTGAAACTTACTTGTCATTCCAGATTCATAATCAGAGTCTGACAGAGTCTCTCTGGCATGGCTTCTGATGCCTCTTTAAAATTAATTAATGCTTGGAATGTTGAAGTCAGCTAGAGGAAATATCAAGAAACAGGAAGATTTCACACATTCATTCCAAAAACTTTCAGAAATTCGTATAATTAAATGCATACTATGACCAAAGCACTTGGTGTCTACAGGTGTCCTTATAGCTACTGAACTGCATCTACAAGCTTCCTGAGTTCTCTGTGAGTTTTCATGATAATTCCCTGCTATCTATAGCCATCTGCATCTGTCCTTCTAATATATAGGGGGAAAAGTCAGACTTTTTATTTAATTAAATTAAATTAATTAATTAATTTATTTTTGAGATGGAGTCTCACTCTGTCGCCCAGGCTGGAGTGCAGTGGCCCGGTCTTGGCTCACTGCAAGCTCCGTCTCCCAGGTTCACACCATTCTCCTGCCTCAGCCTCCCAAGTAGGTGGGACTACAGATGCCCACCACCACGCCCGGCTAATATTTGTATTTTTAGTAGAGACGGGGTTTCACCGTGTTAGCCAGGATGGTCTCGATCTCCTGACCTTGTGATCCGCCCATCTCGGCCTCCTGAAGTGCTGGGATTACAGGCGTGAGCCACTGCGCCCGGCCAAAAGTCATTCTTAATAGTTTAGTCTTTGAGACTAAATTTTGTATATTGTAAATTTTGTATATTGACTTTGTATGATTATCTATATATATGTTACGTATGTTTAGGCACACTACATTTATTTTTAGGTATTTCATGTTGTTTATGTTATTGTAATTGTATCGTTTTTATTTTAATTTCCATTATTTGTGGCTAGTGCATTAGCCAGTTTGGGCTATTATAAGAAGATACCACATACTAGGTGGCTTAAATAATAGAAATTTATTTACTCACAGTTCTGGAAGGTAGAAGTCCAAACTCAAGGTGCTAGCAGGATTAGTGTCTGGTGAGCCTTTTTTTCCTGGCTTAAAGATGGCCACCTTCTCACTGTGTCCTCATGTGGCCTTTCCTCAGTGTACTCATGAGGGGGAGGGGAAGAGATATCCCTCTGGTATCTCTTCCTTTTCTTATAAGGACACCTGTTCTATTGGAGTGAGGCCCAACATTATGACCTCACTTAACCTTTATTACCTTGAGCACCCCTTTCTCCAAATACAGCCATATTGAAGGCCAGAGTGTCAACATATGAGTTTTATGGGGACACAGTTCAATCCACAAGAGCTGGTATACAAAAATACAATTAATTCTTATATGCGGTAGTCCTCCTTTCCCTGCAGGTTTGCTTTCCTCAGTTTCATTGAGCTGTGGTCAACCTCGGTCTGAAAATAGGTGCCTATAGTAACAACAGGGTATTTAGAGAGAGAGAGAGGGTCACATTCACATGACTTTTGTTACAGTATATTAAAATATATTGGCATAATTGTTCTATTTTATTATTAATTGTTGTTGCTAATCTTTTACTCTGCACAATTCAGTAAATTTCATCATATGTATGTTTAGCAAAATATATTAGGCTGGTCGTGGTAGCTCACGCCTGTGATTCCAGCACTTTAGGAGACCGAGATGGGTGGATCACCTGAGGTCAGGAGTTCAAGACCACCGTGGCAAACATGGCGAAACTACGTCTCTACTAAAAATACAAAAATTATCTGGGCATGGTGGTGGGTGCCTGTATTCCCAGCTACTCAGGAGGCTGAGGCTGGAGAATCACTTGAATCTGGGAGGCAGAGATTGCAGTAAGCCAAGATCACACCACTGCACTTCAGCCTAAGAGAAAGAGCGAGACTTCGTCTCAAACAAACAAACAAACAAACAAAAAAGTTGTATGTTTAGGGTTTGCTACTATTCATGATCGTAGGCATCCACTGGGGGTTTTGAAACTTATCCCTGCAAATAAGAGGAAACTACTGTTTTTACTTGATATCATGAAGACTTGCTAAACATGCATATTAGTTTTAGCAGCATTTTTGTAGATTTCTTAGAATTTTTTACTTAGACAACCAGGCTGTATGCAAATAGAATTTTGCTTCTTTCTCTTCAGTCTGAATGGGTTTTATTTCTTGTCCAACTTTCTTGCATTGGCTAGTACCTTCATAGGATGTTGAAGTGATGAGAGTGGACAGTCTTACACGTGAGCTTAAGAAGAAAGGCTTTAGTTTTTCCCCACCAAGTGTGACGTTAGCAGTAGGTTTTTCAAGATGCCTTTAATCAGGTTGAAGCTGAGGAAAATCCTGTTGATTATCAGTATGCCAGGAATTTTTAATAAGCTCCTTGAAGACATTTTGTCTCTTTGTCTTCATAATAATTGCACCAAGCAATGCCTTGCTCATATATTATGAGTTATATTGAGAGGAAATAAATGAAATTGAATATTCATTTGAAGAATCTAAAAGGGAAATATATTTTTGAAAAAACAAAGTCTGGACACATGACTCAACACATAGTCATTTATTGCCTGATGATGAAAAGAATGCTTTATTTCTGTAATTTTTATTTGGTGCAGAACTAGATATATAAGATTTGTGTGTGTGTGTCTGTGTGTGTGCACACGCGCAAGCGTGTGTGTGTGTATGTGTGAGAGAGAGAGACTGTCTTGTGAATGTAATTGCACTAAGTGAATTGCATAACGACTATTGCATTCTAGAAATGCAAAATAATATCAACAGACTGAATGAAACAATGGTGTCGAAGACCACAATATATAACTTACCTATTTATAATCTAGTCCCTCACATAATAATAACGTACATATAACCATCCGGATTTAATCTGGTCCTCTTAGAATTTTGAAATGCTCTCTAGAATTACCTGTTTTTCTACTTCAATGAGAAATGTGTGTGATTTGTTCAGCTGCTATCTCTCTACCATCCCCACCCCCAGCACTGTGCAACACGGCCCCTTCTCTCAGCTGGCAAGCACAGGCCCCAGATGCCAAGCTGTGGAAGATATTTATCTGCTGCATCTGGTTCCTTAGTAGATTCGACAGGCCTCTGTGCTGGCAGCTTCAGAAATGCCTTTGGGCTTGTCACATGTTGAAAACTCCCAACTGGCTGTCTGAATTGGCAACCATGCTTTGGCTCACTGGAGAGAAAAGAGAAATGGTGCTTTTTGTCCATCTACTGATAACCTCTCGTGTAAGTGATCGTTGGCTCCTGATCTGAAGAAGTACGCTCCCAAAGCACAGTGCAGACTTTGGGGCTTAATTTCATCCTCCTGATACAAACTCGCAAGTAGTATATGACTGAGTTTTGTTTTCTTGGCCAGAGAGGAAATCTCTAGCAATTTAGACCTCAGCATGTCTATCCTGAAATTAAATTCAGAAAGCGTCAGCATTTTAGAATTGGCATTTTAAAATTAAGAGTCAGCTAAACCATCCCTTTTATTTATCTGATGAAGAAACTCAGACTTTGAAAGGGGAAGGGATTTGGCCAAGGTACACAGCAAGCAGCACAAAGGACGAGATTCACCCTGGGTGAATACTGGGGGTGGGGAAATACGAAAGCAAAAAGGAGCGGGTATTTCCCTTTGGAGAAGCTGTGGAGAAGGAACCCTTTGGAGACTGCATGGCAGGCTGTAGCAGAGCAGGGAGCCTGCAGACAGGGACACTCATGCCCTAAGGCTGATGCTGTCACATCCAGGCTAAGTGACCCTACACAAGTGACCTAACCTCTAGGCCTGAGTTCCAACACCTGAAAACAAGAAGGAGTTAATCATACTTCCTAATTTATTTGATTGTCCTGAGGATGAAATGAGATCATGCATAATGTACCTTATAAGGCTATATTCATTTTCTTTCAGTAAATGTTTATTGAGAGCTTACCATGTGGTGGACATTATGCAAAAGGCTTGATAAATAATGATTCTCAATCATTTGGGACATTAAATCAGTAAATGAGGGCAGGACTGTAAAACCAGGCCAAGAGAGTGAACTTCCTGAGTGGTTTCCTATCGAGAGGCACGCAGACAGCGAGTGTGTTCTTACACATACACACAATGCATCTATGGCCACAGCATTTTTTCTAATTCCCTGAGTTGCAGTGAGGTCTGGTTTCCAGCAGGGGACATCCATAGCCCAGGCAAGGGAAACTGGGGCCAGCTCAGCCATAGAGATGATCAATGAAAATGATAAATCACTCAGACATGAGCTCGAGACTGGCCTGTTCTGATACTCATTCCATAAAGACAAAAGTTCTGGAAGGAATTACCCTCACAGGCTTCGTTAGCTCTGAGTTTGCAGAATGTCAATGAATTTCAACTTCTCTTAATCCTTAATTTGCAAGCTGAGGTCCCGTGGAGTTTTGTCCATGGTAAAGGGACATAATTCCCTTCTCCCTGGGGCAGATCAAAGGAACAAGGTTTTGATGACTCACAGCTCACACAAGGTCATCCTGGAAAGACAGATTCTGAGAAGTACTGCAGAGCTTGTGAAGTACTGCACTGGCTGGTGTCTGGATTCTAGAGTTTATGATCTGCTCAGAAGCCAGAGAGGTGATGACTAGAAGGTAGATATGAATTGGGGCAGTGGTGTGCTGATAAATATTTAACAACCAGCTCCCTGAGGGGAAAATATGTGCATATGTACGTGTACATAAGTTTATTAAACATTTTACTGATATACAGGACAAGTAGCACGCAATTTATATGCTACATATATAAAATATACCATAACCTTTATTATAAATTCCATATACCTAATTGATTCTCATAGAATACGTTAGTTAATTTTTGTTGAACTCTTGTGTTCATGGCCAAGCTATTCTTGCAATCCAATCATGATTTGACAATATCAGCCTGAAAATAAATGTTTAAATACTGTCTGGTTCAGCAAAAATGCCACTTACCTCATTGATCAACAAGTGTGATTGTGATATGAATGTTGCTTGATATTTTCATTTATGTTAACAGGGAGCAAAAAAGTGAATGGACAGAGGCATATATTACAACTTCACTTGTTTGTTAATGGTATCAGTCAAATCTTTGTTAAATTCACTAGTAGTGTTAAATCCACTAATACTGAAAAATATTTCCTGTTATTTATGTTGTTTGTGACTCAATAGTCACAGACAGAATACAGCATTTTTGACCTATCAAGTCTAGAGAAATCATCAAAACAGTAAATCAAGCCCTGACTTACAGCATTTGCCAATTTTCATGGTATAAGTATTTCCACCATGGTTGATTTCAAAACCAAGGTAATGTCATTGAACATGAAATTGAAAAGAGATTCACAATAGTATATCATTACATAATGTTTCTACCATATGCTTAAAATAGACATAAATAACCTCAAAAACTTAATAAAATATAGTAAATTCGTTATAAAGTTATGGATTTCAAAATGCTTTCATTGTTACATATTTGCATATACTTACGGGGTACATGTGTAGAAAGTGATGGATTTTAAATATTTACTTTCTTATTCACAAAACCTAGAGAATAATGTCTATCGCATATAATCTTATTTTAAAAATATCTACCTTACATAGTATTTAAAACACAGTAACATTTGTCGTATAATTAAAATTATAAAGCAGAGGAAAAAAACAAGAGCCAGGTGAGCATTTAAAAAAACAACTTTATCCAAAATGTTAAAAAAATTATTGAGCAATTATCATATATAAGTCACTGTGCTAAAACCTTTACATAAATTAAATCATATAATCATGACATTGATTATAAGGGGCATGTATTATTTCCCCCAGATGAGAGTCTCTATCTAACAGATTAGAATATAAGTCTCAGCAAAGTAAAGTGACTTGCTCAAGTACATCCAGCTAGCAAATAGTAAGGCCAGGATAAGAAAACAATCTGACTTTATAGATTGTGCAACAAACAAGACATCAGCAGTTAACAAAATGTTAGCCTGGAAAAATAAAATAAAATATTAATTGGTCTGGGAGGAAGCCTGAACTTGAAAGTGACATCTACCCTTGGTTCTGCGGTATGAATCTGAACAAATCGTATCACTTGTTTAAACTTTCTACATAAAGAAGGTTGGATTTTTGTGAGTCTACGAAATGTACCCCATTCCATTTTAAAGCTGTGATGCTAGGGGCAGAATGGATTGCTAAAGAAGATGGTGTGATCTGACTGCTAGTAATATCACAAATAACAATAGCTCATATGATGGAATGATATTTGGAATTAACCAGTGTGTTCAATTCTTATTTACCCCATCTCCCTTGGTAGGGTAAATAAGAAGAATTACCATTCTTTCTGTATTCCTCATCCCAAAGCAAGTTTTTAGATCAACCAGAGTACCATATGAGAAATTCTTTGTTGTTCAATTTAAAGTTCTATGGTCAAGGTGTTAAGAGCAAGAGATCTGGTCCTTCCCTTGACTATCTGAAGGTTCCACAGTAAAGCAGATAGTCAGAGATGAAGTCTACAAAAGGAGAATGCTGACTCATTGGGAGCAGCACAAAGCCATGGTAGGGCTTTCTGGGATGGTACCCTTTTCTGTTTGAGAAAGCACTGTGCATCGCTTGGAAAATTAGCTGACCCTTCTCACTGTAGCCTGATGAGGATAACCTGCTGACAATATCTAGATCATTGCCCATTGACCAGCAACATGTCAGTTCCCTGTCTGTCCATCCCATGGAGACCTTTTCCACCCATTTTCAATCATTCTTAAGCCTCTGGAATCTGGTGTAGGGCCCTGGACATAGAAGGATGAGTCTTGCTAGGGCAAAGGGGAACTGGACCAGAGCAACTGAAGCTCTATTAGAACTTCAGACACTGGTGGGACACATCTCCCACCCTCCTCTTATCTAGCACTCTGTGCACTCATATTATATACATCCCTTGAGATGTATTTGATCCCATGTGGACTCTGGACATACCTCTATCACAGCACTTTTTACTTTGTGTGCTTTCTTCCCATAGAATGTGGGCTACTTCAGAGAACTATTTGTGTCTTACTTCATGTTTTGTCTGTAGAACTCAGTATAGTCAGTAGAATAAAGAAGGTGCTGAAAGAAAATAACAAAACTATAGAACGAATGAATAAACTCTATGGGGAAGGAAGTATTAACAGGATACTCTGTTGACAGATGAGGAAATTGAAGCCCAAAGAACATGTGAATTGCCCCACAGTGGCTAATTTGAGTCAAAGAATGTCCAGAATCTCAAATATATGATTCCCTTTACAGTACTCATTTTTTGACACACTGTTAACTCAGTAAATTGAAGTCAGTTAAATTGTTCTAATTTATACTCTCATTTTTATTTCACAAGTTTCTCAATTCTGAAGTATGGCAGAATTTGACAAGTTTTTTTTAGTGATTAGGCTGAACCCCATAATTTTTAGACAAGAATTCTGGAAACCAGATGGAGAAAGCTATTCAACAAAGATGAATAAAAAGATTTAAATCGTTGGTTTTTGTTTTGTTTTGTTTGTTTTTTTGCCAGGAATGTGTGTAGGTGGCTTGAAGATGGGCACCAGTGAGTGTGGGCAGGCAGGGCTTGTGCACATGCACACATGTGTGTGGTGTGTGTGTACCTTGGGTTATTAGAAAAAGAAAGTATGGGGTACAGTGGTTGGTACTTCTATTCTTCCAGGCCTGTGAAAAATATTTTGATCAAGATAAAATGCTCCAGTTATTAGTCCTTGAATCTCAACAAATTGGCCTCTCCACTCTAATTTTAAATCACAACATGTCTGTTGTGAATCTAGGCTCATGTTCCTGTAATCTGCAGATGCACTTGAGAATTCATTTACCATGTCTTTATGTTTCTAAAAAGGTCGACATTTAAACTCTTCTGGACAGAGGAGAAAAACTATTATGTTAAAGTACTTCCAAGGATGAGTCCATGGGAGAAAAATGGTGTCTACAAATTTCTTGCAGCTCAATATCTATAACCATGCCAGGCAATTCTCTTTTATTTGTTAAAATGCTAGCTGAAGGCCTGTATAGCAGAAAGTGGCATGGAAGACAAATTGGAGTCTATGTGGTGTTTGAAGACAATGCTGCACATCCCAGGTCGGTCATTTAGTTGGCTGTGTTATGACCTTGACCAGGATGTTTCCATTCTTCGAGCCAAAAAATTCATACTTGGATGAAAAAATAATTATAATACCTAACATTTACTGGGTGCCTTCTTGACCTAAACATTGTGCTAGCCTTTCTACATTTTATTTAAGCCCCATCCCAAGTCTATTAAGTCATTAAAATCCTCACCATTCTATATATGAAGAAAATGGAGAATTTAAGTCACTTACCCAAAGTCACATCGCAAGTTACAAGCCCAGGCCTTGCTCTAGGGTCTCTCTGGCTGCAGGATTCTAGAATTTATTCTTACCACATTTCAATACTAGTCTAGAATGTCAGACTGCAGACTCTAAGCAACTTGTTTAAGTGTGTTGAAGAAAGTGTCCACATACCTGTGGAAACAGGAAAACTGTGATTTACTGTCTGTGTGGTTTTAAAAATTAGGTAAATTATTTGGGTGTTTAATTCCTTATGTGCATAACATTTAATGATATCTATCTCACAAAGCTGAAGGATTAAATGAGAAAATAGGTAAATGTCTAATTTATAATGTTTCATAATATATAATTATTTTGCATATGCTAAGTTCCAAATATTGCATTTTGATGTGTTTATTTGGTCACCCTGTCACCAGAACTAGAGAATAAAAGTTGTCTGGGAACTAAGGCCCCTGCTTCCAACCTCTTCTCTCCAGCCTTGACCCCTCTCTGGTGCACATACAGAGTTCTCTGTGATTTACTTCCAGAGCCTTTACATATTCCATTTTCTTACCTGTGCATGCAGTTGCATACTTTCACTAAGGAGGAAGTGCTGTGGAAGAAATGCATTTTGATTGTAAAAAACATAAGCCCCAAGACGATGGTCTGAAAAGTAGAGTTATGAGGAAGAAACAAAATTGCTCTTGTTAAGAAACTAAGAAAAATGTTGTGGTTTTCCAGGTTACAAAAGGAAGGAAGGAAGGAAGGAAGGAAGGAAGGAAGGAAGGAAGGAAGGAAGGAAGGAAGGAAGGAGGGAAGGAAGGAAACAGGAAAGAAAGAAAGAAAGAAAGAAAGAAAGAAAGAAAGAAAGAAAGAAAGAAAGAAAGAAAGAAAGAAAGAAAGAAAGAAAGAAAGAAAGAAAGAGAAAGAAAGAGAGAGAGAGGAAGGAAGGAAGGAAGGAAGGAAGGAAGGAAGGAAGGAAGGAAGGAAGGAAGGAAGGAGAAAGAGAAAGAGAGAGAGAGAGAAGGAAGGAAGGAAAGAAAGAAAGAAAGAAAAAGAAAAATATGGAAGGGTTAAGTAAGTGCACATGAAAAAACATATTCTATAGAGATAGAGAAAGTAAAAATTTTTGAGCTAGAGGCTTAAGAGTGAAATATAGTCAATGAGAAATCCTCATTGTTGGGAAGGCTTTAAAAATTGAGATATTTTATTTCAATCTAAGATGATGGCACAGACCAAACATTTCTTTTACTACTTATCCCACCTAGATTAAAAAGTATTAGTTTACAAAGGAACAAACTCATTACAGCAGAGCAAAATGAAATAAGATATTTCAACAAATTTCTGAGTCAAAAAAATTAAGAGAATTTTGGTGAATATTGCAAATGGAAATGCTGCTGCTTGCAATATAGTAGTCTGGGAATACAAATGAAGTAGTATCTAAACTAGACAGGTGATCGCCAAGCATATTTCTACTTCCTGGCATATTGGAATATTTTGTTTCTCTCTCGTTTTTGGTGAGATTGGCTGAGTTCTGGCCAAGAGAATGTGGGCAAAAGTGAGGTTTGCCATTTTCCAGTCTGGCGCTGAAGCACCCTGAGCAATTCTTCATGGGTTCTCTTTTTTGCCCACTTTCTAAGTGCAGAAAATCCTGGAGATCCTGGAGGTGCAGGAGCCACACAATGGAAAGAGTGTGGATCCAATCAGTCTTGGAGAAGAGTCACTGACTGGAATTGGACTGTGAGGTGAACAACTATTGACGTTTACTTTGTTAAGCCACTGAGGTTTTATAAACAATTAGTGACATGATTTGGCTTTGTGTCCCCATCCAAATGTCATCTCAAATTGTAATCCTCACATGTCAAGGGAGGGAAGTGATTAGATTATAGGGGCGTTTTCCCCATGCTATTCTCATGATACTGAGTGAATTCTCACGAGATCTGATGGTTTTATAAATAGTGGTTTTTCCTGCACTAACCCACACTCTCTCTTGCCTGGCACCATGTAACACATGCCTGCTTCCCCTTCTGCCATGACTGTAAGTTTCCTGAGGCTTCCCAGTCATGCAGAACTGTGAGCTAATTAAACCTCTTTCCTTTATAAATTACCTGCTCTTGGATAACATATTTATAGCAGTGTGAGAATGGACTAATACAGCTAGCATTGGATACCCTAACATAAAGCAGGAGCCATTCTGTCTATCAGCAGCCCCAAAGGTCTGGATCATAATTTAGAAGAGGATGGGAGAGGTGTGGCTGAAAATATGGGTACTGTTAAGGTCTTTAAATGGCATCAGGGAGGAGGAATATGTAGTAATACAAACTGCTTCTCCTCCTCCTCCTCCTCCTCCTCCTCCTCCTCCTCCTCCTCTCCCTGGAAAGAGCATAGACAACTGCTTTTCTCACTTTCAAAATGCTAGACAGTACTTCTCTAAAGAAACAGAGCAAAATGTTAGGAGAAAGCTTTATGTGTTGACGTCTCAGTCCAATGCTTTCCTCATTGAGGTGTTTGCTGTGGTTGGAAGATAGAGGGGGTTCTGCAGGCCAAAGCCAGGTTCCACATCATCTGAGAGAGAAGCTGGCCATCTGGTAGCCCTGCACTGCCTGACAGAATGTCAGTCCAAAAATTCTGCTCAGCTGAGACACCTAATCAAGCAGATATAGTTGTAAAATAGCAGAGGAAATGCATATGTGTTCCCTAGGCCTTCCAGTTTAAACCTCAGTGGACAATCAAAGACCAAAAGGTAAGAAGAACCAGCAAAATGAAAAAGGCCAGTCAGAATGAGTAATATGCTAATTGACATATTCGAGTAAATTTAAGAAGATTACACTTATTTGTCACCGATTTAACAAATATGTAATGAATACCTACTATGTGCCAGGTTCTTCTAGATAGTGAGAATACGTTGGTGAAGGTACCTGTTTTAGTTTAATTTTCAATAGATTAAGTTAAAAAAAAAAAAGACACACATACAAAATCATGATAATTTCCTGTAGAAGTAAATTTTCTGGAAAAAAATAAAATAAAACAGGATGACACAGTTTTGCTGAAAGGGGGATACAGAGAATAAGGTTATTAGGGAAACTGTTTCTGATTAGGTAATTGTTGAGATGAGAGTTTAATGATGAGGAGGAGCCAGCCATGCAAAGATCATGGAACACAATATTTTGGGAGCCGTCAAAGACTGCAGAGTTCATAGAGCAAGAAAAAGTCTTATGCTCTTGTAGCTGAAGGAAACGATCACTCCAGCTAGAGCATGATAATGGAGCACAAGTCGGATTCGGGTATCATTTTCATATCATTTTCATTTTCAGGCGTTCCTCAAAGACCCCAACAAAGTGTGCATCTAGTCATATGAGAGCATACTAAATAAAATTAACAATTGGTCCCTTATTTACTTTCAGAAAATCTTGGATCAAGAGTGGGAAGAGTCCTCAAGAAAATATCTAGTTTAACCTAACCAACTTACAGATTCAGAAACAGAGGCCCAGGAGGAGGTATGGAATTGCCTATGGTTGTCCAGCCTGTTAAGAGGCAGAACTTAAGGCCTTTGTATACAGTCTAGTGGTCCTCACAGGTCACACACATCCTCCTCCATCTGGCTGCTCCAAACTGTGTGAATGCAAACAGCATGAGAATATCTTGTGGTAGTAATTAAATCACTAATAGAAATTCTCCAGCTTGGGTTCCTAAACCTGGCTAACCATTATTTGAACTAGATGAACAACCAGATACACAAATCCCACTCTAGGAGATGCTGATTTGGAAGCTTAGGCATGGGGTCTAGAAATCTCTACTTTAAAAAGAGCTCCAGGTGGTTTTTATGATCAGGTATGCTAAGATACCAAGACACAATGGAGAGAGCCCCGACTGTGAGTCAGATAATTTAGATTCTCATTCCAGCTCCCCAAATTACTAACCACGTAACTTAATGTCTTTAAGCCTATGTTTCCTCATCTCAGTGATGGGGAAAATGCCAACTCTGCCTGGCTCATAGTATTTGCAGGAAAATCATCACCCCCATTATCACATAATTTTGATACACAGAAAGTTTAGTAAATAATAGTGATAATAACTATGATAAGCATTTATATACAGTATAAAAGTACCTTCTCTTTGATCCTCACTGCCTTTCCCATTATTCAGATGCACAAAGCTGACTCTGTTGCTAGTGTAAACACTAGTTCTTTACTCTACATTCACTGTTTTCTTTCTATCACATTGTTCTGCCTCTCTTCATAAGACTTTATCAGCTATTATTTACCTTATTTGTAAATAAAACCTATTCTTCAGAAGTACTCATTTGTCAATGAAGAGACCAGTGGAGGAACTGTGCAGACAGACAGATACAAGGTATGGGAAGTTATTACTTTACACTATATTAAAAGATTCAGAATAAAATCTCAGAGGATGCAGGCCCCATGTTTTTTTTTTTTTTTTTAATTTTTTTTTTAATTTTTAATTTTTTATTTTTTTTTATTATACTTTAAGTTCTAGGGTACATGTGCATAACGTGCAGGTTTGTTACATATGTATACTTATGCCATGTTGGTGTGCTGCACCCATCAACTCGTCAGCACCCATCAATTCATCATTTATATCATGTATAACTCCCCAAGGCAATCCCTCCCTCCTCCCCCCTCCCCCCTCCCCATGATAGGCCCCAGTGCGTGATGTTCCCCTTCCCGAGTCCAAGTGATCTCATTGTTCAGTTCCCACCTATGAGTGAGAACATGCGGTGTTTGGTTTTCTGTTCTTGTGATAGTTTGCTAAGAATGATGGTTTCCAGCTGCATCCATGTCCCTATGTTTACAATTTGATGCTTTAAAAGGAAATTTGGTTCCTCTTAAAGGGAAATGATTTTAGATGAAGCTCCCTTCTCCTCCCATGCCCTTTTTCATGTTTCCCTCCAGGATGTATGAAATACTATTTAAGAACTAAACGTTTCCCCATTGCATCATAGATTCTAGCAAAACCCCAGGCTGGTAAGAGTAGTGTAAAGTAAAATCAGCACAAATGATGCTGACCAATCTAGTTCTATTATCCCAACAAAGTGGAAAGTGAAAAGGGCAAAAAAATTAACCTGGCTTTAAATTATGAAGGCATCTTAGTCTAAGGAAAAAAAAAAAAAAAAAAAGAGAGAGAGAGAGAGACAGTTTTCTTCACCTATGCCACCTCCCATCAGATGACAGCAGCTACTGAAAGCCTATTCTGAAAAGACATCAAGGGTGAGTCAGAGAATCCTGATTGATAAGAAACACCTACCATGATTGATAAGAAATAGCTACCTCCTGGAGGAGAATGTGGAAGTGATATGCCAGGGATTTGCCCCCTCTGAAGCAGGAAGAAGGCTGTGCTGGATCAGAAGAAATCATGTAGGTTCAAAGTTAGATGGTCTGATTCTTCATTTGGTTCTGACAATTACTAAGTTTGTGACCTTGGACAAAAATACTGTATCTCATTTCCAAATGAAGTATCTAGTGCTGTGTCACAATGAAAAGGATTGGCATCTCACTTAGATTTTAGGAATCACTGGTAAATTGAGTTTTTTATTTAAAGGTCAGGGTGGTTCTGTGGTTCCTTTGTTTGTTTATTTGTTTGTGTTTTTTTTTGTTGTTGTTGTTGTTGCTGTTTTGTTTTGAGACAGGGCCTCACTCTGTCACCCAGGCTGGAGCACAGTGATGCAATGACAGCTCACTGCAGCCTCAACCTCCCGGCCTCAGGTGATCCTTCTGCCTCAGTCTTCTGAGCAGCTGGGACTACAGGCACGTGGCACCATGCCCAACTAATTTTTGTATTTCTTGTAGAGACAGGTTTTGCCATGGTGCCAAGGCTGGTCTTGAACTCCTGGATTCAAGCGATCTGCCTGCCTCAGCCTCCCAAAGTGTTGGGATTACAAGCATGAGCCACCACACCTGGCCAAAATGTTGTTTTTGATTGACTTGAAGACCTGGCCCTTCACTCACTTTGGGACATAGACATTCGGTAAAATGTGAAATATGTTCTAGTTTTGTCTCTGTACCATGGATGTCTGTTTCCATTAATCAGATTCCATACTTCAGCCAATATCGTTCAAGTTGCCTCCTTTAGAAACAGGGCTTTTTTGGTGTCCTCTGGCCAAAACTTACATAAGATGTCTCTCTCTTGCATAATATATTCCACCTTTTCACTTCTGTCTGCTTGAAAAAAAAAACCAAATGAAAATATATTTATATCATAATAGAGAAAACCTTTAATTAACTTTGGTTCCCCTTTTAAGTAAATTAGTTTTGAACTTTGGAGTTTTCATTTCAATTTTTTAACACATCATTGGATTGCATCTTACAAATGCCTTTTCTGCCTTATTCTGACCCATAAGGTACTACAGGACATGGTCCTCAACCATCTGTGGTTGCTCCACCCAGTCTTGCTAGTGAATTGTGTCCTTTGAGTTGCGCACCACAGCAATTCTGTCTCTTGGGCATCTAAATAATCTTAACTTTTAGGTTTTAGACATGAATACAAAAAGCTGCCATCAGTGACAGAAAGAAAGCATCTCTGCAATCATTTGTTGATATTCCTTACTTCTGAGTTTGCTAACCTTAATTCTACCTGGCAGTCCTGTGATTATAGCCATAAAAATCATTTAAACTTCTTGTTTTCCAGCTTTCCAAAACTATAGGACTCTCTAAAGAGGGATAAAAAATCACAACCACTCAAATATCTGGGTATCACTCTTTTACATAAAGACCCAAGTGACTGACTGCCATCCCATTTTCCATTTACATATTTCCATCTATTCATTCCCCCATCTAATGGGCTAAAAATCAATATCTATCCCAGGACATAGGATAGAGAGAATCATTGTTACAACAATTTCCTTGGGTAAAAGCTCCTGCAGAAATTGACATTAAAAATATACCCAGTGTATGGCTGCTATTCTTCAGGGACTGTAACTCACTCTCAAGTCAATTAGTATGAGGCCAGGAGGAAAAGGGGTCATCCTAAATCATTTGGCTCTAGGCTTTAACTGGTATAAAGAGCACTAAATTCACACAAACATGGCAGCATTTCCGACAGGCAGGAAAGTGAGAGTTAACGCCCACCTAGTTCCACTCAACTAATAGAGGCTGAATATTAAGGCATTCTGTTATTGCTTTTCTGCTCTTCTTTCAATTTGTGTCACTTCTCATTTATTATACATTATTCCTGTGCTTGATCATAATGTCACTGCGTGTCCTCTGTAGCATGCCATATCAATGTGGACTCTGTCTGCTTTCCAGAGTTCCTTAATGCCTGGCAGTCTTCTCAGATGCAATTCTTCCTTTCAAGTTGTGCCCCCATGTGTGTACCATTAATTTCTCTGGCTGCATGTAATTCATTCAGGGGTTCACACCAGCTGAGAACCACATATGGGAGTCCAGATTTATGGGGATTTTTTTTTTTTTTATTTTGTGCCTTGCCAGCCCAGAGGAAACAATTTTCAATTTGAATTTTGAGTGTTTGCCCTAGTTGTGTAGTCTACTAGAGATGGTTGATTAAGATGCCACATTCAACAAGAGACCCATCCAGCAGTGGGTTGAGCCAGTCAGTCCCTCTCAGCCTCTATTGTCCTTGCTTTAAGTATCAGCCTATGTTTCTTGTTCACTCTCTTTCAGACTTCAGCTGCTGGTTGTACACCCTGCTCTCACCTGCTCTCACTGCTGTCTTACCTTTCAATTGTCAAAAAAAGTTTCCTTTCTCCCAGTTTTTCCAACTCTTCCTGGTAACTGTGGAACAAAAGGCAAATAATTTTCTGCCTCTAAACTTCAGGTTTTTTTCACCCATAAAATAAAAAGGCTGGATTAAGTAAAAACTCTTACATCTCTAAGATTCTTTGATTTCAAATAGAATTCAGGACCACACTCTGAGCTCCAGAAACACACTCCCTGCCCCAAGAGTTTTGAAGAGCAGAAAATGGTGCTTGCAGAATAAAATGATATCCTGGAGCTGGGATTAGACACCGCTGCTATGGGTTACCTCCTATTTCTGGCTTCTGCATAATCTGTCTTCTTCTCTCCTCAGAACCTTGACATTCTTCTCTTTGTCATAATTCATTGCTAGGAAAGGAAAGAATGACGATTGTTTTCAAATGATATGGGGAATGTAAAGCACATTGGGAACAGAAAGTCATGCCAAGGATATCCAAACAGAAAGGACTTTTGCAATTATGAGCACAAGATAGGCAGCTCCATGCAGACTGTATGTTTCTGCAAGTGAAATCTGGGCTTTCCTTCTGTCCTGTATTTCCATGTGGGCCATGCGGAAAGCTATATTTCTTCTCTGTTCTAGCACCTTACTAGCTTTTGTTTTTTCCCCTCTAAAATAAGATATCAGTTTACAAGACCATCTACAAAATTACAAGTCTGCCTTGGCATTGGAATGGGAGCAACTGCTTCTATTAAAGGTATTTACATTCATCATTTATCATGAGTGTGCAGGGTGGTTAAAAAACTGTGATATACAAGGCTGTGATGTCCCTGGTCTAGAATTAAGAAACTAATTGAGCAAATATGACCAAGGAGAGCAGCGTGCGTAAGGGGTGCATTCAAAGAAATAAAAAGCTAGAGAGGTGCTTGAGAAGTAGAACATGGCCATCAAATTGCAAGGGGGTAGAGGGATTAACAGTAAATCCAGATCTTTGGATCAAGTAAAATGGGGACAATGGAAAGCACAAGCTCCCAGCTCCACAGCAAAGGCAAGACTCACTTCAATTAAGCAAGGTAAGAATTGTGAGTCTAGACACGCCCTATTTTGCTTAAGATTCTAATTGAGACCCACATCCTAGCTTCAAAGCCACTTTTCCTTTAAAGTTCTCATGTAGGTTAAAATAATTCATTAGACTTTTGTTAGTCATTGACCTACAAATGCATTTACATGGTAATTGTTCCTGGTCCACTTAACTTAATCATTTGGTTGTGTCTCTATGCTTCAGAAGATTGCACCTACTGGGTTATGACTTTTAACATCTTTTAAGAAAAAACACCTTTTCCTGTATAATTTACATGCAATAAACTGCACATTTTAAAGTATACAACAAATATGTATTGACGTATGTATACAATGTGAAACCATCACAGCAATCAATATAGTGAATGTACCTGCCACCTCCTAAAGTTTCATCATGTCCCTTGGTAATCTTTCCATCCTGTCCTTCCCTGACCCCCACCTCCAGTAACCCCGATCTGCTTTCTGTCACTAGCAATTAGTTTACATCTTCTACATGCTTATATAAATGGTATCGTATATTATGTGTTCTTTCTTTGACTGAATCATTTCAGCATAATTATTTTGAGATTCATACATGTTGTTGCATGGATTAATAGTCCCTTTCTTTTTATATTGCAGAGTAGCATTTCATTGTGTAGATATATATTGTAATTTGTTTATCCTTGTGCCTGTTGATGGGTATTTGAGTTGTTTTTTGTTTGGGGCAATTACAAGTAAAGCTTCTATGAATATTGCATGCAAGTCTTTGTATTGATACATATTTCCTTTTCTCTTGAATAAACATCTAGGAACAGAAAGGATGAATAATATGGTATATATGTTTATTTTCCAAACTTGCACAATTTTACATTCCCAGCAGCAGTGTGTGAGCATTCTCATTTTTCTACATCACCAGCACCTGGTATTTTTCCATCTTTCTTACTAAAAGAAAACAAAAACTTCAAAGATGTCATCTGTTCACTAGTCAAGTGCCTATTACATGAGAAGGCACAGTGACTGGTCCATATAATTTCTTATGACAACCCTATGAAACAGGGAGACAAGAAAATCTACCTGCTAAGATCACAGAAAACAAATAACCAGTGGAGCTAGAAACAGGATTTGGGTCCTCAGTCTCAGTAGTCGTCTTTCTATGATGTATTTTGATTGTCAGAATAGCTATGATAGGGGAAAAGGCAAATGCCTTTGAACAGACCACTTAGATTTGGTTTGAATCCATGATGAGGGCAACCCTATAATATGTCAGTTACAATTTTAGATGCCAACGTGAATATTATCTTCTTTAAAGCTCATCATAAGCTTATGAGACGAGGGCTTTATTTAATTATTCACATAGATTCGGAAACAGAGGATCAGGGAGATTAAAGGACTTGCTCCCAGTGTTACATAGCTGGTAAGAAGATGTGTAGGCACATAAATAATTCAAACGTATAGTTCTAGGGTTCTTTTCTGCATTACAGAGTTGGGATTAGTTTACAATTCAGGTTGACTATGCGTTTCTATATAATCATCTGCTTCATTTCCCCAGGTATCGAATAAAATTGGTAAACATTAAAGCAACTCTCAAGCTACTGTATGCCTACCAAATAGGACATGTCCTTGACCTGGAGAGGGTAAGAGGTTGACAACTCACCAGCCTTGCCCCTCACTAGCCTTTCTGCAGTTTCTTCCTGCCTAGCAGATTCTACTTCCTTCAGAGAGGTTGAAAATGACAGAAACTTCTTTTTCCAGGATTTCTTGCTGCTGGGACATGACATATAACCCAATATTGAAGAAAAAATACGCTGAAGAATATGAAAAAATATGCTGAAGGATATGAAGAAAATATATGTTGGTGGCTTTGGAAAAAAAATTATTCTCTAATAAAGAAGAGATACACGAGAGGAAATGACTCCCCTGTTTGTTGTCTCTGTAAGCACATATGTGGCAGCCATTCTGCAATTCTGAGCAGAGACATTGCCATCACCTATTTACCAACCTTGAAGCTGCCTCCATGCACACTTCTTACAATACGAGATACATTTTCCTTACCATTTAACCTACTTTTTGTTTGACTTTCTGTGTCATGTACTAAAGTATCTTAATTGATTCAACTTAAAAACTATAGGCCAGGCACCAGACTAAGTACCTTCAAATAAGTGATCCTTAGAATCTGCAAGACAAGGTCATGGGATAATTATTACTATGCTAATTTTGAAGACAAGGAAACAGAAGCTCAGGGAGGTTAGATGATCCACGCAACTTTAAGTAGATAACAAACCAAAGACTGTTTGAATCCAAGGTCCATTCATTTTTGTATTATACTATGACAACTCACTGGAGAGAGACTGTGGTATAAATGCAAATTTAATTAGAAGATATATTAACTAGTTATGAAGACAGCAACATACTAGCTATTTTATTAAGATGACACCGTTCAACTATGTATATATATCCTGAGTCCTATAGCAATGTTTAAAACATCCAGATAATCACATTCTTTCAGTTACATTTTTAAAAACTACATCTTAAGTGCCTGCTACATGCAGGCACACAAGCTCTGAGAGATACAAAACTTGAAATACAAAAAAGTAAAAGACATAATTCTTGCCCATGATATCTGTATTGGAGAGAATAAGTAAATACTGTATGACAGACATCTGAGTAGCAGTATTTTATCAAATGTTGTTACAAAGTGTTTCATAGTTCTCAATATTTTCATTGTCTTTAAAAGTTCAAGAACCCTGTCACACAAACACTTTTGAGGAGAATGACTAGTTTCTGTATATGAGCAGGGGGGTGTCTGAAGGAATCAGCTCTTAGAGAAGGAGGAGGGGGACAACTGAATGGATCATCCACAAGGATGCCTGCAGGTGTTGATCGAAATCATTCCTGATGGCAACTGTGAGTCCCTCCCCAGGGGGTTTCACCCAAGGATCTTGAGACTGGATAGAATTGATGCAGCAGGCTGTGATATCCAGAAGTATGATTGAAACTTCATGAGAAGAGAGATTCACACTGAAATGAAGAGGATACGAAACCAGCATGTGGTAACCCAATTCTTCCCAATATAGGAGGTTCTCAGTGGAAAATAACAAAACAAATAAATTTAAAAAGGAAATTTTCCTACCAAACCAACCAGTTCGAAACAGTGATGTGTATCAGACCGCAGAATACGCTCCCCCAATGGAAGTTGTAAAAATCCTCTCTACCTGAGTCATTTAAAAGTAGCCTGGTTAAAATAATTGGAAATGTGCTCCAGGGAACAATCCATTAGTGGCCAAGGATGTACAAGATAAATTGATATGTCCCTTAAAGTCCTACTTTCCATAGCACAACTTTTGGGGCATTAAGTTTTGATTGTTGCCTTCTTTAAAATAATTATTTTTTTACTACCTTTATTTTCTTCAAAGCACTGCCATTCACTGGCTGAGTATTAATACAGAAAGTGCTGTCTAGAGTGAAAGTAGATCTCTTCATGGTCAGAGTAAAACACTCTGGTCTGTCTCTCGCGTATTACATGTCTTCTATCAAGATGATGGGAGGGCATTTAAACACCTTTATCAGACCCCCTTGGGAAGCCTTGAAAGGACTGGAGGTATTACTTACTGGCTTCACTCATCAGTTCATTGACCTGGCCTGGCTGTCTGATTTATCTATATTCGGACACAAATTTGGTCACAGGCTGAAGGAAATCATGAGTTTTGTGGGGAGCAGATGGACCTTTTCCTGAGATTCAGGTGCTTTGGAGTAATGCTGACCAGAGTGCTCTTAAAAACTAACTACAAATGTATCCTTTCATTAAAAGATAAGATGCAAATCCAGGATCAGGGCCAAGCAAGCAATCTGGAACCTCTAGGGGAAGCTTGGGGAATTCCTCAATAGCAAAATGCCTCTGCATCTCAGTCTAGCTAACCCTGTGGACTCTAAATTGTGAGAATTAGTAAAGAAAGATAAAAGGTCCTGTGGAAAAGTTCCCCTAAAAGCAGTTTTAGTTTTCATAAACTAGTAATTTTGTTATTTTGCCTACCACATACATTTTCCCTTTTCTAGCCTTCCTATTTGTTCCCTATTTCACTTTTGCCTTTATTGAGCAGCCCTTTATTGAACGCATGCCATGCACCAGACACTCTGCTAAACACTGGGATTGCAAAGATGAGCTATGGTCTGAATGTGTCACCCTAAAATTCATAGGTTGAATTCTAACCACCAAGGTGATGGTATTTGAAGGTAAGGCCTTTGGGAGGAAAACAGATCATAAGAGATCTGCCTTAATGAATGAGATTAATGCCCTCATAAAAGAGACCGCAGAGAACTGCATTACCACTTCCAACATGTGAGAACATGAAGAAGGTGCTCTCTGTGAGGAAAAAGCCCTCACCAGACACTGAATCTACCAGCACTTATGTCTTAGACTTCTCAGCCTCTAGAACTGTGAGAAGCAAATGTTTGTTGTTTATAAACCACACAGTTTATGGTATTTTCGTTTAGCAGCAGAAAAGACTAAGACAGATAGACAATGTGCATTGCTTGTTCCCATGGACATTTTTCTTTAAAATTATTCTTTGTAGAGATGAGGTCTCCCTCTGTTGCCCAGGCTGGAGTGCAGTAGCATGATCATAGCTCACTATAACTTCAAACTCCTGGGTTCAAGCAATCCCCTCAGCCCCTGAGTATCTGGGATTACAGGCATGTGCTGCCATGCCCAATTGATTTTGAAAATATTTATAGAGATGGCCTCTTGCCGTGTTGCCCAGGCTGATCTCAAAGTCCTGGTCCCAAAAGATCCTTCCACCTCAGCCTCCCAAAGCACTAGCATTACAGGCATGAACCACTGCACTTCTTCCATGAAGAAAGAAATCCTCATTCATGTTTTTACTTGTTAAGTACAGGTTAAGTTCCTACAAAAGACCCCAAAATACAGGGGGTTATATAAGAGAGAGGGTTTTCTTTCTTTTCTTTTCTTCATGCAACAGTTTGGAGAGTTTTGTTGGGGATCCTCTGCCCCTTAAAATTGTACCAAAATGCAGTTTGTTCTAACTATGGATTTGTCACTTCCTAGGAAGTTTTCTTCCTCATCACAGTTGAAGATAACTAAAACAAAAGAAATGGAAGGCAGTTGATTTCCCTCAGGGAAGAGATGCATAAGTTGCACATTTCCCAGCTGCCCCTACTGGGAACTGGAATATCTGCAGTGGTAGGTTTTGTGTTCTGTAAAACCCAGAGTATTCTCTTTCCAAATGTAAAAGGAAACTAACGAAGACTGAAGACAGTTGGAATCTTTGCTATAAGGACAAAGTGGAACAGACACTTAAAAAGAAACTGGAAGAGCTTAGTAACTTGCCCAGTCACTATGGAAAGTCATTTAGTCTTTGGTTTCTTCATTTTTAAGTGAGGAGTTGAAGGAATTAATTCTGAGGTCCTTTCAACCTCAGTGTTGTAGGAGTCTCTTTCCCCTCCCACATCTCTATCTCCGTCTCTACTTTCATAATTCAAAAACCAGCTTGTGAATGTCAATGAAAGTGCTTTCTTTCCTTTTTCAATTCTCTTTCTTTCTAAAAGGAACATGAAGAGTTGATGCTTTTACCTTGATAAATTGTGAATGTGTTTTCCATCATTCCCTTTGCCCTCAGCCTCCTCTCATTCTAGCAGGTGAGCTGTTATTCCTGACAAATGAGTCACTTCAGAGAATGTTCTTGGAGGAAAGTTTGAGAAAAAGCAAATTAAGACTTAAAAAAAAATAGATGCTATTTCCTTGCCTTGTTTGTTATAAAAGTAAGTAGATACTCATGAAAAAGGAAAGGGACCAAAAGTAAGATGGTAGAAATGAGTAAAGATGGCATGTACAGTAGAGTACAATGAACGCTTGCTGACTGGATGAAAAAAAGAGTGAGGAATATGAAAGGAGAAAATAAAACCTTTTTTCAACAAAGTGTATTGTGATTGTTATATTAAATTTAGAGAAATAATAAATTTTATATCAAACTGTCCTATATTCCATATACAGCTTCTTCAAAAAAATATTTATAACTTTAAGAAATTATTTTTCTACTTACCTTTTAAATAACAGTTTTATTGAGATATAATTTACGTAGCACAAAATTCAGCTGTTCCAAGTATGAACTCCAATATTATTTAGTATATTAACAGGATTGTGTAAACATCATTACTATTTAATTTTATAGCATTTTTTTCCCCCTCAGAAGAAACTCTGTACCCATTAGCTGTCACTGCCTGAAACTTCTTTTTCATCCACAGTCCTTAATCTCTTAATCTACTTTCTATCTCTATGAATTTCCCTATTATGAACATTTTATATAAATGAAAGTCTACAATATCTGGGTTTATTTCTGGATTCTCAATTCTTTTCCATTTATCTGTATGTTTATTCTTCATACAGTACTACATGATACTACATGATCTTGATCACTGTAGGTTTACAGTCAGTTTTGAAATCAGGTAAAGTGAATTCCCCTAATTCAATTTTTCAAGATTTGTTTAGATATTCTGGGTCTTTTGGATTTCTATAAAAATTTTAGTTCTAGCTTGTCAATGCCTTCAGAAAAGGGAGATGAGACTTTAATAGAGACTGTGCTGTGTGTGTACATCAATTAAGCCTTCCGATCCATGAACACAATATATCTTTCAATTTATTTAGATTTTTAAAATTTATTTCAGTAATGTTTTATAGTATATATCCTATACTTCTTTAATTAAATTTGTTCCTGTGCATTTTGTCTTTCTGATGCCATAATAAATTAATATTCCTAAATTTCATTTTCAGATTGTTCATCACCAGTGTTTAGAAATACAGTGGATTTTTGGATATTGATCTTGTATCTTGCAGCCTTGCTGAACTCATTTATTACTTCTAACAGTTGTATTGTAGATTCCTTAGGATTCTCTATATAAAAGACCTGCAACAACATTTTTACTTTTTCCTTTCCAATTGGGATGCATTTATTTCTTTTTCTTTCCAAATTTCCCTGGCTAGAAAGTCCAGTGCAATGTTGAATAGAACTGGACATCCTTATTTTATTTCTAAGCTTAGAGGGACACTTTTCATTCTTTTCACCATTAAGTATAATGTTAAGTGTGGGAGTTTGATAGCCTTTATCAAGCTGAAGATGTTGCTTTCTATTCCTACTTTGTGTGTGTGTGTGTATGTGTCATGAAAGGTCCTGAATATTCCATGCACATGTGAAAAGAACATACATTTCGCTGTTGTTGGTTGAAGTGAACTACAGATTTCTGTTATGTCTAGTTGATTTATACTTTTGTACAAGTTTTATTTTTCCTTATTATTTTTTTGCCTAATTGTTCTATCCATTACTGAAAGTGAAGTATTTAAGTCTTCAACTTCCATGGTTGAATTGTCTATTTCTCCCTTCAATTTTTTTGGATTTTGTTTAATGCATTTTGAGGGCTTTGTTGCTAGATGCATATGTATATTTATAATAGTTGTATCTTCCTGGTAGATTGAGTCTTTTATCGTTATAAGATGACTTTTTAAAACTCTAATGACATTTTTTTTCTTTGAGTTTATTTTGTCTGATATTAGTATAACCACTCAATTTCTCTTTTGGTTGCTATGTGCAAGGTACATACTTTTCCATCCTTTTACTCTCAGTTATTTGTGTCTTTGAAACGGAAGTGAGTCTCTTTAGCTTTTAAATTTGTGACTTTGAATCTGAAAAGTGTAATAGCATTAGGTTTTTGAGTTTCATTCTATCAATCTCTACCTTTTGATTAAAATGCTTAATCCAATTACTTTTAATATAACTACTGATAAAAGTAAGACTACATTTGACATTTTGCTATTTGTTTTCTATACATCTTACTTTTTTGTTTCTCTATTTCTCCATTATGCTTTTCTTTTATGTTAAAGATATATTTTCTAGTATACCATCTTAATTCCTTTATTGCTTCTTTTACTATATATTTTTGAGTTATTTGATTAGTCATTGATCTGTGGACTATAATTAACATCTTAACTTAAAATAATCTACTTCGTATTAATACCAACTTAATTTCAATATACTACAAGAAAACTTTGTTTCAGTGTAGCTCCATTAATCACTTCCTTTGTGCTTTTATTGTTATACAGATTACATCTTTATACTTTATATGCCTATCAACATAGTTTTATTATTATTGCTTTATCTGTGTATCTTTTAAACTAGATAATAAAAGGGTTATTAATAAAAGGTAAGTTTATACTGTGTTTTGTATTTAGCTATGCAGTTTTCTTAACCTGGTGTTCTTTCTGTCTTTATGTGGATTCAAATTACCATCTAGTATTCTTTTATTTCATTCCAAAGGATATTGTTTATTTTTATTTTTACTTTAGTACTTTTTGTAGGGCAGATGTACTAGTGATGAGTTCTCTCGTTTTTGTTTATCTGGAAATGGCTTATTTTTTCTTTATTTTTGGAGTTTGGTTTTACTGCATATAGGCTTCTTGGTTGACAAAGTACATCAAATATGTCTTCCAACTGCTTTCTGTCCTTCCTAGTTTCTGATAAGAAGTAAATTTTTAATATTATTGAAGATCCCCTGTTTGTAATAAATAAATTACTTTTGTCTTGCTGCTTCCAAGACTTTCTCTGTCTTTATTTCTCAGCAGTTTGACTATTCATCCATCACTGAGGTATCCATCTTTCTGTTTATCATACTTGGAGCTAATTGATTTTCTTGGATGTACAGATTGTTTTTCATCAAATTTAGGAAGTTTATGGCCATTATTTTAACAAATATTCTTTCTGCCTCTTTCTTTTCTTCTGAGGCTCTCATTATATGTTCATTGATATGCTTGGTGATGTCCCATAAGTCTCTGAAGTTTTGTTCATTTTTTTTTTCATTTATTTTTCTTTCTGTTCCTCTGACTGGATAAATCTCAAAATTTTTGAATTTTTTTTTAATATTTGGAGGTTGGTTTTACTGAAATTCACTGATTCTTTCCTCTGTCAGCTCAAACCTGCTCTTGAGCCCCACTAACAAATATTTTGTTTCAATTATTTTACTTGTCAACAACAGAATTTTTTTCTTCTCCTTTTTTTGTAAATAATTTATATGTCTTATTGATATTTTATATGTGATGACACATGGTTCTCACACTTTTCTTTCATGCATTAGCCATGATTTCCTTTTTCTTTGAACATATTTATAATAGCTGATTTAAAATCTTTATCTATTAAGTTCAGTGTCTGGGCTTTCTCAGAAATCGTTTCCATTGACAGTTTTTGGGTTTGATTTTGTTTTTACCCCTGTGTATCAGCCACATTTTCTTGTTTCTTTGCATGTTGCATGACTTTTGTGTTGAAACTGGGCATGCTAAGTAATATAATTTGGTAAGTAGATAAAACAGATTTTCTACTCCTTAGGGCTGTTTTTGTTGTTGTTGCTCCTGCTGTTTGTTTAGTAACTTTCCTGGTCTAATTTTGTAAAGTTTGTATTCTTTGTCATGTGTGTTTAATTAGCTTAGTGGTCAGCTAATGATTGAACCAAGATCCCTAACTATTTGGAACCAATTAACTTTTGTTGAGAGGCTCTGTGTATGCTTGTGTTGGGACATGCCTTCAAGGTTCTGGTAAGCAATTGATAATTGTCTTAATCTTCACATTCTGCTGTGCAAAGCTTCAAGGTAAGCCAGAAGTGAAAAATTGGAGTCTTCTATGGCTTTTTCTGTGCATGTACACAGCTCTGCTTATGCATGTGTCTTTCTAGATTCCCGGGACTATGTCAGAGCTTTTCAGAGCACCCTAGGGACATCTCATTCTATAATTTCTCGAAGTTATTTTGGCCAACCTCTTTTAGCTACAACTGATACTGCCACCTCAAACAGCTGCAATGTTAACCAATTGCCAATGATTATTTTTGAAAAATGTACTGAATACGGGGATGTTAACACAGATGAAGACCTGAGTTAAATATAGCTTTTCAGGTATTTCCTGATAGATTAAAGAGTGACGATTTGCTGGAGATGGAGCTTTTAAGAAAATTCTGAACTTTCCAAAGTCTGCTGGACTACTGCTTTTCACAGCTACTGTAGTTGAAAGTCTGTTGGTTTTCAAGGTTGAGGAAAGAGAGATGGGAATAGGGTAAGTAAAAACACCAATAAGCTTACTGTCTTTATTAAGACATATCAATTTTCTTGAAATAACACTCCTCAGCTTATTATAAACCTTTTATTAATTTCCAGAGTGCAGAAAACTTTGGTTCTGACATTTTTGCCAATATTGACATTGCCTATAATTTTGGAGGTCCTTACTCTACTGTTCTGCAAATGTCACTTTCTGTCATGTACATTTGCAATAGACCTCCTACTACATTGCCACTGGCACCTACTTGATGTCAAATAATTCTTGGATGTTTGGGGCTAAGTTCCTATTTTGTTATCTCAAGGTTGAATTATTCTAAAGGGATACACTTTTACTTGGGTCCAGCTTTCATTATCTTTAGATTCTAAACTGGGTTATTATAGATTAAACATGAGGCCCTGTAAAGACAGGTTTGGGAGAGCAGAGGAATGTCAGTAATCTCTTGCAGCCCTATTTTCCTCAACACCTTCTGTTATTCATGAAAGCTCACCTGACTCTTTTTAAAATGGATTTTTTCTGTGATCTGTTGGTCCTGAGTGGCCAGCTTGAAGGACTCCTAAGTTATGGTTTCTGGAATGAAACATCCTTCTCAAATTCAAAAAGTTCAAGTTAAGCCTTCTCTCCCTTTACCACCCAGGACAGTACATTGAGAACTTAAGATATCAAGCCAAAGGTGAAATCCTCAGAAGACAGGGGACTTCAGTTATTTCTGGGCTAACAATGCTGTCTCTAGTTTTTTTTTTTTTTTTTTTTTTTTTTTTTATCTATTTTATATCCTATCAATATTCTAAACACTTGGCTTTTTTTTTTTTGTATTCTTTTTTTTAATTTTATTTTTTTAGAGACAAAGTCTCACTCTGTTGCCCAGATTGGAGTGCAGTGGAGCAATGCCGACTCACTGCAGGCTCAACAACCTCCTGGGCTTAAGTGATCCTCCTTCCTCAGCCTCCTGAGTAGCTGGGACTACAATCACACACCACCAAGCTCAGCTGATTTGTGTGTGTGTGTGTGTGTGTGTGTGTGTGTGTGTGTATTTTTTGTAGAGACAGGGTTTCACCATGTTGCCCAAGTTGATCTCAAACTCCTGGGCTCAAGTGATGCACCTACTGTGGCCTCCCAAAGTGTTATTACAGGCATGAGCCACAATGCCTGGCATCTTTTTTTATTTTTACAATAATTTATTTAACACTTAATATATGTCAGGCATTTGGTTGGTCACTGATAACACAAACTGTATTAAACATAAAAATTTTCCTAACATTTACATTTTCTCCTCCCAATATAAGTTATACTCTTGTCCTCTAACCAGCTCTGCCTGTAGCTTGTCATATAATCTTGTGGAAGTCTTATTCCCCCTGGTCTGCCTTACACTTCTCAAATTTAACGTGGTAGGCTAACATTAAGTACATTTAAGACCTTTCACCTCCTTGGATCTAATATTTCATATTACCTATTTACCCTTATCTCTTCCTCTACTCAAAAATTCAACATGATGAAGGAATAAATGGTAAGTCTTTATCTTTATTTAAGACATCTTTTATTGAACACTACATTTCAGGAACTGGGCCAAGCACTTTATAGAGGCTCTCTCTCTCTGTATATATATACACACACACACATATACATACATACACACATACATATATATACACACATATGTATTTATGCATGTGTACACATATATGTGTATGTATGTATTATATGAATATAGAATCTCTCCCTCTCTCTCTCTTTTTTTTTTTCTTGAGGCAGGGTCTTACCCTGTCACCCAGACTGGAGTACAGTGGTGTGATTTTGGCTCACTGCAGCCTCAGCCTCCTGGGCTCAAGTGATCCTCCCACCTCAGTCTCCTGAGTAGGACTACAGTTGCATGCCACCATGCTCAGCTTATTTTGTTTATTTTTTTGTAGAGATGAGACCTTCCTTTTTTGCCCAGGCTGGTCTCAAACTCCTGGGCTCAAGGATTCCTCCTGCCTTGGCCTCCCAAAGTGCTAGGAATATAGGCATGGTCCACCATGCCTTATCACTGAAATCTTTCTTACCTTTTTATCTGTCCTTCATACTTCAGTGTTGCTATATAGAGAATATAATATGTGGGTCCTTCCTTCTCCTCCTCTACTTTTTCACAGGTTTTGGAGGTTTTTCTTGGGAACAGCAACATCTTATCCCATTCCCTTTCCCCCAAACCAGATTCTGACAAGTAATAAAACTATGCTATATGGTAAATGGTAAACAACAGTCTTTATTAATAGATCTTGGTAATACTTTCTCTCCATGTGTCTCTACTAGGACTGAATTGGAGAATTGAGGAATTACATGATGCCAGAAAGAGCAACTCTTAACGTCTTACTCCAAGTCCAGACTTTGAATCTTTGGAGATATTTTATCCTGCAAATACTAAGTATATTTATCCTACAGTAGCTACTCTTGTGGAGGTAAACAATTGTGACTTGACCCAGAAACAAAATCTTGGTAAGAATGCAAGATGCCAGAGTGTTCAGGAGAGAGTGAAATAGGATTTATACTGTCTTTTTCAATGCAGCGACTTCGATATGACTCAATAAACACCAGGCTCTTACCTGATGTATCTCCTGATATGATGTCTTCCCAGTCAGATCTACTTCTCCTCCTCCCTTAGGAAGAAGGAAATAAGGGGTAGAGAGCCACAGCTTAGGAGTGGAACTAAGAGAAGAAACAAGCTTCTCCAATGTATTCTGTTGCCACTAGTTTCTAGTTGTTGTTTTTAAATACAGTTGAAACCCCATCTCCTCTATAAACCTTACATTAGAAATCCAATGATTTTTATCTTCCTTCTTTGAATTTACACAACAACAAAGTCAATGTGACTTATTTAAAAATAGTTCATTCCAATATTTCACACAAGTAGAAAGCAAACAATGGAGAAAGAAAGGGAGCTAAACATATTTGGTAAAAATATTTTTCTAAAATAAAGGCAACAATAAAGTCATTTTGAGACAAGGAAAATTTGAAACAATTTGTCTCTTGCAGACCTGTACTAGAGGAAATGCTGGAAGATGTTTATCATGCTGAGGAGAAATAATATCATATAAATACCCCAAATTTCAGGAAGGAAGGTAGAGCAGTGTATTTTAAATTCTATAAAAGAGAATGTATTTAATATAATAATAATAATACATAATGTGACTTATAGTATATGTGGAAGTGAAATATATGATAAAATCACAAATGATGAAATAAAATTGGAAATATTTATATTATTGTAGGTTTTAAATTAATTGTAAAGTCATATAATATTATTTGAATATATATAAGGATAATGTAATCTCTATAGCAATAACTAAAAGGCACATACACAAAGAAGTATATTAAAAGACAAGAAGAAAAAGTGAAATGAAATACTAAAACTATATAACTCAACAAAACAAAAGGAAATTAAAAACAGATTAACATAATATATACAATAACCAAAAACAAATGAACAAAAATTCTGAAGCATAGACTCAAACCCAAACATCTAAATAATTTTATTAAATGTAAGTGGACTAAACATTCCAACTAAAAGAACAGATTGCCATACTGCATAAAAAACAAGACTAAATTATATGCTGCTTTTAAGATTTAGTGGTTGAAAACTAAAGGATGAAGAACAATGCAAAATTATGTATAAGGAAGCTAGTATGGTTATACTAATGATCAGACTAAGTCAAGTGGCAAGAGGAAAAGTAGTCTCACAAAATAAAGGACATTCATATTGATAAAAGGAATAACGTATCACAAAGATATAACCATTCTAAGTATATATTCATCTAATAACAGTGCTTCAAATTACATGAAACAAACCAACAGATAGAAAAAGAATAATAGAAAATCTACAAGTATAGTTGGTGATTTTAAAACCCCTTTCTCAGTAATGTATAGAAAAAAATGGGGAAAAATTGGATCAAAAATTCAGCTAAGATGTTAGAAGAGATACCTAAACAGCATTATCCACCAATTTCATCTTATTGACATGTTTAGAAGACTACACTCTAAAACTGAAGAATACATATTCTTTTTAAGTGTACACATTACGTTCACCCAGAAATAGCACATGCTTGGCCATAAAATTAGTCTCAATAAATTTTAGGAGATTGAAATAAAGGGAAAGGGAAAGTATATACCAGTATTAAATTATAAATAAATAACAAGGCATCTTTAAACATTCAAAATACTTGCAAATGAAAATAGCCAATGGATTAAAAAAATCACAAGAGAAAACAAAATGTTTCTCAGTGAACAGAAATGAAGACATAACATCAACAATTTTTTGAGCAAGATCTTTTATACATTATGAAAGTGTATAATTACTTACCAGAACTATTATTTTTGCAGTTTATTTTAGAATTAAACATACATGACTTTACTCAAAAACCATACTTCTACATATTTAAACCAGGTAAAGGAAAATATATTCTGTCAAGAAGTTGTACATAACAATATTCATAGCATTCATCCGTGTTAGCTATAAATTGTAAACAATCCAAACAATCATGAACAAATTAATGGATTTTTGCTATAGAAAGATTCTAAGAAGATGGCAGAGTAGGAATCACCAGAAATTTCTACCTCCAGCTAGAGAACAATTGCACTGACAAAATCTGTCTGATGTAACTATTTTGGAACTCTGGAATCTATTGAAGTCTTTCAACTTCTAGGGAAATCCTTGAATAGTAAATGGTGGTTAATTTCAGTTAATTTTACCTCTTAGCTCAGCAGAAGCTACCCATTTCCCATTCCCCATCCCTGTGGCCATCAGCAATGCATGTATTCCAGGCGCATCTTGCATGCAGTTTGTGGGAGCTAAGGTGGGCAAAAAGAATCCTGTCCTTGAAAAATTGGCATTCTATGTTCTGATTACTGATTGCTGCTTCATGGGGGAGCAGACACAAAAGCAGGTAGCTATTATTGCCTTCCTACCCCATATTGTTGTAAACCTCACCCCTTCTAGCTGAAGCAACTTCCATGAGATTTAAAGGACTGATGCTTTTCCTCCACCATTATCTTGCTCTTTTACCCTCTTTTGGGAGACAGATGTTAAAGAGTAGGGCATTCAAAGATCAACTGCATATATAGCGGAAATTAGAAAAGCACGATAATGCCCAGAGAAAAGTATAGGCTCAGAAAATACCTTAGAAGACCTTAAGTTTATACTTCAGGCTAGTCTTCAGAATAGAGATGGCCTATAACATTTTTTTTTTTTTTTAAAGAAAAACAAAAACGAGCAAACTCTGGGGAAAAGGGAGACTATGATTTCCAAAATTACTTCATAGATTCAAAATGCCCAGTTTTCAACCAAAAATTATAAGACATACAAAGAAACAGGAAATAATAACTCATTCACAGAAAAAACTAAAGCAACAGAAATTGTCCAAGAGAAAGACTAGTTAGGTGGACCTAACTAAACTAAGACTTTAAAACAACTGTCATAAAGGTGCTTAAAGAATTAAAGAAAAATGTGGAGAAAGTCAAGCAAACAATGTATGAAGAAAATGGAAATGTCCATAAAGAGATAGAAAATCTTGAAGAAAAAAACCTAAAAAATAAATTTTAGAGCTTAAAAGTACAATAACCAGATGAAAATTTTACTAGAGCTATTTAAAGGAAGATTCGAGCAGGCAGAAGAATTAACAAACTTGACGGTTTGAAATGAACAATTGGAAAGAAACCAAAATTATCAAATTTGAAAAACATGAAAAAAAAAACCTTGAAGAAAAGTTAACAGAGCCTAAGGGACCTGTGGAGTACTGTCAAGTGGACCAACACATGCATTTTGGGGATCCCAGAAAGAGAAGAGAAAACGAAAGTGACAGAGATAATCTGAAGAAATAATGGCTAAATACTTCTCAAATTTGATGAAAGATATGAATATACGTATCTAAGAAACTAAATGGACTCAAAGCAGGATAAATTCAAAGAGATCCACATGGAGAATCTTTTTTCCCCTCCTGCTAGACTCATCTGAGACACTGAGAATCTCAGAAGCAATGACAGAGAAGTGACTCGTCTCATATGAGGGAATTTCAATAATGTTATCTGTAAATTTCTCATCAGAAGCTTTGGAGGCCAGAAGACAGTGGACTGACATTTATAGTGCTAAAAAAAAAAATACAACTTTTCAAACAGGATTCTATATTTAAACTGTTCTTAAAAATTGAGAGAAAACTTAAGACAGTCCAAGATTAAAAAACTGAAGAAGTCTGTTACCATTAGATCAGCTTTGCAAGATATGTTGAAGTAAGTCCTGCAGGTTGAAATGAAAAGATGACCATAACTCAAAATCATATGAAAAAATTAATGTCTCAGTAAAGGTAAATACACAGGCAATTATAAAGCTAGTATTATTGTAACTTTGGTTTATGACATCATATTTTCTTTTCTAAATCATTTAAGAAACTGGTACATTAAAAATTCTTTATGTTTTTGGACACAAAGCCTGTAAAGATGTAATTTTATGATATTAATAACTGAAAGGGCTGGGAATGGAACTGAAAAAAGCAGAGTTTTTATTATTGAAGTTATGCTGGTATAAATTTAAATTAAAGTGTTATAACTTTAGGATGTTAAGTGTAATCCCTATAGTAACACGAAAACAACAGTCATAGAATATGCATACAAGGGAATGAGAAGGGAATTGAACCTTTCATCACAAGAAAATGAACTAAACACAAAAGGCAGTTAAAGCCAGAAATGAAGAACAAAAGTCTGTAAGACGTATAGAAACAAAGCAAAATAACCTAAGTAAATCTCTCCTTGTCACTAGTTACTTTAAATAGAAATGAATTAAACTCTCTAATCAAAGACAGAGATTGGTAGAAATAATTTTAAAATGACTCAGCTCTACACTGTCTGTGAGAGACTAACTTTAGATTGAAAGACACAGGTAAGTTAAAAATGAAGTATGGAAAAATATGTTTCATGTATACAGTAAGCAAAAAAGAAGAGTGAGACAAAGAATGAAATTATATATTAATAAAAGATTAAATACAACAAAAATATATCATTATTATAAACATTTATGTGTCTAATAACACACATCAAAATATATGAAGCAAAACAACAAAATTGAAGGGAGAAATAAGCAGTTCTACAATGATTATTGGAAACTTTGATATCTCCTTCTCACTAAGAGATAGAAAAGAGCTTGGTAGAAGATAAGTAAGGAAATAGAGGACTTAAATAACACAATAAACAAAATATATCTAACAGACTTATATAGAACACTTTACCCAGTAAAAATAGAATACATTTTTCTCAAGTGCTCAGGAAACACTCTCTATGACAAACCATAGGCTAGACCACAAATCCTCGTAGATTTTAAAAGATAGGTATCACACAAAGTATCTTCTTGCACCACACGAAGACGATGGTAAAAATCAATTGCAAAAGGAAAACTGGAAAATTAACAAATCTGTGGAAATTAAAGCACACACTTAAGTAACTAATGAATCAAAGAGGACATCACAAGGAAATTTATAAAACAGAGATAAATGAAAACACAGCATAACAAAGCTTATGGGACTCAGCAAAAACAGTGCCAGGGAAGAAATTTATTATTATAAATGCTTACATTAAAAAAGAAAGATCTCAAACAACCTAACTTTATAGTCCAAGGAACTAGAAAAAAGAAAACGAACTGAACCCAAAGCTAGTAGATGAAAGAAAATAATAAATATGAGAGCAGGGATAAATAAAAGAGAAAATAAACAGAACAATAGAGAAAATCAACAAAACCAAAAGTTAGTTCTTTGAAAAGATCAGCAAAATTGACAAATCTTTAGCTACATGGCCTACAAAGTGGAAGATTGAAATTGCTTAAATAAATGAAAGTGGGGACATTATTGCTGATTCTACAGAAATAAAACACATTATAAGAGAGCATTATAACCAACTGTACACCAACAAATTGGATGCCCTAGATGAAATGGACAAGTTCCTAGAAACACAAAACCTACCAAGACTGCATTACAAGAAGTAGAAAATCTGAATAGATCTGTAACTCATAAAAAGATTGAATCAGGGGTGTGAGGGCAAGTGCCTGTAATCACGGCTACTCAGGAGACTAGGGTGGCAGGACAGTTTGAGGCCAGGAGTTTGAGACCAGACTGAGCAATGTAGTGAGAACCTCACGTCTAAAAAGTTAAAAAAAATAAAAATAGCTGGGTGTGGCAGCACCTGTAGTTCCAGCCACTCAAAAGGCTGATGCAAAAGAATCTCTGGAGCCCAGGAGTTTGATGCTGCAGTAAGCTGTTATTGTAGCAACTACTGCACTCTAGACTGGGTGACAGAGCAAGACGCATCTCTAAAAAATAACCATCAGTAATTTAATCAGTAATTGAAATTTCCCAACAAAAGAAAAGCCTGGATTTGATTTCTTTGCTGGTGAATTCTACCACACACTTAAAAAAGAACTAATAATGATTCTTCTCAAACTTTTCCAGAAAGTTGAAAAGAAGGGAATGTTCTAATTCTTTATATGAAGCCAACATTCCCCTGATATCAATGCCAGGTAAAGACATTCTAAGGAAAGGAAACTACAGACTAATATTCTTGTGAACATTGATGTGAAAATCCTCAAAAGAGTACTAGCAACCTGAATTCAGCAGGATGTTAAAAGGATTTTACAGCAGGTTCTCATTATAGCATTGATTAGGGGGAAAAATTTAGTTCCTGGCTGGGGCTGTTCTCTGTGGGAGTTTACACATTCTCTCCAAATCTGAGTGGGGTTTCTCTGGGTACTCCGGTTTCCCCCCACATCCCAAATATGTGCACATCAGATTAAACAGCATGTCTAAATTGTCCCAGTGTGAGTGAATGTGTGTGTGTGTTTGTGTGTGTGTGTAAACACATGCACAGATATGTGTATGTGCCCCCTGCATTTATAATGTCATTAAAAAAAAAAACAGTAAAATCCTTGGGAATTAATTTAACCAAGAAAGTGAAACACTTGTACATTAAAGACTACAAAACATTACTGAAATAAAGCAAACACAAATAAATGCAAAGATACCCCATGTTCATGGGTTGTAAGACTTAATATTGTTAAAATGTCAATACTACCAAAAGCAAATTTAATGCAATCCCTATCAAAAATCTCAGTGACATTTTGTTTTTGGCAGAAATAGAAAAATCCATCTGACACTTCATATTAAATCTCAATGTACCCTAAATAGGCAAGACAATAGTGTAAAAAGAAAAGAAAAAAGCTAGAGGTGTCACACTTTCTGATCTTAAATCACTATGAGTGTATAGTAATCAAAACAATGTGGTTCTGGAATAAAGAAACACATATAGAAAAATGGAATAGGATAGAAAACTCAGAAGTCCTCACAGATTTGATTTTTGAGAAGGGTATCAAAACTACTTAGTGGGGAAAGTTTTGAAACTTTTTTTGGAAAGTTTGAAGATTTGTCTTTTCAACAAATCGTGCTGGGAAGCAAGAGATTCACATGAAAAAAAGTGGTTAGATTTTTAGTGAATACCATATATAAAAATTAATTCAAAATGCATCAAATACCTAAATATAAGCTAAAACTATAAAACATAGAGCAAAAATTTCACAACATTGGGTTTGATGATGATTTCTTGGATATGACATAAAAAGCACAGGAAATAAAAGAAAAAATAGACAAATTAGACTTCATGAAAATTAAAAACTTTTGCACATTAATGGACATTATTTATTTATTTATTTATTTATTTAAGACGGAGTTTCACTCTTGTTGGCCAGGCTGGAGTGCAATGGTGCAATCTCGGATCACTGCAACCTCCGCCTCCAGGTTCAAGTGATTCTCCTGCCTCAGCCTCTGGAGTAGCTGGGATTATAGGCACCCACCACCACACCCAGCTAATTTTTGTATTTTTAGTAGAAATGGGGTTTTACCATGTTGGCCAGGCTGGTCTTGAACTCCTGACCTCAGGCAATCCGTCTGCCTTGGTCTCCCAAAGTCCTGAGATTACAGGCATGAGCCACTACTCCTGGCCAAGGGACAGTACTAACAGAGTAAAAAAGCAACCTATGATATGGGAGAAAATATTTGCAAATCGTATATCTGGTGAGAGATTAATATGCAGAACTCCTAAAGCTCAACAACAACAACTACAACCTGATTCAAACATGGGGAAAGGATTTCAATAGATATTTCTCTAAAGAAGATACATGAATGACCAATAGCACATTTTAAAATGCTTGATATCACTAATAATTAGGTAAGTGAAAATCAAAACCACAAGATGCCACCTTGTATCCATGAGGATAGCCCACTGTAAAAACAAAAACAAAAACAAAAACAAACAAAGAATACAGAAAATAACAAGTGTTGGTAAGGATGTGGAGAAATTAGAACTTTTGTGCACTTTTGGAGGGAATGTAATACAATACAGCCACTGTGGAGATTCTGACACTTCTTCAAAAGATTAAAAATAGAATTACTGTATGATTAAGCAATTTTATTTCTGGGTATATATACTAAGGAATTAAGTGTCAGAACTCAAACATATATTTGAGTGTCTGTTCATTGGAACTCAAACCTCTATTTGAGTCCCTGTTCATAGCAGCATCATTCACAAAGGCTAAAATGTGGAAGCAATCCAAGTGTTTCTTGACACAAACAGGGATAAGCAAAAGGTCATGTGTATCTGTATAATACACACACACACATGCGCGCGCACACACACATCCACCACACAATGGAATATTACTAGGCCTTAAAAGGGGAGGAAATTCACTTCTGGAATATGCTACTACATGGATGAACCTTGAAGATATGTTTAGTGAAATGAGCAATCATAAAAAAATGCTGTATGATTACACTTAAATGAGGTAACTAGAGTTTCAAAATCATGGAATAGAATGGTTGTTTCAGGGTTTGTAGGGAGGGGGAATAAGGAGTTGTTTAATGTGTATAGAGTTTTAGTTTTGTGAGATGAAAAGAGTTCTGGAGATGGCTAGTGGTGATGGTTGCACAGTAATATGAATGTACCAGTGAATTGCAAACCTAACCATGACTGAGATGGTAAATTTTATGTTATGCATATTTTACCAAAAGTTTTTTAAATGGGAAAAAATACATGCTATATACCTAACTGAAATACTACTTCACGTCTTCCAGGGCTGCCTGCTCACTAGTTCTCCATCAGTCTGCTGCTTTCCAATTTGGAGGGTGCAGAGTGTGAATTCTCACAACTATACCTGTTCAACTTCTGTCTTCAGTATTGCTTATAACACTTGGAGCAGAAAAGACGCACCATTCAGCCTACTGTACTGAATCTTCTGAATCTTCCCTTGGCCACCACCTTTTCATTCTTAGTTTAACTTTCTTATCCTTCTTGTTGTTGGCTGCTCTTGGTGCTGCTGCTGCTGCTGCTGCTGCTGCTGCTGCTGCTGCTGCTGCTGCTGCTGCTGCTGATTTCTTTGGCTATTTTCAATTTTTTTTGCTTTGTTATTTTTATTGATTTATTGTGTATTCTGGAAAATAAAAATCCTGATCTAGTTTTCTTTTTTTTTTTTTTTTTTTTTTTTTTTTGAGACGGAGTCTCGCTCTGTCGCCCAGGCTGGAGTGCAGTGGCATGATCTTGGCTCACTGCAAGCTCCGCCTCCCGGGTTTACGCCATTCTCCTGCCTCAGCCTCCCGAGTAGCTGGGACTACAGGCGCCCGCCACCTCGCCCGGCTAGTTTTTTGTATTTTTTAGTAGAGACGGGGTTTCAGCGTTAGCCAGGATGGTCTCGATCTCCTGACCTCGTGATCCGCCCGTCTCGGCCTCCCAAAGTGCTGGGATTACAGGCTTGAGCCACCGCGCCCGGCCCTGATCTAGTTTTCTTAACCTGGAAACATCCCTCAGTATGTAAATCAAAATGTTTTTATTATAATAAAACCCATTCTTCTTGGCTACTTTCCTCACCTGTCTTAAAGGCATGTATACTATGAGTGTTCCTTATTATTTAAGCTTTGGGTAGGCCCTTAATCACTAGAAAAACATTGTATTTAGATTGTTAGGTCCATGTTTTGACTCTTCAAACATGCCATCTAGGGAAGTCACTTAACTTCGCTGAATTTTGTTTTCTCATAAGCAATAAGGAAATATCTGTTTTACTCACGTGATATATTTTTGAAAGTATCAAGTGTGATATTGTAAATGGAACTGCTTTGTAGATTCTCAAACATTATACAAGGTACAGGAGTTGTTATGATGATGATATGATGATGATGATGATGATGATGATGATGATGATGAAGAATTGTTTTTCAGTTAATAGGGAAATGAAAAAGCCCAACAGAAAACATTACACTCTCTCAACAATTTGGCTTGTCGACATTCATGGTGAGAGTTATTATCCCATGGATTTCCAAAGGGTTGAAGGCTTTCCTTTTATTAAAACAGGGGCAAGGTCTGGTAGAAACGTAAGAAACGAATTCGAAAACCAAGGTGCCTGCATTTGCAAAAGGCAAAGCCAAAGTTCATTTTCGATTAAATTATTTTTAGTCTTGTGCAATTACCAAATGCAGTTAGGTCATACATTATAGAGAAAAGAAAAATGCAGCATCACTTGTGTTATTTTTAGTTCCAGTAGAAAAACTGAATAGAAAGCACCAGTTTACTTTTTTCCTAGTTTTTTTTCCTGTGAGTTGATTTTCACATAAGAAAAGAGATGTGGCTATCTTTCATAGGTAACTTATATTTTCCCAAGTTTCTAGGCTTGTACCAGGACAGAGTTCCGCCCATATTCCATGGCATTCCATCCTGACAACTTCTGTGACAGGAAAATCTAGGGTACTCTGTAAAATGTTGAAGGTGTATATGTACCACGTTTCCTTTATCCAGTCTATTACTGATGGGCATTAGGTTGATTCCATGTCTTTGCTATTGTGAATAGTACTGTAATGAACATGTGCAAATACTATGCAGACATAAAAAGGAATGAGATGATGTCCTTTGAAGGGACATGGATAGAGCTGGAGGTCATTATCCTTAGCGAACTAACGCAAGAACAGAAAACCAAATACCGCGTGTTCTCACTTACAAGTGGGAGCTGAATGATGATAACACATGGACACATCGTTAGGGGAACAACACACACTGAGTCCTGTTGGAGGGTGGAGGGTGGGATGAGGGAGAAGATCAGAAATAATAGCTAATGGATGCTGGGCTTAATACCTGGGTGATGGGATGATCTATGTAGCAAACCACTATGGCACAATTTTACCTATGCAACAAACTTGCACATCCTGCACATGTAGTCCTGAACTTAAAAGTTGGAAATTAAAAATAAAAAAATACAAATTTTATAGTAAAAAAAATTGATGGCAATTTCCTTAAAAAATTGAAACTAGCTTTTCATAGCATTGTTGAACATTCAAAAGACGGTGGATAAATGTCAACCTCTTAGAATGCTACAGAAGACAGGATTTTCTAATTGCACTTTTGAGTCTTGAGTTATGACTCCACTTACTAAGTACCTTTAGCAAATTTCAGGTTCCTAATCTATGAAATGGAAGAATAATAGAACCCATCACATAGGGTTATTGTGAATATTCAATGTGTTAATAGATCCAAGTAACTTAATAAGACCATGGTTCCTAATCAACATTCAGTCAATGGTATTGATGATAATGATATGGTAGTGATGGCATTTAGGCTTCATTTACTTTTCTACTGACTTATTCTACAAACATTTTCCTTGGTGATTTCTGTGTGTCATGCATGAAGTCAGATCTTGAGAGTGGAACTATTCATCCTTGGCTCTTAACCTCCTACCACCATGTGCAAGCTACGTCAGTTCTAATATCCTTCCACCAATCCTTTTTAAAATATATATATCTGTGTTTTTCGTGCAGTGTTTCCAGAGACTCTTAGTGGTCTCCTCAATTCTACTCTAAACTCTTCCAGTACATCTTCCACTCTGATGCAAGAGAGATCATTCTAAATCAAGTCTCATTCTGTCTCTTTCCTTGTATTTTCAGTGACTTTACCTCATTTGTGTTAAAATATAAACTGTTAGCATGATATCTATATCTGTCCAGGATCTATTGCTGACTCTTTCCAGTTCTGTTTCTGACTGCATTTCCTTACATACGTCCTACCCTCTGAACTCTATTGAAATAACCTTTTGAAATGTTCAGTGTACTCTACACTCCCTAGTGTTTATGAGGAGTAGCCTTCTTGCCTGGAAACCTCTTTCTTGAGCACAATCCATTTTAATACTAAGTTAGCATTCTCCCTTATGGGTCCTCCCCCATCATGCAGCTTGGTTCTGAGAATGGATAACTTTGTGTTGGGTAGATTTACTTTTCAGTATCCCCCATTAGATTGCAAGTTATTTGAAGTCTAACTTTGACTGACACAGACAAGGTGATTTTTAAAAAATGTTTTGTTAAATGAATTACAGAGTAAAGAAATGAATAAAATATCATCTTTGTTCATTCAGAATTTATAATATGGTACATAGCATCTGTATACAATGTATTAATCTTAGGGATATTAAGATGTTAATTTTAAATATAAAAAAATTCACTATGAAGAGACTTCAAATAGAGAACATACTTTAGAAAAGCCAGTCTCAGCAATTGAAAATCTGAGACTAAAAATAGAAAGTCTTCAATCCAGAACCATAATATCTGACACTTTGCTCAACCTAGCTTTCACTCTGTTTTTGGAATCCATCTCATTTCCCCTCATCTTCCCTTGCTGGCTTGGGTATTGCATCACTTGGATTGAAACAGTGTGATAAACCTGTTACTACTCAAAAAGAAATTTCCCTTAAGACCTTAATTTGTAAAATTCTGTTGGAAAAGTATTTGAAACAATGATGATTCAAATGTGAAGCTTTTCTCTCTTTATATTAACCATATCAGATGACTATGCAAATATCATGAAGGTATCATTAGATGATAGATAGATTGATGTATAATACAGTATAGAAATGGGCATACAGACATATATATAAATGAAATAGTTTTTGTTGACAGATGAGTAAGAGGCTTAAAATAAAATCATAATTCATTAGGTAATTTTGGTAAGATTTTCTGCTTACTGCTAAATTCTTCATAAATTTCTACTGGAATGAATTACTTAATACACTACTTTATATCAACTACACAATTCCTATTCTTTTCCAAATGTTTAACACTTTTTTTAAAATACAGTTTTTCAAAATAATATTTTTTCATAGGTTACATTTTCCATAGTCTATGCCTTTGAACTTTCATACATGCAAGATATTATCCCAATAGAAGAATGTGTATTTTAAAATAAATTACTTTATTAATGTCTGTTTCTTTTGCCTCCATTTAGCAGGGCTAGAATTGCATAATATTTTCTTTAACAAAGCCTGTGAATTACCACCTGTGTTTCATCAGTAAGGTAGATTAACCTTGCGAAAGTAAAGCTCAGTTCTCTCTTTGTAAAATGAGTAAATAGTGTATAACACATAGTGTTCATTTTAAGCCATAATAAGATAATCCACATGAAATTCTGAGCACAGAGCTAAGATTGAAAAAAAAAACCATAAAAACAAAAGAGAAAAAATAAAAAAGATATGGTGACTACTGTTGTCTTTAAGCAAGTAAGTTGGTTTCAATCATTTCAGTCACTTTGCTGTTTACTTGGGAGAAATTATGTAAATGAAAATAAGTAGACATTTACATCTTAGAGTTATGGATGGTTGATTACTAAGGGATGGTCTAGTGACTTCTCTACATAATTTTAAAGGTTGTCTCTAAAAGGGCTGCCTGTTGGCCTGGCAGCTTACTCATCAAAGCCATAATTAGGTGTGAAGACAGCCAAAGATAAGTAGAAGGGATGCATCTGTGTCACTGGGAAGACTGGAAATAGTACATGTCATGAACCTGGAAGAAAGTGGGTCCTGTAACAACCATCTCAGACCTTCTTACTTGTTCTGTTCTATGAATGACAGATTTATATGTAGATATCAAAATAGCATATGTTTGAGTGACAAAGTAGATCTCAAGACCAACTCAAGAGGGGGCACAACTTGGACTGGTTGGTGAAAGAATTCAGAGCAGGATGAAGTCGATGTACTTAAAGAAGTGCACAGGAACGGATCAAGTCAGTCAATATAAAGTGGGATAGCCTGCAGCTTGACAGTACATTAGAACAGATGCAAAAGTGCATTTTTTTGAAGATCAACTGGACTTGTTTAGTCAAGTACAGTGTTTGTATTAACCAAAGAGCAGCCCTGCCTGCATAACTACTAAGAATTGGATTACATGAAACCTAGCCATTAAGTCTTGATTTGTTATGCATGTGAGCAAGACAAACAGACAGATGTTGTGATAAAAAATGGGTAGTTTTTAACCAACAAATACTTCATCTCCAAAATATGAAATGTCTTCTTTGTACAACCTATTAACTCATCCATACATCAAACGTATTTATAGGGTGCCTGCTAGCTGTTAAACTTTAAAATGGGTCTTGGGGCTCAAAGATGCTAAAGTTAGGGTCCCTGTTCTGAAGGATTTCAAGGTCATGTTAGAGTGTCAAATTCATAAACAGACAATTTTAGTACAAAGGAGTGAGTGCAGTGATTGAAACATGTCTAGATGCTCAGGAAGTGCAAAGAGGAAACTCCAGGTTCATCCTTGGAGAATCAGAACAAGTTTCAGAAATAAATTTTGAGTTTTAGAGATAGTTAAGAGTTACTGAAGTCAAACAGAGGGAAGCGTTTAGGCAGAGGGGATACCATGAGCAAAATCAAAGTGTCATGTATTATATACACATGGAAAAGGTTTCTTGTGTGAACACAAAATGAGAGATAAGTCATAGTTTAGAAGCAAGTATCTCCCGCAATCTTAAAAGAATTTCATTAAAATTTTGGAAATTATATTCTAGGAATAAGAAATCATTAGAGGTTTTCAAGATGGGTTTCGCATTTTAGAAACATCATTTTGGAGATGAAGATGTGAGAAATTCATTTGAGGAAGAAAATACCAGTGTCCATTATATCGATGCAGGTGAGAGATGGTAAGAAAGAAAACCCTGGTAGGGGAAATAGAACTGCATAGGAAAGTTCTGACTTAAAAGAGATTTACATGATATAATCTGGAGGAACTTACTGACTTATTAGATGTTAGGGATGACAGCAAGACAGAAGTGTGCATGACTCTCAGTTTTTGGTTTCAGTGATCAATTGATCAATTGTGTTATTGCTTACTCTGTATATTCTACTACGCAACAAGCTTCATGGGGACAGGGAACTAGATCTGCACATCCCTTGCTATATTTACAACATTTTGTATAATTTCTAGCACATATGAATGCTCTATAAATGTTTGTTGAATTAATGAATAATAGAAGATGTGGGAAGATAAGATGGTTTAGAAGGGAACATGATGAATTCCATATTGAGCACGTTAGGTTGGAAATTCTTGTAAAACATGCAGATGGAGATAACCAGCAGACGTGTGTGTGTGTGTGTGCATGCTTTTGTGTGTGTGAAATCAGCAGACCAGCAGAGATGATCAGGTTGGGGATTAGGGAAATTCCCTGCCTAGTGAGTAGATGCCTTTTACATAGGTGGTTCTCTTTTTTATTGATGATCAACTGAGTGCATTTCCTGGTCAATTTAATTTTTGCATTTGATTCTTGGCCGAACAGAAATATTCCTTTAGTATTTATGCTAAACGACATTTGCAACTATATGGTATTTGATTCCTGCAATTTGAAAAACTACACCACCTGGGGAATAAGCCTGAGTTCCAGAAGTTTGGACATGAATTTTAACTTAGCTAGGAAATCTATAGATTAATCCTGAAAGATTAATCTGAAAGAGAGAGAGAGAGAGAGAGAGAGAGAGAGAGAGAGAGAGAGAGAGAGAGAGGGAGAGAGAGAGAGAGGGGGAGAGAGAGAGAGAGAGAGAGAGAGAGAGAGAGAGAGAGAGAGAGAGAGAGAGAGACTCCAACAAATAGGTGAGGAAAAACAAGTCAAAATGTAAAAGAATTGAATTAGGAAATTGACCAAGACTAATTACTTCATGTTAAATGTTAATTTGAGATATTTGACACTGTAGCATCTTGGCAAAAAACATCCAACATTACCAAATCCTGAATTTGAAACAATGAAGCTACAGAAGCAGGTATGAGCTAAGACTTAGGTCAATATCAAAGAATTTTTATCCTCAGTGCTAACTCCACTTAACTGATAGTGGCTATAATTGATTAGTGATATCTGGCATGGGTATGGGAAAGGGATTGATAATACTTGAGTCAGGTATTTGTCATTATTGATCTAGACATAAAACATATGAATATGAATAAAAAAAATTAGCCACTGAAGGTCAGGAAGGACCCTAAAAGTCATTTGATGCTGGAATTTGCTTCATAATACATATGCCAGGGGGACCGCCACTGAAGTTCTCTGAAGATAGACACTCTACTCTTAAAATACTGATTTCGTTTTTGAAAATCTCGGGCTGTTAGCAATTTCTTCGTAAAAATTAAAGTGAAAGCAGGCCTCTTTTAACCTCAATTCATTGTCTCAAGTTCTACTTTTCTAGGTGATATAAAGTAAGCTTAATATTTAAAATAAAATAATATACACAAGAATATGCCTAGAGATAATGGAATTATCTGACTTTTCCACTCATTAGAAAAATATCAGTTATTTAACCTAAGTGATGCTATGTCAACTATTAATCAGATGCCAGAGTCTTACCTCCTACTTCCTAGGTGGCCAGTGTCAATACTTTTTGGGAAAATATTATTTCTTATTTTTAGACATGTCTATGTAAAGCATTCCCGGGGCCTTCCTCGGGTGTTAATTTAAGTTTTTTTTTTTTTTTTTTTTTTTTTTTTTTAACCAATCCACAAACATTTATGTGGGACTTACTATGTGTTCAGCATTGGGAATATACTTCAAAGAAATACCACTGATTGTTTCTGCCTTCATGAAGCTTTTCCTGTACCGGGTAGTGATACCATTGACTCTTCCCTTACCTGGGACATTTCTAATCAATGGCCCTTCTTTACAGAAAGGAGATTCCTAACTTATAAGGCCTAAGGGAATTGTCCTCAGAAAAAGCCCTGAGAAGTTGTCTTATTCCTACTTATAGTCAATCTGTTGATCCAAGCATATAGCCTTGTTCTCTTTTGCTCATTTTCTTTTAACATCCCCCAAAACTCAAAATTTCTCTTCAATGCCACAGTAACCAGAGCTCTTTTTTATTATTATTATTCTTTTTATTTTTATTTTTTGAGACAGAGTCTCGCTCTGTCACCCAGGCTGGAGTGCAGCGGCACGATCTCGGCTCACTGCAAGCTCCGCCTCCCGGGTCACGCCATTCTCCTGCCTCAGCCTCCCTAGTAGCTGGGACTACAGGCGCCCGCCACCACGCCCAGCTAATTTTTTGTATTTTTAGTAGAGACAGGATTTCACCGTGTTAGCCAGGATGGTCTCGATCTCCTGACCTTGTGATTCACCCGCCTGGACCTTCCAAAGTGCTGGGATTCAGGCATGAGCCACCGCGCCCGGCCACCAGAGGTCTTTTAAAAATCATATCAAAATGCTTTATTTACATTAGTAGAGAAATTTCCGTTACAAAGCAAAAACTAACATGATAGGTTATTTCAAAATAGTATTTTTTTTATTATTACACTTTAAGTTCAGGGATACATGTGCAGAATGTGCAGGTTTGTTACACAGGTATACATTTGCCATGGTGGTTTGCTGCACCCATCAACTCATCATCTACATTAGGTATTTCTCCTAATGCTATCCCTTCCCTAACCTCCCAGCCCCCAACAGGCCCCAGTGTCTGATGTTCCCCTCCCTGTGTCCATGCGTTCTCATTGTTCAACTCCCACTTACGAGTGAAAACAAGCGGTGTTTGGTTTCCCGTTTTCATGTTAGTTTGCTGAGAATGATGGTTTCCAGCTTCATCCATGTCTCTGCAAAGGACATGAATTCATGAACTCATCTTTTTTATGGCTGCGTAGTATTCCATGGTGTATATGTGCCACATTTTCTTTATCCAGTCTATCATTGATGGGCATTTGTGTTGGTTCCAAGTCTTTGCTATTGTGAGCAGTGCTGCAATAAACATATGTGTGCATGTGTCTTTATAGTAGAATTCTTTATAATCCTTTGTGTAATGGAATTTCTGAGTCAGATGGTATTTCTGGTTCTAGATCCTCGAGGAATTGCCACTCTGTCTTCCACAATGGTTGAAATAATTTACAATCCCACCAACAGTGTAAAAGCTTTCATATTTCTCCACATCCTCTCCATCATCTGTTGTTTCCTGTCTTTTTAATGATCACCATTCTAACTAGCATGAGATGGTATCTCACTGTGGTTTTGATTTGCATTTCTCTAGTGAAAAGTGATGATGAGCTTTTTTTCATATGTTTGCTAGCTGCATAAATGTCTTCTTTTGAGAAGTGTCTGTTCATACACTTCACCCACATTTTGATGGGGTTGTTTGCTTTTTCCCTGTAAATTTAACTTCTTTGTAGATTCTAGATATTAGCCCTTTGTCAGATGGACAGATTGCAAAAATTTTCTCCCATTCTGTAGGTCGCCTGTTCACTCTGATGAAGGTTTCTTTTGCTGTGCAGAAATGCTTTAGTTTAATCAGATCCCTTTTGTCAATTTTGGCTTTTGTTGTGATTGCTTTTGGTGTTTTAGTCATGAAGTCTTTGCCTATGCCTATGAATCATATTGCCTAGGTTTTGTTCTAGGGTTTTTATGGTTTTAGGTCTGACATTCAAGTCTTTAATCTTTCTTGAGTTAATTTTTGTATAAGGTGTAAGAAGGGGTCCAGTTACATTTTCTGCATATAGCTAGTGAGTTTTCCCAACATCATTTATTAAATAGGGAACACTTTCCCCACTGCTTGTTTTTGTTAGGTTTGTCAGAGATCAGATGCTTATAGATGTGTGGGGTTATTTCTGAGGCCTCTGTTCTGTTCCATTGGCCTCTACATCTGTTTTGGTACCAGTACCATGCTGTTTTGGTTACTGTAGCCTTGTAGTATAGTTTGAAGTCAGGTAGCTTGATGCCTCCAGCTTTGTTCTTTTTGCTTAGGATTGTCTTGGCTCTTTTTTGGTGCCACATGAAATTTAAAGTAGTTTTTTCTAATTCTGTGAAGAAAGTCAATGGTAGCTGGATGAGGATAGCAATGAATCTATAAATTACTTTGAGCAGTATGGCCATTTTCACGATATTGCTTATTCCTATCCATGAGCATGGAATGTTTTTCCATTTATTTGTGTCCTCTTTTATTTCTTTGAGCAGTGATTTGTAGTTCTCCTTAAAGAGGTCCTTCACATCCCTCGTAAGTTGTATTCCTAGGTATTTTATTCTCTCTGTAGGTAGCAATTGTGAATGTTAGTTCACTCATGATTTGGCTCTCTGTCTATTATTGTTGTATAGGAATGCTTGTGATTTTTGCACATGGGTTTTGTATCCTGAGACTTTTCTGAAGTTGCTTATCAGCTGAAGGAGATTTTGGGCTGAGATGATGGTGTTTTCTAAATATACAATCATGTCACCCTCAGAGACAATTTGACTTCCTCTCTTCCTATTTGAATACCATTTCTTTCTTTCTTTTGCCTGATTGCCCTGGCCAGAACTTCCAATACTATGTTGAATAGGAGAGGTGAGAGAGGGCATCCTTGTGTTGTGCCAGTTTTCAAAGGGAATGTTTCCAGCTTTTGCCCATTCAGCATGATGTTGGCTGTGGGTTTGTCAAAAACAGCTCTTATTATTTTGAGATACATTACACCAATACCTAGTTTATTGAGAGGTTTTAGCATGAATGGGTGTTGCATTTTATTGAAGGCTTTTTCTGTGTCTATTGAGATAATTACGTGGTTTTTGTCATTGGTTCTGTTTATGTGATGGATTGCATTTATTGATTTGCATATGTTGAACCAGCCTTGCATCCCAGGGATGAAGCCGATTGATTGTGGTGGATAAACTTTTTGATGTGCTTCTGGATTCGGTTTGCCAGTATTTTCTTGAGGATTTTCATATCAATGTTCATCAGGGATATTGGCCTGAAATTTTCTTTTTTTGTTGTGTCTCTGTCAGATTTGGGTACAGGATGATGCTGGCCTCATAAAATGAGTTAGGGAGGATTTCCTCTTTTTCTATTGTTTGGAATAGTTTCAGAAGAATTGGAGCCAGCTCCTCTTTGTACGTCTGGTAGAATTTGGCTGTGAATCCATTTGTTCCTGGGCCTTTTTATGTTGGTAGGCTGTTGATTACTGCCTCAATTTCAGAACTTGTTTTTGGTCTATTTAGGGATTTGACTTCTTCCTGGTTTAGTCTTGAGAGGGTGTATGTGTCCAGGAATTTATCTATTTCTTCTAGATTTTCTAGTTTATTTGCATAGAGGTGTTTACAGTATTCACTGATGGTAGTTTGTATTTCTGTGGGATCAGTGGTGATATCCCTTGATTGTTTTTTATTGTGTCTAATTGATTCTTCTCTCTTTTCTTCTTTATTAGTCTGGCTAGCAGTCTATCTATTTTGTTAATCTTTTCAAAAAAAAAAAACCAATTCCAGGATTCACTAATTTTTTGAAGGATTTTTCGTGTCTCTATCTCTGTCAGTTCAGCTCAGATCTTCGTTATTTCTTGTCTTCTGCTAGCTTTTGAATTTGTTTGCTCTTGCTTCTCTAGTTCTTTTAATTGTGATGCTAGGGTGTCAATTTTAGATCTTTCCTGCTTTCTCCTGAGGGCATGTAGTGCTATAAATTTCCCTCTCAACACCGCTTTAGCTGTGTCCCAGAGATTCTGGTACATTGTGTCTTTGTTCTCATTGGTTTCAAAAAAACTTATTTATTTTTGCCTTAATTTTGTTATTTACCCAGTAGTCATTCAGGAGCAGGATGTTCCATTTCCATGTAGTTGTGTGGTTTTGGGTGAGTTTTTTGATCCTGAGTTCTAATTTGATTGCACTGTGTTCCGAGAGACTGTTTGTTGTGATTTCCGTTCTTTTGCATTCGCTGAGGAGTATTTTACATTGAATTATGTGATCACTTTTAGAATAAGTGCAATGTGATGCTGAGAAGAACGTATATTCTGTTGATTTGGGGTGAAGAGTTCTGTAGATGTCTATTAGGTCTGCTTGGTCCAGAGCTTAGTTCAAGACTTGAATATCCTTGTTAATTTTTTGTCTCATTGATTTTTCTTATATTGACAGCGGGGTGTTAAAGTCTCCGACTATTATTGTGTGGGAGTCTAAGTCTCTTTCAAGGTCACTAAGAACTTGCTTTATGAATCTGAGTGCTCCTGTATTAGGTGCATATATATTTAGGATAGTTAGCTCTTCTTGTTGCATTGATCCCTTTACCATTATGTAATAGCCTTATTTGTCTTTTTTTTTTAATCTTTGTTGATTTCAAGTCTGCTTATCAGAAACTAGGATTGCAACCTTTGCTTTTTTTTACTTTCCATTTGCTTGGTAAATATTCCTCCATTCCTTTATTTTGAGCCTATGTGTGTCTTTTCATGTAAGATGGGTCTCCTGAATATAGCATACTGATGGGTCTTGACTCTTTATCCAATTTTCCAGTCTGTGTCTTTTAATTGGGGCATTTAGCCCATTTACATTTAATGCTAGTATTGTTATGTGTGTATTTGATCCTGTCATTATGATGCAATCCGGCTCTTTTGCCCAATAGTTGATGCAGTTTCTTCACAGTGTCAATGGTCTTTACAATTTGGTATGTTTTTGCAGTGGCTGGTACCAGTTTTTCCTCTCCACATTTAGTGCTTCCTTCAGGAGCTCTTGTAAGGCGGGCTTGGTGGTGACAAAATCTCTCAGAGTTTGCTTGTCTTTAAAGGATTTTATTTCTCCTTCGCTTATGAAGCTTAGTTTGGCTGGATATGAAATTCTGAGTTGAAAATTATTTTCTCTAACAATGTTGAATATTGGCCCCCACTCTCTTCTGTCTTGCAGGGCTTCTGCAGAGAGATCTGCTGTTAGTCTGATGGGCTTCCCTTTGTGGGTAACCCGACCTTTCTCTCTGGCTGCCCTTAACATTTTTTCCTTCATTTCAATCTTGGTGAATCTGACAATTATGTGTCCTGGGGCTGCTCTTCTCAAGGAGTATCTTTGTGATGTTCTCTGTATTTCCTGAATTTGAATGTTGGCCTGTCTTGCTAGGTTGGGGAAGTTCTCCTGGATAATATCCTGAAAAGTGTTTTCCCACTTGGTTCCATTCTCCCTGTCACTTTCAGGTACACCAATCAAATGTAGATTTGGTCTTTTCACATAGTCCTATCTTTCTTGGAGGCTTTGTTCATTCCTTTTCATTCTTTTTTTTTTTCTAACCTTGTTCACGCTTTATTTCATTAAGTTGATCTTCAATCTCTGATATTCTTTCTTCTGCTTGGTGGATTCGGCTTTTGATACTCATGTATGCTTTACAAAGTTCTCATGCTGTGTTTTTCAGCTCCATCAGGTCATTTATATTCTTCTCTAAACTGGTTATTCTAGTTAGCAATTCCTCCAGCCTTTTTGCAAGGTTCCTAGCTTCCTGGCATTGGTTTAGTACATGCTCCTTTAGCTAGGAGGAGTTTTTTATTACCCACCTTCTCAAGCCTACTTCTGATTTGTCTCTGAGGCTATATGATTTGCACAACTGTTTTTAATTTTAACAGATCTCCAAAGATTAAGAGGCCTATATTAACATCAAGAAAATGCCAGAAAAAGCTTTTTTAAGATTGTCACCTTTATTAGTGATGGAAAAATATTGGGCTTTATCTATAATCTTTAGGTCTTTTCCATATCAAAATAATTACATTCCAACCATGTTTGTTCGGTAAGTGTGATAGATTAAAAATAATCTGGACAGCACTAAAGTACTTTATTGAATGCAAATTTATGAAACAAAACAACATTAAGTTAAAAAGAACAACTTTATTTACAGAAGGCTGATCTTAAGGTAATCATTCAGTTGGTAAGTTTTTTTTAAATGTTTACTTAAGAAAATGATTAGGGAAAATTTGAAATAATAATAATAATATAACACTAATAAAGAAAAAAGGACTCAAGAATCTTCATTTGGACAGAGTGTACAGTGAACAGAAAAAAAAAATGAGGTAAATAGGACCCAGATCATCAATTTTCTTATTGGCTGCTTAACGATGTTTGAAATTTACCCTGTGGGCTCCCAAACCCTCTCCATCTCCCAGTAAACACAGGAGTCCGTATTCTAGTTGTGAGATTGATATTTGGCTCTGCCTCTGTCAATGTCACATGGCTGTACTTGAAGGGTATAGGCAGTAAAGAAAAACAATATTTAAGCACCATAAGAAAATTCTTAAAGTTCACTAACCTTCCTTCTCCTCTTCCTCCTTCTCTGCCTTTCTCAGTCAATTCATATTTTTTCAAAAAACATTGTTGTTTAAACGTCATATGGTAGCCTCTGGTTCTTTGGGGCCATGCACACATATTGTGGCTCTCTCTCTCTTATACTCTGGTTGTAATTAGGGATGGTAATTTGACTTTATTTGACTGATGAATTTGAACACAGGTGATATATGTATTATTTTTGGGCTGGAGTATCAGTTGAGGTTAGACCTTCCAGAATGCTATTTTCCTTCTGCCACAGCAACATCAAGTTTCTTGTTCAGTCTGTGTAGTGAACACATACCATGAAGACATAAAGGGGCATCTCCAGATGAAGACATTGCATGAATGAGAGGAAGCATGAATGAGAGGAAGCATGAATGAGAGGAAGCATGAATGAGAGGAAGCATGAATGAGAGGAAAACAAAATGAAACAAACACCTTGCTTGCTTTATGCAAGTGAGAATTTGGAATTTATTGGTACGCAGTCATAACATAAAAGTCCTGGCAGATACAATTGTGTATATTAGAACCTATCTCATTAGAGAAGATCATCAAGTGTGAAGAATGCTTAAGAAGACTAGTGAGGAATGGAGTCTCCCTCCCACTCCCAACTCCCCACTCAGAAAATTGAGAGTTGCGGACTTGGAAGGGAGACTGAATAAGAGGGTTTTTTTTTTGTTTTTTTTTTTTTGTTTGTTTTGTTTTGTTTTTGTGACAGAGTCTCACTCTGTCGCCCAGGCTGGAGTGCAGTGGTGCGATCTCGGCTCACTGCAACCTCCACCTCCCGGGCTCACACCATTCTCCTGCCTCAGCCTCCCGAGCAGCTGGGACTACAGACGCCCATCACCATGCCCGGCTAATTTTTTTGTAATTTTAGTAGAGACGGGGTTTCACCGTGTTCTCCAGGATGGTCTCGATCTCTTGACCTCATGATCTGCCTGCTTCGGCCTCCCAAAGTGCTGGGATTACAGGCGTGAGCCACCGCACCCGGACTGAATAAGAGCTTTTGATCCACAGTGGTGTTAGTTGCAGATGAAGGGAGAATGGAGAGAAGAACAGTTATGTTTGAACCTGGAAGAATTGTGTAAACAGTTAAGAAGGGAGCTTCAGCAATTTGGTGGCATCAGGCCTAGTCCACTGGGCTGGAAAAATGCTTACTTGTTTGGGTGTCATGGGATTATATTGTTTCTGGGCACTAAAGCTAAAAGAAATGGAATCAAGGTTACAACAGCTGTAATGATAGAAAATTCCCTCAAGTAGTTGTGTTTTACTTGGGAAAGTATTTTCATAACAAAAATCCAGACTGTTTCATGTAAGTGCGTTGGTGGTGGGAAAGTCAGCTTTTACTACCCAAACCCCTGCTCCACCACAAACACTGGAGTTAATTTTAAGAAAGGAAGAAAACTGTGTATTAAAAATTAATTAAGAACACTTTTTGAGTAAAGTAACTGATTTCAACCAAGGGTAAAAGAGCATTATGAATTTATGGTTAAAGTTATTTCTGAGTCCTTGGGTCCTGTGTTGTGAATGAATCTGGCTCCAACAGAGATGAAGGCAAGAGAGGGGATTTAACAAGCCATTTGGATAAAGCACTGGATCTCCTCAAGTATGGCAGATTAATTTCAATAATGACCTGACCCAACGTATTTTAAAAATGACTTTAAAAGGCAGAACCAGTTTAATGTAATGGAAATAACACTGGAGAGGGCTTCAGAAAGTTTATGTTTGTCCTAGGTCTACCTCAGATTAGCAATGTGAATTTAAGCATGTCACTAAACCTTATCAATATTCAGTTTCCCAAAGTATAAAATGAGTGGGTTGAACCCAGAGACTCTCTGAGATCCTTACAGTTTTTGAATGCCATGATTCTCTGACCCTCTGATTTAGGGTTGATTTCCCAGTCTGTTGTTAACCACCTTGAACAAGTTGTTTAATATTTCTGGGCTTCATCTGCCTTATGAGACTAATAATAACTTACCTACCTGAAGGAAGGAGCTGGAATACATCATTTCTCAAGGTCCCTTCTGGCCCTATGTATTTTTTTTAATGAAATAAATATTTTGTGAGTTCATTATTACATCTGATAATGTGCTTACAAGTAGTGTTGATAGAAGCCATATGAATTTTGGCAGAATGAAAGGGTGGGGAAGTAGGAAAGAGAAAAGAAGAAAGTGGAGTAAAAAAAGATAAGTTAAGATGAGATGAAGGAGAGATGAAAGTAATGAGTGGAGCCAAGGGGAAGAACAGGCACTGACATTTGTTTTGTCTATCATTTAAGATGCTTTCAGTTACAAAGCAAAACAACAGTTAAAACACAGGCTACTAAAATAAAACTGATTAAAAATAAAAGGAGTTTATTGCCTTGTGATTCTTACAAGTTCAGAAATACAGGAGTTTTAGGCATAGTTTGAACCAGAAGTTCATAATGTCATTAGAGCTCTAATTTCTTTTCTCTGAAATTCTCTTGGTTCTGCCTTCCTCCATGAATTGACTTGATTTTCACACTGGCTTCTCTCATAGAGGAAAAATTGACTATAGCAGTTTCAGGCTTCCTATACAAACATTACGCTATCCACAGGAAGAAAGAGTACTTTTGTCCCTCAATCCAAAGAAAGTGGATTCACTGCTTTGACCAGCTTGAGTCACATTTGTACCCCTGAACCAGTCCCTGTGGTATGCATAGTTAAAGTCATGGGTTATTTTCCCTTAGACTAGGTCACATTGTCCATCCCTGGAGCTAAGACAGAATCAATTTCCTTGGAACCCTATGGATCTCCAAACAGGAAATGGAATAGTTGGGAAGGAAAAGGAAAAAATAGAAACTGGAAGAAAACTGAAATTTCACAATGACACCTTGAAAAGGTGGCTGTGCATGGGACCTAGAATCAACAGCCTTGGGCCTGGCTAATACCTCTTTCACTCTGTTAATTGCCCAAGACTCAGATAACTTCTTAAAATGGGAGCAACAGAATGAAGTTTCCACAAAGATAGGAACTTTGTTTTGCTCACTAGTATGAGTAGATTCTCACTGTCTGGAACATTGACATGCACAAAGTAAGCCCTGAATAAACATGATTTAAATGAATGAATAGTACTAACCTCCTAAAGTTTTTGTAAGATTTAAAGTGGATAATGCATATGAAGCACATGGCACAGTGCCTGACAGAGTAAGCTCCCAAGAAATGGTAGCCAGCAGCAGCAGTAGGAGTTCGCAATAGCAGAAATAATAGTAGTTGGGCAAGAAATATATTAGAAGGGTTTCTTTATACTGTAAAAAACTGTGAAAAATACAGAAAAGATGTAAGATTCAAAAATGCAGATAAAGTTTCTATTACAGAGATGAAGATTTAATCAAATAAAGCCTTTTTAGAAAAGTCTGTATTTTTATTGAGTTTTAAAATAATACATGTGTGTCAGAAAGAAATGATAATTACAGACTAGCACTGATGAAAAGCAGTTCGGACTCACACACAGAGTAGTAGGTGAGGCAGCTGGGAGTTCCTGCAGGAGAGGAAAGAGTAGTAGCTGACATTTGAGTATTAACTATGTATGCAACACTGGTCTAAGACCTTAAGTATAATAAATCATTTAATCCTCACATAACTTTATGTCATACCACTATTACTTTTCCCATTTTACAGATGAGGAAACTGAGATGCAGAAAGATCCTGTGACTTGGCCAAGTTTACTCAGTAGGAAACTGGTAGAGCCTAGGCTTAAACTGGGGCTATTTTTACAGCTTGCTCTTAAGTACTGGGCCCTGCTTTATCTGTATTATACGGGCTAGTCCTGAAGAGCTGGGTCTCTCTAAGGTACTTACATTTTTTGCTTCTGAAACAATGGCTAGTCTTTGAAAGTTTTAGAAAAGAGAAAATAGCGAGATTTTATCAATGTAAATGTATCTTTAATGTCCATTAGCATTCCTTTTTTTGTTTATATTTTTAATTAATCAAGCAGTAGTTATTGTTTATAAGTGATGCATGTTGCAAATATCACATTAACTCACTCTCTTCATCTTCCTTAATAGGTTTTCTCAAACTTTCTCTAATCTGCTTATCACTCCTTCTTTTCCCTTTTCTCACATAGCTTGCTACTTCTAATCTCCTGTAGGTGGAGAAATATTCAGGTAAATAGTACGTGTTAAATCATATTTACTAAGGTTCTCAGTGAGTGATCAGGAATGTAAATATAAGATTTCACACTAGAGTAGCCCCTTTCCTGTTTGTCTTTGAAGTCTGGGTGATGATCTTGAGATCTCCAAGACAGTAGAAAACAAGGCATTTCTCCCACCTAAACCTGCCAAGACAGCATTTGTATTAACCTGTAATAGTTAAAGAGGGTCTCCTATCCATGCATTTTGAATAAATCCCCAAAATATTAGTGATATGGACAGGAGGCATGGAAATACTGGGTAGAAGATGGCACTCCCCAGTAAGGGCCACACATTCAAGCCTGGGACTGTGGCCCAAAGTGAGAACATGCATTACTATTTTCCTTCTCAATGTTGTTTTTTGGCCCACCCGCCCCCCTCCACTGTACCCATGAAAACTCCATCTGCCCTGGCAGAGGGGTGGCAGAGAAGCAGAGCAGCTGAGTGGCAGAGCAGAGCAAGAGACAAGGAGAGAAGAGAAAAAGCAGCTGGACATCAGAGAGATACAGCTTGACCTCAGAGGGATGGCTTGATAGTGGAATTTTGAAGAACAATTTGGCTAAGAATGGCCAAACTCTGGGTGAAGACCATCTTCGCACTCCATCTCCTTTCTAGTTCCCCATCCCACTGAGAGCCACTTCCAACGCACAATAAAATCCTCCACATTCATTACCCTTCCATTCATTCATGTGACCTGATTCTTCCTAGATGCTGGACAAGAATTTGGGTACCAAGAGGGCAGCTGCATTCCTTTTTTATAAAGAAATAAAAACATAGTTTGTTCTCCTCACAGAAGATAGGTGGGTAACATGAACACAACACATGAACACAGTGACTGATAGTTGACAATGACACAAAAGTAACAATCACAAAACATGGAACACATAGAGAGTCACAGTCAAGAATACAAGAATCCCCACATCATCAAATTTTCAGTCAATATATTATATATTAGGAGACTTTAATGTCTTTTATGTCTAAGCTTCACCTGTGTGAGAAACACTGTAGCAGAGTAAAGAATTCTTTAGCTTTCAGGGGTGACTTGCCAACTGTTTTTTTTGTTTGTTTGTTTGTTTGTTTTAAACTTCTTGGTCTGCAGACTGTCTGTTCTCTGCCACTCTCTCTGTAGCACCTGTTGGTCAAGATAAGCACCCCACTCCACCCTACTCCACACCACACTCCATTTTTCCCACCACTGTGCCAGGTATGGGCACCAGCTCCCTCTCAACTTACATCATCACAGTCCTATCAGCTAAAAGGGAAACACAACTGTCATTTCCAGTTTTCCTCAGAAGCTTTGCACAAGGAACAGAACTGAGGTGACTGGTTCTACTTTACAGTTTGCTTCCAGCAAAATAATATGCTCTGATTTTTAAACATCAAGGGCCCAGCAAGCCCCCAAATGCATTTTCCCAGGTACTTTCCCACCACAATTTTTCTAACCTCTTACTATCATGGGGAAATTTAATCCATATGTTTCTGGTTCATTTACACTCAACTTATCAAAATGTTCTGCTGTAAGAGAGATTTGATGTCAAAGAAGCCTTGTGGGTCTCATTTATACACGTCTTTTCTTTGAACCAGGAAGTTAAGGTTTGCCAGAAAAAGCAGAAATCAACACTGTAAAGAGTCCTTTTTTTCTAAACTGAAACTTTAGAACTTATTACAATGTGAGAACTTCTCAACCCAAAATACTGGGGTTTTATTGCTTAGACATCAGTGTGCCCTCTAATCCTTTTTCCTTTCTCTCCTTACCCCCTACCAGACAGTGTGCCGCCATTCTTAAAGAAATATTTGAGAAACAAAAAGTTAATTGAAGAAACGGGAGTAGCAAAGGGGACAAAAATAGTGACACACAAGTAATTGACTATGGAAGGCTCTATGTCATTCCGGATAAATACATTTTCTGCCCATTTCCTGAGCTAATAGTGATGAGTGCACCATAATGGGACTTACCGTGCAGATCTCCATTATATTTGAGATACCTTTGTTGGTTACCCTAGATTAGTGCTGTTCAACGGAACATTCAATACTGATGGAAACTATGATGTCCAATACCATAGCCATTTGCACCTCTGCAGTGCTTGAAATGTGACTACTGTGACTGAGAAACTGAATTTGTGATTTTGCTCACTTTTTTTGTTTGTTTTTTGTTTTTTGTTTTTGTTTTTGAGACAGAGTCTCGCTCTGTCACCCAGGCTGGAGTGCAGTGACGCAATCTCGGCTCACTGCAAGCTCTGCCTCGTGGGTTCATGCCATTCTCCTGCCTCAGCCTCCTGAGTAGCTGGGACTATAGGCGCCCGCCACCACACTCGGCTAATTTTTTTGTATTTTTAGTAGAGACAGGGTTTCACCGCGTTAGCCAGGATGGTCTTGATCTCCTGACCTCGTGATTTGCCCACCTTGGCCTCCCAAAGTGCTGGGATTACAGGCGTGAGCCACCATGCCCAACTAATTTTGCTTACTTTTAACAAAATTAAGTTTAAATTTAAATAGCCACATTTGACTAGGGGCTACCACGTTGGACAGTGTAACTCTAGACTCCTATGGGATGAAAGAGTCATAATATCCTGTATTTAGCTAACTCTTAAAAAGCATGTGGACCTTTATAATGCAGCATAATGCATTCTTGATATTAAAAAGTTAGCCAATAGGACTTTCTTAATAAGGGTGGGAAAACCTAAGTGAATCAAAATACATGTCAAACTCCAAGAGCAGAAACCAATTCAAAGTTTCAGTAATCTTTGTTTAATAATGTTCTCTTAGAAAACACTCCTACCTATTATATAAAAACACAATTATACACTTGAAGTTTCATGGCTAAAATGACAGGGCTTAAAAGAAAATATGCTTCTTTGGGAGTTACCACTCCTGGGATGGCCTATATTGTAGTTTTATGCCTCATTCCAGTAATCATTTTCAATGTGTTAATTAGACAAATAAATAATCCCTTGCTAGGCATGTGAACTTCACTTTCAGATATGATAGCCAATATTCCCACAGATGCCTGAAGATAGCACAAAAGGTTTCTGACCCTTTCTAATAGCTGAAAGAACACCATGTCTTAAAAATGACCTAAGGGGCTGGGTGCGGTGGCTCACGTCTGTAATCCCAGCACTTGGGAGGCTGAGGAGGGTGGACCACCTGAGATCAGGAGTTTGAGACCAGCCTGCCCAACATGGTGAAACCCTGTCTCTACTAAAAAGACAAAATTAACCGGGTGTGGTGGTGGGAGCCTGTAATCCCAGCTGTTCGGGAGGCCTTGAATCTGGGAGGTGGAGGTTGCAGTGAGACAAGATCATGCCATTGCAGTGCATCCTGAGGAACAGAGTGAGACTCCGTCTCAAAAAAAACCCCTAAGGTCTGTACTAAGAAGCCCCAACCTTTAAAAACCTGAAGTTAAAAAGAGACAGAATAATGAGTCAAAATACTATTGGTCTATTTTAGATAGAGATACTTTTCTTAAAGGACTATATGCAGACAAAAAACATAGGGATATTGTTGTGACTAGTGGTAAGAGTGAGACTGAAACATAACTTATATATAGTTTTTCAACTTCAAATAGTTTTTTACATCAATCACTAAGAATCAAGAACTATCGGGTGATCCAGTCTCCCACAGGCAACATCTCACTTTCCATGTCAAAAATTAGCCTGCCATTTTCCCTGCACATTACAGGAATGGCCAAGTCGTAGAAAAGATGCTGACTTTTTTTTTTTTTTTTTTTTTTTAGCTGGTAAATATTTGGAAAAATCTCAAAATTATTCAGTTAAAAACAAAGATTGTTTGAGAAATGCTTTCAAATATTGATGGAAAATTACAATTATCCCTGAGTCACTGGGGTTCAAGAGTCACCTGCCCCTATCTCCCAATTATTTAACTAATTAATGAATTCACTATTTCTTGAGCTCTTGTCCTCTGCAAAGCATCTGATAAAAGTAGCTTTTGCTGAATATCTCCACATTTTATTTACTCATTCATCTATTAATTCATTAGCACCTTCAAGCTTTGTGTTCTGCTATATGAAGCCAAAGAAGCACTAAAGGGTAGTCTGGGACTTGATCATTAGTCCCACTAAATGAAAAACCTTGGAGTGCTTGCTTTCAATGTCACTGCTTGGTTATGTCACTAGGTGACTTTTTTTTCATATGCCTGAGAAATCCTTCCTGTCAGTTACCACATTTCAGTTTTCATTTCTTTCTCAGTCAGCAATGGCTGTAGAAGGACAAGGATCAGATGACCACAACACTGAGCTGTGCTGCCTCAATTTCTCCCTGGAGGGTCACTAGTAGGAAGCCTTTAAATGAAAAATATTTCAAATAAGTCATATTTTATAATCAGCTTTCATATTTCATATTTTTCACATTTTGTTGCACATCTTTCAAATGCCATTTCCCCAAAACTCTGGTGAATCTGAAATTTCTTTGAAATGGCACCAGAAAATAATAGTGAACGTTTCCTATAGATTTCCACTTATTGCTAAGAATGTTTTCATTGTTGTTGTTCCTATTTTGTCTGTCTCTTTAGGTACTAGATTTTGGACAGATCAAGTCTACTATATGGATGTGAGCATGTATTCATTAATTACTATGTGTCAGATACTATTCTAAGTGTCTCACCTCTGTTTTTCTTAAACTATTCTCACAAAATTTCTAAGAAGCAGGTACATTTTATTGTTCTCATTTTGCAAAAAGGGAAACTGAAATTTAGAGAGGTTCATTGGCCCAAATTTATACAGAATGTAATTAAAAGAGCCAAGGTGTGGCCACCATGCTTTTAGTCTCACTGTAACCCAAACTCACGTTTTTTTTATCTTTCCTGGATCTTTCTATATGTTAGGTGCAACACAAAGTCTTCCTAGTAGAAAATTATTATTATGTATGCCTTTTCATATAACACATCTGGATAAGTCACTTCCAGGAAACCTGTATTTCTAGGAAAAAATTAGTACTAGAGTTATATCAAAGTACAATCAAAATTTTTATGTATAGTAATATAATCAAAATTCCAATATGCATACTTTTAGAGAATTGTAGGTGAAATGATCAGTATAGAACTCTTGTCTTGTTATAATGTTGAGGCAGAGATATATATTAAGGATTAATATATTATTAATAACCATAAAAGAAGGTAGGCATTGATAAAATGATTTAAAATAACTGATATTTACTCAGTGCTTACTATATGCTCTATATGGTACTTTGCCACCATTATCTCTCAGGAACATAGAATAACTCACTCAAGGCCATGCATTTATAGTGGCAATGGTAGGACTTCAACCCAGTTCTGTTTATCTTAGAGTACACGCTGGCAACATTCTAGTGCATTACTTTCATCATACAAGTGGCAAAAATTAATAAAAGGTCAAGAACTATAGAAATGTGACAGTTGCTGGACTATGAACCTATGTACCTCATTCCCCAAGTAGTACCCAAGTTTATACTTTAAATTTAATTTGCATGTACCGTCTTCATATGAGGATGTCTCAGCAGAATTCATCACCTAACTAGAGTTCAAAATCACTGTTCCTACATGGAAAAAGAGTAAAAAATATGTGGCTATAGAGTGAGCTTCTGACTCAGCAAAGAATAAATATCTGCTTGACAGACCCTTAACTTTTTTTTATAGCAGCGGAACATGACACTGGAGAAGAAAAGAGGCTTAAGGAGAGTAGGAGAAAGTTCAATCTGATTTAACATCACCATTTGTATTCTCTGTAAAGATCTTAAGGCATGAGCCACACATCACAAGGTCCATGGGTTCTCATTGTCTATGGCTTGAAGTTTATTGCTGTTGCCAAAAACCAACTGGCATCAGTAACCATTACCTCCAAAACTCTGACGGAAAGTGTGTACTAAGGGGCATTCATCCATTCAGCAGGACCATAATTTTATGAAAGGTAGTTAGCATTGGCAGGTGAGCCATAATATATCTGACCTTCAATTATGATTCAAACAACAGGTAGAAAAACCACTGGACAATATATCTCCTGTCAAGAGATTGTCCATAAAATACAGCACACTTCCCTGGGAGACCACAGATGGATAAAATAGCATGCCATTTAGATCATCCATGTGCCTGTGGGTTGGACTAAAATGAAAAGCTTTGGTAATCTTCCCACTCCAAAAACGTTTGCTCTTTGAGCATCCTGATATGTCAGCACCTGTATTAATGCCACAGCTGCACACTGAAACTGCTAACTGCCCTAAAGAGGAGAAGGCAGCATTCAATGGAAACAGATTCTCCAAAGCCTCAGATGAAATGGGCCAAGTTTAATGATCCAAAGAGAGTGATTTGTTTCTTACCATAACTAAGGCAAAGGGATCTTTTACAACTTGTGGTCCTGTGCCCTCATTCATCACAGCTACACATCTCTATAAGAGGGTTCATAATTTCACAAGGTGGACTGTATTTCTTTATCAAGATTTTCTTGGCCATATGCTATATGCAGGATCTGATGATATAAAGACAAATAATACTACTTATATCCAGCCACTTACATGCTCACAAGCAAGAAGCCAAATGTTTATATTAAGGAGTTATGTACTTAATTTTCAGATTCTGTGTAACCTATTGGGGAACCTGTAAAGAATACATAATCAATTCTTCCTGGATGGGGGGCAGGAAAACCCTCACAGAAGATCTCCTCTGTGAAGTCTTGTAAAATGTGTAAGGGATTACCAAGTAGAAAAGTGAGATAAGAAAGTCATTCCAGCAGAGGAAGTTGCACGAGCAAGGACAGACATATACCATATCAAAAGCTGTCAGCAGTTGGTTTGGCCACAGATAGCCAGTGACCTGAAGGAGGTGAGATAATGCCAACAGTAGGCTGGGGTCAGACCATGCAGAGGTAGCACTAATGAGTGCAAACTCAGTTTCACAGGGCAGCTGAATGAAATTATAGATAACTGGCCTCATGCCAGGAGATTGTGATTTACTAAGTCTGAGACAGGAGCAGAGAACCTATATTTTCAACATCCTGCACAATCACCATCAACAACTAATACTGATACAGCCAGTCTTTGAAGAGTTTAACAAAGAAAAAATCATGGTCTAATTTATACTTTAGAAAATCATTCCAGGAAGAGACTGGAACAGGAATCTGAAGGGCTAAGGACCAAAGCCAAGGAGATCCTCTTAATTACTCTATCACCACACTTTAGAGATGAGAAACTGATGCTCAGGGAGGTTACATGACTTTCCGAATCTGTATAGCTGGTAACAGAGGCAAAATTTGAAACCATATTTTTATAATTGAGAAGTCTGGGATTTTCCCATTCTACTACAATGTCCCTTACCCTTCTGCTGCAAGGATACTGTCTAAGATAACTAAGTCTTTGTACAAGGGGCTGGAAGCGAAGGAAATCAACTCTGGCCAGTTGAAGCTCCTAAGATAAGAGCAAAGGCAATTCCAGGTCATAGACATACACTAATTGAAACTATGTGCTCTGGCTGATTAGAATTCAATTCTCTGACCCTCCTGTAATTCCATTGCAGCTTAATTGAAACTCATTAAACTGACATCACATTCCAGCAGATAATTAGAAAAATAGTACATACTTTAAGTACATTGTCTTATTCTGGCTACATTTAATGTAAAAGATGAATCACACAAACAATGGTTACTAGTAGAAATTACCAATAATTTAGCCTTTTACTGCCCTAGGCTCTCATTTTGCATGATCTTATATAATTATCACAACAACCTTATGAAGTATGTCAGATAGGCCCAGAGAGGCTTAGTACTTTGCTCAAGACCACATAGCACCAGTTGGAAGTGCACTTTATCTACATGATTTTAAAGCTTTTTGTGTCTCAATTTTTTCACTATCATTTCATGTTTTTCAACAGTCTTCATTGTGGGTTATTACCTACCTAACCTAGCACCCTTCCTCTGGGGAAACAGTCATGAACACAGTGGGACCAGTGGGATGAAGCTGTTTCCTATATCAAGATTTTAAAACCACCAGTGAAAAGAATGAAGAAATCTATTGTAAACTCGATTACCTAGAAAACATTCTCTGGGAAAGGGAGTAGGTACAGGAAGGCATGAGAACTACTTGGGATCAATACCTGTACAGAAATGGAAGAAAACTAGTTTAGGTAGAGGAAGAAGTTCAGTTTATAATCAACTGTGGGGAATTCTTACATTGAATGGCCCTTTTGAGCAGGGGCGATATACTTACTCCCCATTAACTACTCGTTGGATGCAGACTGGCCCCAGGAAGAAGCAAAACCCAAGGCAGCTGTCTTCAGCCAAGAGAGAAGGTTGACAGCATTTGGAGGAAGAAGTCCTTCTGTCCTGAAGTGCAGTCTGGGAGGCTGAACATACTGTCCACCACGAGGTAGATGTCTTCTTGGTACTATGTTCTCTCTTCTCTCTTTTGATCTGCTACAGTCAGGACTCCTTTGGCTTGGGAGGGATTTTCAGTCTTCCAGGGCTGAGAAAGGGCTTCCAGTAGTGGAGCACTGGCCACATCTTCATGGATGATACAAGCTGAGGACCTGAAGGAAAAGGAGTGATTAAGCCACTTTTCTGTTTCACCTGTGAATATAAATATGAAAAGTGTAATATCTCTAGTCTCATCCATGTTGTTTAATCACCTTCCATATTTTCATTAACAAGTTACATATTTTCATAGGCAATCATCCTGACTCATAAATACAAATATAAAGAGCAATAAAATATCAAGCCTTTAGAACTTTAGTTGGCTGATCCTGGGTGTGGTGAGGAGTGAGCAGGAGTAAGTAGTGCATCACTGTTGGTGCATCAGATAGTTCTAACAGCTTTCAGAGGCATTTGCATTGTTTAGTTCCCTAGATTCATGAGTAGGAGAATTTTCTAAGAGAATTGAGATCGAAAGCAACCTTCTACATTTAAGTCATAGAGATAGGTCACAGCATTCCATAGTTATGTGGGTAGGTTGATTGGGGTGAGAGGAGATGAAAATATCTAGAAAGCAATTAGGTTGTATCCAACCTGGAAGGAAGAAACACTGAAATTAGGAACAACACAACAGTCATTATAGAGTTGAATCTGAAGCTTCTTTTTAAGAGTAGAGGGTTGCCCCACAGCAGAAGTTGGATCCACAAGCAAGATACACAAATGTTTTAGAATTTGAAGCTGTAGAGTCTCTGCCACTTTGATGATTACTCAGTGACTGTGAGTGCCAGACTAACGTAATCTGTAGCTTTTATATTTGTCACACATTGGGGCAGTTTTCTGTATTATTTTCCTATTAATACTAATTGTGAAGGAAGGGCAGTAGCACATACCACCTGTCATCTATAACACATGTATCCCTAAGGAGTATGTGGAGAGCGAAACGAGATATATCCATCCTAAACCAACTGCATAAAGGTCTTCATTGGAAGAATTTACCTTCCTTACAATCCAGGAGATAAGACCAGTTTTGCTTGGCTAAACTGACGATTTATATAATCAAAATGATAACTTCTCCAAAATCAAAGGAGTCAAAAAGATTTACCATTAGTGCCAGCTGCATTTAATCCCTTTCCCAAACAAATATTTATTGAACATGTATTATGGCCATGTCCTGGGAATGATACAGTGACCAAATCAGAGAGCCTCCTGCTAAGGACTTTCATTCTAGTAACTTCTCAGCCTAAGCAGAGTAGCAGAAGGCAACCAGTGATACCTCATCCTGGGTATGGTTTAGAAGGGCATGGGGACAATGTATTTGTCATGTTTAACTTAGGTTATAGACTAATTCAGGAGTGAGAACTGATGTTGCTTGATTTTCCATCCCTGGTATTCAAGAGTCAGACACACAGAAGTTGTTCAATAAATACTTGGTGAATGAACAAATAGCCCAGAGCGATCTGTGTGTACTTTTGTCAGGATGGCTCTCTGTGATACCAAACAGCACACGACTTTTCATGAGATTTGGCCACATGGGGATGTTGTGTCAGTGTACAGAGCTTCCTGGAAGGAAAATAACCTGAACTATTTAAGCAAAGGGCTTATCTTTTCATAAAAGTCCCTATACTTAGGGTCTTCTACATCCCAGTGACCTTATTCTCAAAGACAAACACAGAAGATCATTTGCGATAGAAGGTACACATTCAGAAGCCAGTCAATGCCCTTCAAAACAAAAGTATCATTTTCTTCAGTCATTCCAACTCTATTGATTGTCTGCTATGTGCCATTCATGATGCAGGGCACAGAGCAATACAATAGTGATGACAGCAATTTGCCTTTAAGGACCTCACAAACTAGTGAGAGAGAAATAATCACAATAGCTAACATTTATTGAGTGCTTAGCATCTGTTCTTCATTAAATCTACAAGGAACCCTATCAGATCGATGGTATTATCTATACCTTTTACTGGTAAAGAACTTCAGGTAGCTTGGATAATTTGCTCAAGGTCCCACACAATTATTTCTACATGGCAGACCCAGCATTACAATTTACAGGTATCTAACACCGTAATGCATGCTCTTAACAAGTATCATACAGTTTCTCACTAATAATTTGACAGATACTTGACACATGCTTTTCACGGTCATTAAAGTCAAGTTGTCAAGAGCCAGATTGCCTGGGTTCAAGGCTTGACTCCGCTATTAAGCAACATATTTAATGTGTGTCTTTGTTGCTTTACCTATTAATATGCATAATAATAATAGTACCTTCCTCAGAGTGTTTTCATGATATTGGGAGTTAAATTAGATGCTCAAAATGTATAGATGCTCACTTAGTTTTACATAAATGCTAGCCCTGATCCTTAGGCAATGATTTTTCTTTTCTCTGAAACTGGTTTAGTTGAATGCTCTAGGGGGGTGGGGAATCATAAAAACCAGAAAAGGAGGGTGGATTTTCTCCCGCACATTTAGTGGACTGAATTTTTAACTTTCCTAAATCTGAAAGTAGCATCAGATTCATGCTGTACTCATGTGTAGAGGCAGTCAGAGAAAAGGCAGATTGAATGCTGTCCCCACTATTTTATGTCTTAGACTGGGCTTTCTCATCTGAGAACCATGTACAGACAAACTTTCCCACTAAATCCTCTCCTCCTGTGTTTTTCTCTTTCAGTAACATGGGCACAAAAAGCTAACAGCCTACCCAGGGAAGACACATACTTTCAGAGCAAAGGTCAAAATTTATTAAGCACTTCACCAGCTCAAGTGCTTTTACAGAAAACCAAGGAACATTCAATTCACACCAGGGCTTTTAAGTTCCCAGAAATATCATGTCATATTTAAATAATTCTAATTTAGCTTATTTATAGAGTGTTGATCAAGACAACTTTTTAAATATTCTAGACCTTTGATACACCGAGTTGTTGCCCCTCTGTGGGACTAAACAATAAAAATAAAACACCTAAAGCAGGTACCGGGAAAACAAATAAGTATCTTTCAGGAAGCTGAGTAGAGATTTTCTGTGTAAGCAGAAATAACAGAATCTTCAGAACCTTCAGGCCATAGAAATTAAACCTTCATCATGAATGCCCTGACAGAAGAAAAATGTGTTTGAGCTCATGCCATGCACTGAGGTGTACACGTTTGTGTGTGCACACACATGTGTGTTTATATGTGCACATGTATATGCATGTATATGTGCAGTCATGCACACATCTGTGTGTACATCCATATACTGGTGTCATACTTGGTCAGGGTCCTCTGTGTATCTGAAAAACAGAGAGGAGCCAAATTGCTCAAGATGCTTGTGAGTCGTGAGGTCACCAGAGAATCTGGAGTAGTGAATTAAATGGGACTTCTTGGAGCAATACCAACCCTCCTACCATTGACTTGGCATTTACTAGGCTATATTCATTGTATATAAATTACTCAAAATCTTCTCTAAAGCCCTGTGAAATAGCCATTAATTTCTCCACTTTACAGAAAAGAAACGTGAGTCTCAGAAAGGTTGAAGATGGGATTTGAACCGAGGATTCAGTGACTCCAAGGCCTCAATAAAACTCAACTAATGGGGAAAGTCTCTGTTTCCTCAACAATTATATCACTTGTAGTGCCTGGAAGTCCTCTGGCAATGGACTTTCACGGGTTTAAGATGTTGGGGAGAAAAAACGGTTTTAAAAATTAGGTGTATTATATCTGATGAGCAACAGCTAAAGACTTAAAGGTGGACACAATAATCAAGCATGTCTTGAAGTCAGAGGATTTTTCCAAAGGGCTGTTATAATATACCTATGATCTACAGCTTCCCTTGAGCACTACCTTCCAGTTACCCAGTATAGTATTTCTATCTAATTTTTAAGATATAACTTCACTATTTCTTCTCTCTTAAACAAAGTGCTCAATAAATATTTGTTGAATGAATGTTGAATGAAAGTAGAAAAAAATAATTCAAGGGTCATGGAATAGCCTCATGAATTTTAGTTTTATTTCATTGATCTTTCTGAAAAAATGCTCTCATAAAGACAACATAAATGCCATTGTATTTAGATGAATAAAATCTGGTATTCCATGAAGAAACAAGGCCATGAACCCTAGGACATTATAATTTGTGTTCTCTCAAGGAGATCCTAAGGATAGGGGCTTATTGAATGCTGTATTAATTATGGTAATGCTAGCTGCTATAATCAATACATCACAAATTTCAATGGCCTGACACCATAAAAGTTTATTCCTCAGTCATATGAGAGTCCAACACTTATCTTCCCCTTTGGCAGGAAGTTTTTCTCTTTGTAGAAATTCAGGGACTCAGTTCCTACAGTCTTATAGTTCTGCCATCCCAAAGGACTTTCGAGTCAATTAAGGTGAAAGAGAGAGAATAAAGATAAACCTGCTTCTTTTAAACTCCGTCCCTGGGTAATACACTTTCATTCACATTCCACCAGAGAGTTCATGGTTAGTTCATAACCAGTTTGCAAATAACAACTCCACACTACTGAGGGGGAAATACTACGTTCTAGTAGACTCTGCCATTCACACATTCCCCAGATATGCCTAGCCTACCAAAAGAAATGGCATTTATGGTTTATTGTAGGCACTGTCTTAGATTCTTCTCATATATTATCTTACTAATCTTTCCAAAAGCTCTATTTAGCATTATCCTGAGTATCAGGGAAAGAAATTGAGCCTCAAATAAATGATGTGACTAGCCCAAGATGATTACCTGGTTAGTGACAAAACATGGATTTAAATCTGGCACTATCTGATTCCAAAGCCCATCGTCTCTCCAGCAAACCAAAGAAGGATTCACATTTTCAAGAATTTGCATGGTTCTTCAGAAGAATCTGAGTAGTAGCTAAATTGATGCTTCACATTATTGCATTAGACTAAGCTTTACACTGTAATGGACAGCTTTTACTCCTGATTAATAATGAATGACTAGGGAGGATGCTCAAATTACTTATAGGCAAAATAACTTTTATCGGTACATCTGAGTTAAACAAGTTAATCTTCTTCAGACTGTCAAAGGACAGTCTGAACAACAAAACTGTAGAAAGGACAGGAATACAAATGTGTTTCAGGGTAACTGAAATTAGAGACGCAAATGCTTCTTAAAATCTCTCTGTATACATGTATACCTATTTCTTGTCTGTACTTCTTTCTATGTATCAACTTTAGTCACTTCCACTAAAGAATAGCTTACTCATATGATTCAATTTATATAAAATATTTAGAATAGGCCAAGTCACAAAGACAGAAAGTAAATTGGTAGTTGTCCAAGGCTGGAGGGAAAGAGGAAAGGAAAGGGCCTGCTAGTGGGTACAGTGTTTCCTTTTGGGGTGATGAAAATGCTCTGGAATTTCTGATAAAAGTTGTACAACTCTGAATATAATAAAACCACTGAATTATACTCTTTAAAATGGTGAACTTTGTACCATATGAATTATATCTCAACAAAGCTAGTATTTAAAAAAAGAATGGTTTTCTTCCCAGGTTGAGGTAAATGGCCTCTGGCAAATTCTAAGTGTCATATATTGTAGGTGTCTCCACCAGAGACTGACTAGTTCCCAGATTCAGGCCAAACAAACAGAAAAAAAAAATGCATCCAAAGGGGAAAAAAACCTATTACTTTGCCAGTCAGCTTTGGGCAAGGGGGCATGATCACATTAAACAGACTTGGGAATGGAGTCTCACTTCTGTGAATAGGACCACTCTAAACAAATGCGAAAAACCATTGCAGACCAGTCAGCTGCAGAAGGGTTATCTAATCTACCAGACTTCACTACAGATTATACCTGTTTATATATACCCAATATATTATGCCATAGCCTTATACACCCAGTTTTAGGGAATCAGCAAAATATGGAAGCCGCATGAGCACCGGACTCAGACACATCAGTTTTGTAATCTCACCACTGACTAAGTCTATGTCATCGGTGAGGTCACATCAATCCACAAGGCACCCAGTGTTATTTCTGTAAATGCAATAAAAATAGCTCTATCATTTGATGGTAGTAAGTAAAAACATGATATAATATGTGCAAAGCAGTCAGCACAGAGGCTATCCACATAGCCTATGCCTACACATAGTAGGTGCCTCATATGTTAATGAAGCAATGGTACAAGCAATTGGTAAAAACAGTGGAGAAGCAATTGGTGTAACCAATTCCAAAATAGTGACCACACATGGATACTCAACCAAGAAGAAAAATGAATGGTCAAAGGAGCTGGCTTTTCTCATTTGTCATCCTGATCAGTTGATTAATTAAGATAAACTTATAGTCACTGCTATTTGCAAGGTCCAGAGCAGAACACAGTAAGGGTGTTATAAATAATACCAGTAATATTTCACAATTTCACATTTTGCTAAGTATTTTCATGTCTACTCTCTCTTTCACTAATTTTTCCCCACCTAGAAAAGTCCTGTTTATGCTTCAAGACCCAGCCTTTGTGTCATCCCCTTTCTGAGGCCTTTGATGACATTGCCACCATCCCAGGAAGGATTAACCATCCTTTCTCCTGTATTTCTATAGTGATATGTTCACACTTCTTGCACAGTATTTTACACATCAGCATATTTTACACACCATCCCTCATCAGATAATTACTACAATCGTAGTCTAGAATCCAGCATAGCATTCTGCAAATGATAAATGCCAAACATTCTTCGTTGAATGTAACAATAAAACTACACATAAAGGAACAGTGCTTGGTACTGACTAATAGCACCTTATGGACAAAATAAAGTTAAATTAAATTTGGTGATCAGAAAGGACATATGAATTACCTAAAATGGGAAATTTATTTTTATTTTTACCAAAAAATAAGAGAGAGAGAGAGAGAGAGAGAGACTAAATGACTTATCCAAAGAAATATGTTAAGAAAACAGTAAAGCTGAATTCAGCAAGAAAATGTTCCTTCTGACTTCTAACTTAGTGACTTTTCCATTTCACTGTGTTGCCTCAGAAATTTTTTAAAAAGATAAAGAAAGCTTAACATTAAAATGAAATTTAGAATCAGATTAATAGCTGATGAATATGGCTTCTTCCTTGTGACAGTTATCAACAAATCAAACCAATCATCTTATTTTTAAAATTTTCACTGTTTTCATAGCTTTGCCTCTTTGAGCTTCTCTACGTCAAGAGCTTTTGGAACATGTTAGGAAAGGATGGGTATTCCTTATACAAAACCTCATGACTTTGGGGGAGAAAGGCTGTCCTGGATTCATACTGGCCATTAATTAGGTGGAGGCTGTGACTTGACTGATGTTCACAGCTAATCAGGATAGGCCAAGAACTAGAACCCATATCTCCATCCTCCCAGGATAGTACACTTCCTCTGATTGATGTGCAGTGATAGCCATCATCAGCTGACAGATGTACATGTATAACAGCATTGTATTTGTATGTAGGAATTAAAGAGGAACTAGGTCAAAATGTAAATACAATTTCAAGTGCAGTAGAATCAATTTTTACTTCTTGCCTGTATACTTTGTAGAAGTAGTTGTATTGATCTTGTGACAGTCTGTTTCAAGCTGGAGACCTCAAGTTTTGATCAGGTTCACAGACACTCTTTAATCTGTAGATCTATGAACTAATCAAGAGTTCAAATCCCAACAATTGGCCAAAACTTTAACATTTTGAAAAATGCTTTTCTGTTCCTGACATCCATTTTCCATCATAAAGCTAACATTTTTAACTTGGGATTTTTTTAAAAAAAAAATTAAACAGTCTCAAAGAAATAGAAAACATTCCTCACCAATAATTATAGTGTCTCAGTAATTATCACCATTCCCTCATGACAATGAGAAACTGAAAAACATATGAAAAACATGTCGTGATTTTGCTGATGACTAACCAGAGTAAAGGAAATATAAATTTTTATAGATACTAGTGTGTAGCAGGTATTTCAACTTAATAATATCATTTAATCTCCATACCACCATAAAATGAATACAATTATACTTATTTTATCAACTTTTAAAGCAAGTATAAGGAGTATTTTTCAGTTATTGGCAAAGCCTCGTAATGTATTCTTGCTTCTCAAAGCTTTATGTGGTTTGTTTGGGCCACGCACTAGAAAATCTCTCTGAAATATGGTGACTCTTTTACACCACGCGGATGTGGTTCTCTCTAGAGTCGGTATCTAAGGGTAATGTCAGTGCTCCTTTGATAATTTCAAAGATCAGATTCTTTATGAGTCATATTTACCATTTCTCTTTGGGAGAGCAGTTGACTGCCTGTGTGTGCCAAGCACAGTGCTTCTCATTGCAGATGCCAAGGCAGCCACACGCAAGGTCACTTCACGTGGCTCCAGTCTTAATGCTTCTAACTGTGAACATGAAGCTTGCCTCCTGTACATAAATCCATGATGAAAAAGACCATATGCTGTTATATATCAACATAAATTTCCCAAACAAATGTTCATATCTTTGCAGACACAAAGCTTCTGTTCCTCCATCCACAGTAGGGAAATAATATTTGTATGCAGGCATACGGTAATAAGACCTAGTTACCTTCAAATTCTTACACTTATAGTTCACTGCCAACTGTTTCCTACTCTGCCACCAACAGGTGCTCTAGCATAAAGCATTTGGGTGAGGAGACATGCACCTCAAATGCTGGGAACAACTCTTCTTTTAGAAGAAATAACAGCTTCTCATAAATATCCCAGTCCTTTAATGATATGCTAGAGAGGTTGTGATGGAAGACCCCCGTGTGTGGTGATTTATATAAGGCAGCAGATAGCTTCAAACACATTTTATCCTTCAGCTTCTTCTCAAGGTAGACCTAACTAAAGCACATGAAGAACAATTTAGCCAAATCTGAAATGTAACAGCAGAATCATGCCTTTTGTGTCCCAGATTATTCTGTGAATTCAAGGCGAAGGTACAGAAGTGAGGCAAGCAATGTGACAGAGCTAAAAGAAAAAAAGGGCTTTAGAAATAATGGGTTCTAGCCACTTACTGGCCATATGAGCCTTGAACATGTCACTTAACCTCCTCAGTCCTCAGTTTTCTCATCTATAGAGTTAGAGTGGCAGCAGCATCTCAACTTGTTTCACGAGTTCTAGATAATTTCCAGTTTATGTTAACATCTAACCTTAAAATTCCACTCTTCTCTTAGAACTAACAGCTTCTCATAATCATCCTAACTCGATGATATTTGATGAGGATTTGAGGATCAAAGATTCTCATACATTGAAGGTAGAAGATGTTTGTTTTATATGTACAAAAATAGTTTTATCTACATAGAAACGTTCTAGAAAGAATATGCCTCGTGTTTTGATGGGGAAAATGAAGTTTTAAATTTTTAAATTGTATATATTTTTGCAGATGCGTTAAGTTTTAATGACCAAAATGTCAATCATTAGATAAAGCTGTAATGGAGAAAATGGTTTGGCCCCGATGACAAAATGGGGTGGAGGGGGAGGGAAGGATGACAGAGACGGCTTCCCAGTATTTCTGAGAGGGAAAGGATTTCTATTTTATGGGCTGAAAAAAGAATAAAGAGAAAGAAGAACACTGTTTCCTAAAATTCCTGAATTTTTGTTTCCTCAACTCATTGATCTTAACTCAATCCCAAGTCAACTCACAGTGGGTTGTTTACCTTGAGGCAAAGTCTGAAGTTTGGCAAGACAATAATGCTTTTAGAAGGGTTCTACCACCAGGAACAACCTCTGCTCCTGGGATGGTTGGTAGGTAATTCAGCTTTTAGTGCCAAAAGCAGGAATGATCATTCAGGTTTTTCTATAGGGAGCATCACTCACATGAGGGTCTCTGTGAACAGAGATCCCCACCCCCAATCTATGCAGCCCACACAACAGCCCTCCAGCCAGAAGGATCATGGATATGTTTTTGGATATGCATCAGCAGGGCACATCAATTACATTGACTAAAGGCCACCTTGCACCCTGGGCTGGAAGTTCATTGTCTGTTCTGAATCTCGTTTAAATTATATGAAGGCACATTATCTGATACAGTACACCAGAGGTCATGTAAAGGGCTCAAATGACAACACAAAAATACTTAAATTAATGCATTGCCTGGAATACAAAAAGTACTGCAATTTGAACAATATGAATCAATTATTAAATTCCCAAAATGAAGGTAAATTTCAAAAATTAAATTGGTATTTTGATTAAAGTTCAAAATAATTCAAGTCCAAATATTTCCTCTCTAAAGTTTCTCTGTTCAGTCCCAGTAGCATAGAGCTTCATTCACTTGGGTGGAATCCTGCTTTTTAGTATCTATTTCTGAAGCTCTGAAGTTGTATCATTATAACCCCAAGTTCCTCATAAGCTTTACCTTTGGGAATCTAAAGCATTCATAAGGTCCAAAGATTATAGAAGCACCAGAACAACAACTAAGGCTTTTTTAAAATCACACACACAGATCCCCAGTACCAAAATGGTAATCCAAAGTAAAATAATGTTGACAGAACCAGATACATAAGTACATTCTAGATACACATTACTATCAACAGCCAAAGACCATGCAGAGATTTGGTTTTACTACATGGAGGACAGGAAACTGCGTGTAGCTGATGAGGTGGTGGGGATTGAAAGGAGGACAGAGAAACGGTTAGAGATGGAGACAGAGAGACAGAGAGATATATTATCTTTAAAACACTTTAAAAATTAGGGGTTTTTGTTGTTGTTGTTGTTGTTGTTGTTGTTGTTCTTGTTGTTGTTGTTGTTTTGAGACAGAGTCTTGCTCTGTTGCCAGGTTGGAGTGCAGTGGCGTGATCTCGGCTCACTGCAACGTCTGCCTCTGGTTTCAAGCAATTCTCCTGCCTCAGCCTCCCCAGTAGCTGGGACTACAGGTGCATGCCACCACACCCGGCTAATTTCTGTATTTTTAGCAGAGACGGGGTTTCACCATGTTGGCCAGAATGGTCTCCATCTCTTGACCTTGTGACCCATCCGCCTCAGCCTCCCAAAGTTAAAAACTAGTTTTAAAATGTAGATCTAAACTTACTGGGAAGTGATGTCTTACTTGGCATCAAAATGCTTAATATGGTGTAAAATTGGAATTTTTAGTAGAATTGAATTTCAGACAGCTTGAGAGCAGATTCTCTGACTGATTGACTGTCTTGTATTCCATAGTGCCTAGAAAAGTGTTACTGCACATTAGGTACCTTTTAAACATTCCTTGAAAGCAGACTTTTAAGAATGTGTCTGTAGGTTAAGGGTACCTTCTTGATGCCCTTAAGGTTGCATTAAAAATTCTTAACATGTTTATTAAACCAAGTTTAAGGATAGTCAAATCCTTAAAGCTGAGAATCCTGAACATGGTCACGAACTTTCCAGGCTCATATGACTCTCACTAACCCTACTCTTCAATGTGCTGTGCCCACCACCCCGGCCTTTTACTCTGTCTCTGAATTATCAATATGTGCCAGTCATTTTGATGATTGTATATCATTGCATTTAACCTTGATACTTATCCTCCTTTTACCAAGGAGGGATCAGGCTCAGAGAATAAAGGGACAACCCAAAATCATACAGCTGGTAAGGAAAGGGGTGAGAATTTGAACTCAAGGTCTGAACGACTTGAAAGTCCATTATTTTAACCATTTTGCTATCCTGTAGTGGGGTATAATAGTAGAAGCTTGATACTAGAATTTGTGCTCCTATTGAAATATAACTATGTCTCCCAGTTCATACACTCTACATGGCAAATACATTTAGTTATAGTTATATAGTGTTTCCCATGCAAATCAGAGGGGGCATGCTGCAATTTCTTGCGTATAGTAGAATAGATAACTGCAAAACACTGACACCACAGCTTACTTTGATACTCTCTTGAGTAAAGGAATAGAGGACACCTTAAGCTGATACCAGTGATAATTACAGAAAGAATTGGAATCGTCAGACAGGGATAAAAAATAGTCCTAATACAAAATACGTTTTGTTTACTCTCCAATAATATAGACCTAGAAAGCTTTTTAAACTTTCAGGGTAACCAGACAGTCAGAAAATGGTACATGTACATAAAAGTATAATGTGTATGTGTGTGTGTGTGCACCTGCATCCCATCTTTTGAACAAAGTCTCCTTTTTTAGTAAGTAGTGAGATGCCTATTATCTTACTCTGTTCATTTAAAACAAACATCTTGTCCTCCTTCTCAATTTGTGCACCATTTCCCAGAGCCTCTCCTGCATTTTCAAATTCTAACACAAATGCATTAAATTGCACGCTAGGTAAAAATCAATAGATGTTGTTATGAAAAATTTTTAAAAGAAAGTGTACTGCCTTTAACCACGTATATGCGTAATATATAATGTTCCACTTCAGCTCCTTCAGTTGGGGAGTTGCGTGGGTCAGTCTACACATTGGCTGCAGAGTGTGTTATTCCTGCCAAATCATCCAGTTGAGATAGGAACATTAATTTATCTGAGCAGACGCGTGTCTATGTGGCTTTAACAAAACAGCCATATGCTGCTCTAGTAAGTAATGTAACAAAGTGGCACAATTAATGCCAGAACCTATCTTAGAACCTTTGACAAGGAACATGGAGAAAGTTCCTTCTTCAACCTTCTTGTGCTGTGGCCTTTCCTTTGTTCTGATGATCTTCTAGACCAATATCGTCCAACACATACGGTTTTAATTTAGTGTGAATTTTCTGTGATGCTTTATGTTAGCCCTGGGTTTTCTTTTTCCATTTAATGGATTTTTATTAGGCGTTTCAAGGCATAGCCATAGTTCCTTATAAATATATTCCCCTCCCCTCCCCAAGACGTTGAGGGGAGGGGTCTCTTACAATAGGACCAAAGTGGGGAGTGGGAGCCAGGTATTGCTGAAATCCTCTGGCCAAATACCATCTTTAATAGATCTTAATGACATTACTATAGTCCCAAGGCCAACCCTCAGCCTTCTAAGTCTGCTTTTCCCAGAGTTGGTGACATTATTTTTGTAAATAGAATGTATTTTACACTACATGAAGTACATATAAAACATTCAGAAATATAAAAATGTAGAAAGCTGGAAAACCCTTAGACTACCCCCAAATGACTAATGTCTTTTTTTTTTTTTTTTTTTTTTTTTCCTGAGACGGAGTCTCCCTCTGTTGCCCAGGCTGGAGTGCAGTGGCATGATCTCAGGTCACTGCAACCTCTGTCTCCCAGGTTCAAATGATTCTCCTGCCTCAGCCTCCCCAGTAGCTGGGACTACAGGCACATGCCACCATGCCCAGGTAATTTTTCATATTTTTAGTAGAGATGGGGTTTCACAATGTTAGCCAAGATGGTCTCGATCTCCTGAACTCATGATCTGCCTGCATCAGCCTCTCAAAGTGCTGGGATTGCAGGCATGAGGCACCACCCCCAGCCATGTCATTTTTTGTGCATTTTTTACTGTAACAATTTTAAGTATACTTTTTCAATATAATATAGTCATGAACATATTATATATGTTGTTTTTGTGTTAATATAATAATACAAGTATTTTCTCCATTGCTATGAATTCTTTTAAGCAAAAAATTTAATGGCCACAATAATTCCATTATATTATAGCCTAAATATTTTCAGAGTTGAGTTATTACCAATATTTTGCTATAACAACAAATGCAAATGTTACCTACATAGTACTTAGAGATACCTGCTGTTACTGGTTGCTTGTGTATCTTTCCAGAAGTATTGATTGCTTCACAAGCGTATATGTATATGGATGTATTTAATACAAATGGGCTTATGATAATCGTATTCTGCACTGTTATAGAAAAGTATACCTGAGCAATATAATTGTCATAGGCAGCATATTTTGTGATTAGGACAGATTCTAGAGATAGGCTGCCAAGACTGAATTCTGACTTCAACACATAATAGCTTTTGCAACCTTGAGCATATTATTTAACCTCAGTTTGCTCATCTTTAAAATGGATATAATAGTAGTACCTGCTTCATAAAATTGTTATGAAGATTAAACGTCACATAATAAGCATAAGACAGGTATATGTTAATTTTTTAAAAACTTCGTTCTTTTTTATAGCAGTATAATATCACATATTATGGATGTACCACAATTTGTCTTATTCATTGACATTTACATTGCTGTCAGTTATCATCTATTTCATGCAAGACTTCAATAAACATCTTTGTTAATTTATCTTTTACATGCGTGAACACATCTGTTACAGCAGCAGTCAAAATTTCTAAAAATGAAATTGCCAAGTCAAAAGACATGTATGCACTTTCTTACACTTTTAAGTTCAGGGGTACATGTGCAGATTTGTTACATAGGTAAACTTGTGTCATGGGGGTTTGTTATGCAGATTATTTCATCACAGGTATTAAGCCTAGTACCCATTTAAAAAAAAATAGGAATGGCTCAATTTCCCTTTGCTACGATTATACTAATTTGACTTAAACATTGCTGAGTACCTGTCTCCCTATTCTTTAGCTAAGAATGGTTTTATCAAGCTTTTTATTCTAGGTAAAAGAAGTTATCCTGATTTCACTTTCATCCCCCTAATTATGTGTATGATTGAACATCTACTCATAGATCCTAAGGTCATTTAGAATTCTTCTTAATTTTTTTCCTGAGAACCACAGAGTCATGTCCTTTGATCATTTCTCAAAATTGATTTATTCTATTTTTATCTATGAGTATATTTTAAGTAGTATAATTAAAGCTGCATCTAAAGTGGTGAAAAAATATTCTTAATTAGTAGTTTCCTTTTAACTTTGTTTATGATACTTATTTCTATGCACAATTTATTTCTCATCTTGCATGTTAATATATTATTAAGTTAAAAAATAAAGAAACATATTGATTGTTCTTTAGCCTTAATCTTTGTCGTTTCTGGTACTTGGCAGACTAATACAACAACCACACCACCAACTACCCCTCCAAATGCACAGATCACCTCACTAAACTCTTCATATATATATATATGATTATTATATATATCATATATGTATCTATTTAAAATTCATTTTGGTAAAATACCTTACGACGAGATTTATATTTCCCCCAAAACTTTTATTACTGGCTGTAATTGCCATCTTAATGAAATAAAAATAGGTCGTATTAACTTAAATACCTTTCTGTATTCACTATTTTTTCACTATTTTGTTCTTGTTCCTGACTAAGGTGCTTTTAAACTTAGAAAGGCTTCCCCTTCTGATATGACTTTTTAAATCTACCACATTTACTGTTTTGTTTTCTTTTAACATGTAGCTCCTCATTTCAGTGGAAATTTATTTTGAAAGATGTGAGATCTCCAAGGCTTTCCTCTTATTACTGTTCTGGCTCCATTGTTATTCCTCTAGAGATAAAACATACCAAGTTCATCAAAAACGTTTCTTCCTCAGACATTTCCTAACAGCATATATTTATCAGGAATTCTTAAGTTTCTTGTGCATGATCAATTCTTTATTCCCAAATTTAACACACTTATTTCTGCCTATATTAATATATTACCATACTTAATTGTTATCTGGTTGAGAAGGGTCTTTGGGTAACCAGGATAGAGGAGGTGTTGAAGATCTCTGTGTTTATAGGACTCTTCAGCTTAGAATTCTGATTGAGGCCATTGTAAGAAAGTTACTCCCTGTTAATTCACCAAACATTTAAACATGAAACAATCTATGAATGTGTAAATATTAATATGTTAAACTATAAAACAACATTTTATTTTATATCTATTTTTATAAAGATTTATAAATATAAATATTTGTATTTACTTATTTTATTTATATGACTTTATTATATTCATACAAATATTATATTACTATATGGATCAAGCCTGCCAATAGCACGTTTGTTCCTTAGTATCTGATTGTTGTGCTCCAGAAATACTTCCAAGGAAATATTGCTCTTTAACTAAAGGTCCTAGATTCTAAGGGCACTGTTGCTGTATTCTCCTTGATGTTTCTTTGAGTAAGAGCTCCCATTCCTGTGAAAAGTGCTGGAGTGATGGAGAATGGAGGAACACAGGCACATTCTTTACTCTTTGTTGTTGTCCTTTTTTTTTCTTTTTTTTTTTTTTTTTTTTTGAGGTGGAGTTTCCCTCTCGTTGCCCAGGCTGGAGTGCAGTGGTGCGATCTTAGCTCACTGCAACCTCCTCCTCCCGGGTTCAAGCGATTCTTCTGCTTCAGCCTCCCAAGCAGCTGGGATTACAGGTGTGCACCACCACACCCAGCTAATTTTGTACTTTTAGTAGAAACAGGGTTTCGCTATGTTGACCAGGCTGGTCTTGAACTCCTCACCTCAGGTGATCCACCTGCCTCAGCCTCTCAAAGCGCTGGTATTACAGGCATGAGCCACCCCGCCTGGCCTCACATTATTACTCTTTGTCTCTGTTTTTTCAAGGCTTCATACAATGTTATTGTCTTCAGTTATATGATTATTCCACAAATGGGATTCCCAGTGCACGTGATTGTATTTGAACTGTTTTGGTTGCAATCCAGTTGGATTGACCTTGCATACAAGTGGACCAAACCATACCTGGCATCAAGAAGTCAAACATTCACTCACTCATTCAAGAAGTATTTATTAAACATCTACTGTGTTAGAAACTGTGTTTGGTACTAGGGATAAGATGGTGACTTAAACATGCTCCCTGCCTTCAGGCAGTTCCCAGTCTAGGGAAGAAAACAGCAAGTAAGCAAGCGATTACAGTGCAATCAATGAGGATACAAATCAGGAATAAAGACAATATGAAAAGGAGGGGTATTGGAGAGTTTCAGACCAAGTGTCCCGTGAGGAGTGAAATCAGTGCTGAAACTAGAAGAATGAGTGGGGACTAGAAGATGTAGTGAGGTGATCTGTGTATGTGGAGGGGTAGTTGATGGTGTGATTGTTATACTAGTCTGCCAAGTACCAGAAACAGCAAAGATTAAGGCTAAAGAACAATCAATATGTTTCTTTATTTTTTAACTGAATCATTTAATTACCAAGGATTCTTAAAACTATTTGCAATTCATTTCAGGATGTACTGTGTCTAGCATTAATTATTCTTCATTCATTATAAGCTTGTTTTACCAAAATCAGTCTCAGAAGAAGAGGACCTAAGAGAAGTAATGGGTATTGAAAAGGCCTTTAATCCTTATGACAGCTCTGTCTAAATAAATCTCAGAAAGCCAAAGACCTAACAGCTGCTAAACGACTCAGTTTAGATTTGAATACAAGTCTGTCTAATCAACTTCAAAATCCCATACTTTATCTCCCATACCATGCTTATCTCTTTCTGCGATTATAGATGGTGACCCATGGCCTCTTCCTAGATTCTACAAATATACTTCTTTCAGCCTTCTTTAATTCATTTCATCAGTAACTGAAGACAAAAAACTAAGTAGCAGTGATCTTTTATATTACAGCCTAGTTTCCTAGTTTTTACAGAGTGAAATGCTGTCAGGGAAATGGGAAATGTTTTCTGCAAATACATGATAATTCTATAAACATTTTTAAGACTTCATATGATGTATCTTCTCTGGAATTTATTTTTTTCCTGAAAAAAATAGTCACTAAAAGTGATTCAAACATAAGTTAGACCTTCTGCAAGCCCATGTTTCTGCCTTCATCAATTAGAGTGTCTTTAGCTACTTTGGCAAAAGCCTGACTACAACAACTTATTTCAGTAGAAGAGGCTTTATTTTCTTCTGGTAATAAGACATCCAGAGGTAGCCCAAGGCTAGTGCAGGTGCTCACGAAGCCACTGATAATCCAGGAACTTTCTAGCTTCTGTGATTGAAATTGACTCCTGCACTGTTGAGCATGAGGCTAAACTCCAGGCAGAAGTAGAGGTGGAACCAAATAGTGCTCCTTGAATGTATTCCCTTGTATCAGGGGAACTAAATGATTTCCAGAAGTACCACTTAATGAACTTCCATGTATGTTAAATAGCTATCACAAGGTGCAAGACAGCCTGGGAAACCAGGCTTTTCAGCTGGGCAAAGTACTGTCCATATATAGTTAGGCTTTCTTGATTAGGAAGAAATGGAGACTAGATAAGACACAGTGTGCGAAATCGGCAATGAGAAAATCAGCTACACATTCTAAGCAATATGATGCTTCTAAAGCTTACCTCAAATCATACAAATGTTACTACCCTTATCCAAACAGGCATTATAAAATCTATTAGAATCTAAGAAGAAAAGACCTTTACCTGTAAAATGAATAGTAGTATCAAATAAGATTGTAAATCACTATAATAGTATTAGAGTGTTTGGTTAATTTGTTTTTAAAGAGAGCATCAAAGACATTATAATTAGAGGAAAAAGGATAGGTCTACATTTTGTTCCTTGCAGCTATGGGATCTTAGAACATTCACATAGTCTGTCCTTTCAGGCAAATGCAGTTCCATTGCCTATGAAATGATACCAGATTAATAAAAAGGGCCACAGAATTAAACCAACATCTTTGAAGAAAAGGAAACATCACAAGTCAATAAACCAGTGAAGTGATGTTCATCCTCCTTTGTAATCAGGGTGATGAAAATTAAAAACACAGTGAAACATCACTTTGCATTCATAAGATGGGCTAAACTTAAAGACTGACAATATTAAGTGGTGACAAGCAGGTAGAGACAAAGTTGGTGAACTCCAAACCACAGGCCAAATCTGGCCTTCCACCTGCTTTTGTATAGCACATGAGCCAGGAATGGTTTTACATTTTTAAATGAAGAGTTTAAAAAGACGATTAGCCTTTCAGGGAGAATAGTTGTTCTATTTTGCCTCTTGATGCTAAAGCCTAAAATATTTACCATGTGACACTTTACAGAAAATGTGTGGTGACGCTGATACAAAAAGCATGGGAATTCTACACTGCTGGTAGGAGTGAAAAATGCATAACCACTTCTGAAAGCAATTTTATCTATCTAGTGATATGAATAGGTGCAAACCCTAGGACCTAGAATTACTCTAGAAAACTCTTGCTGATTCTATCAGCAGTATTCATAAATGGAACAAATCCAAACATCTACCAACAATAGAATAGAGGAATAAAGCACATTATAGCACACAGTGAATACTACTATAGACAGTAATATAAATGAGCCTCATAAAGAAGGCACTAAGACAAATACAAGTTCCAGAGTAGCTCTGTCCAATAGAAATATGATGCGAGCTGCAAATGTGAGATGCATATTTAATGTAAAATTTCTAGCAGCCATATTAAGAACATAAGAAAAAACAGGTGAAATTAGTTTAACAATAAATGTATATTTTATTTAAGGTAATATGTTCACCATTATCATGTCAACATGTAGTTAATATGAAAATATTAATGATATATATGACATTATTTTTGTTCTAAATCTTGGAAATCTGATGTGAATTTTATATGTGCAGGACATCTTAATTGGGACTAGTCACATTTCAGGTACTCAGTCACAGGTGGCAGGCGGCCATCATGTTAAACAGCACAGTTTGAGAAGATGCAAATGGTATAATTTTACTTACATCCCATCTTTCAAAATAAACAAAACTATATGTGAATTATTTAGGGACACATGATATGTGTTAAAACTACAAAGAAAAGTAAGGCATTCAGAAACAAAGATCCAGATGGCCATGACTTCTGGGAGAGGAGGGAAGAGGGGCACTGAGATAGAGAACTGGTTCCTGGGTACTCAGAGGAGCTGATAATATTCTATTTCATAAGTTTGATGGTGGGTGCATGGATGCTTTTTAAAATTAAATAGACATTATCCCGGTTGTTATGGCTCATGCCTGTAATCCCAGCACTTTGGGGGCTAAGGCAGGCAGATAACCTGACATCAGGAGTTCTAGATCAGCCTGGCCAACATAGTGAAACCTCGTGTCTACTAAAAATACAGGTAACCAGGGGTGGTGGCAGGAGCCTGTAATCTCAGCTACTGGGGAGGCTGAGGCAGGAGAATCGCTTGAACCCGGGAGACAGAGGTTGCAGTGAGCAGAGATCATGCCACTGCACTCCAGCCTGAGTGACAGAGCAAGGCTCTGGCTCAAAAACAAAAATTAAATAGACATTATGATTATTATTTTGAAGTTATTTGATCTTTCATAAAAATTTAAAACTAAATCTTTGCAACAGGTGCTTATCTCGGTTATAAGTTATAACCGAGTTATAAGTTATAAGTTATATAACCGGTTATAAGTTATAAGAGAAGTTATAATGCAACTGCTTGTGCAAATACTTTTTGAACAGTAAAACAGAATGTAAGCAGAGTCATGTATTATTATCTATTATTGTTCCTTGTAATTTTATAATTGGACAATCCATATGTGCAGGAGTTGCCACAAGGTAGGGACTTTAAATGGAGAGAACTGAGCAATACAAGAGATTGTAAACTGTTAGTTGATTACCCACAAAACAGAAGAGTAGAAATGGAAAAAAAAATCAATAAGGAAGAAAGAAATCTGTGTAAGTGGCAGCAGAGACATGTGGAAGTCTTGAAGGGTGACCAGCTGTTGCATCTCTGAGATTTGTCAAAAAAGACTTGTGGGGGAGAGTCAACTGACAGGAAGCTGTCGTGGAGGACTGGGAGAGGGATCTGAAAGTGACATCCTCCGGGGTGGGCTGGAGAGCAGGAAACTATACTGGGAAAGAGCCCCGGGCAGATGCGGTGCTTGAGGCAGGTCCTAGTCGGCTGCACAGACTGTCTGCAGACAAAGAGTTGGAGTTGGCAGCAGGAGTGAGTGCTTGGCAGAGTCAAGGCGGCTTCTTTTTCTGGCTCTGCCACTCTCCCATCTTACCATCTTCAGTAATTGGCTTGATGCAGAAGAGATGATCTCTCTGCCATTTTCTTCTTTCTCATCTAAGATGGGGTGAAGAGAAAGCAGACATGTGTATGGCCCTGTGACAAGAGCAGAGAGCTGTGTAGCTACCAGACTGGCCCTTTCTGTGACCTGTCGCTCTCCATCTGTGTGTGAGAAGGTAGAGAAGCCAAGGTTGGGGCCTTGAACCTGCCAGGTTTTCCCAAAGCCCCTGCTGGTGAAACACTATGCAAAAGGGGATAGAAATGGGTGCCCCTTTGGTAGATCGCATGTTCATGCAGCTACTAACCTTGCACATCCGGGGCTAAATTTTTTTCAGACTGGAGTTTGAGAGAACTCTGGCGATCGGGACAAAAAAGAAGAAATAAAAATACACCTTTGTTATTCACTATGAAAGTCGCATGGTGAAGAGTTTTGAAAATTCATGCCTAGGTGCCTGCCAAGAGGGGTTGGGTTTTCTTGGGAACATTCTCTCTGGGAATTTACAAAGTAACTGACTTCCTAACGGATGACAGGTCTTTACTCCGCAGTTTAGCACCAAGCCCTCTGTCAGCTCATGCCTGCCACATCTTCCACTTCTTAGTGTCCTTCAGGGCAACTAGGAAAGTGATCAGATCAAGGCAGCAAAAGAGAGTTGATACGGTCTCTACATAAGCAGAGCAAGTGTGCACTGTCTCCTGTCATGTTTGATAAGCCCCACTGTGTGCCACCTGAGGAGGCATTTTAGACACATGATTTTGCCAAAACTCCACAACCTACATGAGAGAGAGAAATTCTTTTTCCCATCTTATAGATAAGGAGACTGAAATTCAGAGGAGGAATGCCTCACCTGCGATTAGATGCTGAGCTGAGAGCTGAACTCTTTTTAATCTATTAGATTTCAAAGTTCATGTTTGTCCTACTGTGTTGTACTATCTACTAAATGTATTGAACATGAAATTAATGCAGGTGTTTTACATACACCTAATTTGATCCTTACAACTACTCTGAAGGAAACGTGCTTGTAATATTGTCCTTATTTTATTAGAAAGACAATGAATATGAAGGAGAAGTTATTTTACAGAGCCAGTTCCGCATAGAGGCAAAGAAATTTTTTTTTAATTCAACTTTTATTTTGGATAGGGGAGCACATGTGCAGGTTTGCTGCATGGGTAAATTGCACCAAACTAAAGTTTGGTATACATATGATTCTGTCACCAAGGTAGTGAGCATAACACACAATAGGTAGTTTTTCAACCTACACTCTCCTCCCTCCCTTCCCTGTCTAGTAGTCTGCAGTGTCTATTGTTCCCAACTTTATGTCCATGAGTACTCAATGTTCAGCTCCCACTTATGAGTGAGACATACGGTATTTGATTTTCTGTTTTTGTGTTAATTTGCTGAGTATTATGACTTCCAGCTGTATTCGTGTTGCTGTGAAGGACATCATCTCATTCTTTTTCATCATTGCATAATATTCTGTGATGTATATGTACCATTTTCTTTATCCAGTCCACCACTGACAGGCACTTAGTTGATTCCATATTGTGATGGTTAATACTGAGTGTCAACTTGATTGGATTGAAGGATACAAATATTGATCCTGAGTGTGTCTATGAGGGTGTTGCCAAAGGAGATTAACATTTGCATCAGTGAGCTGGGGAAGGCAGACCCACCCTTAACCTGGTAGGCACCATCTAATCAACTGCCAGGGAATATAAAGCAGGCAGAAAAATGTGAAAAAGCGAGACTGGCCTAGGCTCGCAGCCTACATCTTTCTCCCGTGCTGGATGCCTGCCCTTGAACATCACACTCCAAGTTCTTCAGTTTTTCAGCTGTAAGTTTATCTTGCATCATTTTCCCCCAGCACACAACATACCAGGCACTCTGACCTACTTTCTCTTTCTCACCAAGGTTCTTTCTGTCTCCTAATCACAATTACTCTTTCTTCCACCAGAAAGGCTCTACTCATAACTCTTTTTATGGGTGCCTCATTCTCTCCTTCAGATTTCACTCAGAAGCCACGTTAGAAAGCCCATATTGTACATTTTATCTAATGTGTTATTACTTTGAAAAACACCACCTCATTTACTCTCTTCACAAATTTTATCACCATTGATCATTGATTTGTTTCTTTATTTCTATATTTCCTTTCTCCTCTACTAACTCTATGAAAGCAACAACTTTATATCTATTGTGTTGCTGATGTCTAGTGCCTATCAAAATGTGGGTACAGAATAGGCACTCAAAGAATACTTTTGCAGGAAAACAGTTTTTTATGTAGTAGGTTTTTATTTAATTATATTATATGTGGGGGGATATTCTATAGTCTTCAAATGCTCTAAAATGAGCAGTAATTCTTCTCATCTAAAGCAATGACATTTTAAACTATATTGAATCAGTGAATACATCATAAGACCCTGTTCTCAAAATAAATGAGTTTCTTGAATGTTACATGTGGAGAAATTTGCACACTTGGAAGAAAAAGAAACCACTATGCCCTGTGGTTTGTGCTATACCAAATTAGGATGAAAAGGGCAAGCATATCTGTCTTGAAATTACATTTCAGCCTTCTTCCAATGGGCTGGGGTCAGGGAGGCAAATGCTTTGGAGAAATAAAGATTCAATTGTTTAACGTATCTTTCATACATATATTTTGTCAAAAAGAGATTCCTAGAAACTGGGAAAAGTCCTGGAAGCCAAAGTGGCTTGTCTCAATTTATGGAATTAATCAAGTCATGTTAGTCTTTATCCATCCTCAAAGGACAGCTTCAAGAATCTAAACTTTAAATATGCTGAAGTGGGTTTGTAGTTGTAGCCCAAACAGAAGAGACTGGGCAATATAGTTAGGATATTTGTGCCCACCCAAATCTCATGTTGAAATATAATCCCCAATGTTGGAGGTGGGGCCTGGTGGGAGGGGTTTGGATCATGGAGGCGGACCCCTCATGTATGGTTTGCTCCATGCTCTTTATGATAATTGAGCTCTTGCTCTAACTTCACATGAGATCTGGTCATTTAAAAGTATGTGGCAGCCAGGCGCAGTGGCTCACTCCTGTAATCCCAGCACTTTCGGAGGCCAAGGCAGGTGGATCATGAGGTCAGGAGATCGAGACCATCCTGGCTAACACTGTGAAACCCCATCTCTACTAAAAATACAAAAAAAATTAGCCAGGCCTGGTGGCGGGCGCCTATAGTCCCAGCTACTCAGGAGGCTGAAGCAGGAGAATGGTGTGAACCCGGGAGGTGGAGCTTGCAGTGAGCCGAGATTGTGCCACTGCACTCCATCCTGTGCTACAGAGCCAGACTCTGTCTCAAAAAAAAAAAAAAAAAAAAAAGTATGTGGCACCTCTCCCCCTATTCTTGCCCTCTTGCTGTCACTCCCACTATAGGAGACACCTGATCCCTTTTCACCTTCCCCAATGAGTAAAAGTTCATTGAGCCTCCCCAGAAAACAGTCAGATGCCAGTGGTATGCTTGTACAGCAGGCAAAAGTGTGAGCCAATTAAACATCTTTTCTTTATAAATTAGCCAGTCTTATATATTTCTTTATAGTAATGCAAGAATGGCTTAATGCAGAAAATTGGTACCAAGGAGTGGGACATTTCTTTTTTTTTTTTTTTTTTTTTTTTTTTTGAGATGGAGTCTCACTCTGTCGCCCAGGCTGGAGTGCAGTGGCCAGATCTCAGCTCATTGCAAGCTCTGCCTCCCGGGTTTATGCCATTCTCCTGCCTCAGCCTCCCAAGTAGCTGGGACTGCAGGCGCCCACCACCACGCCCAGCTAGTTTTTTTTGTATTTTTTTTTTAGTAGAGACGGGGTTTCACTGTGTTAGCCAGGATGGTCTCGATCTCCTGACCTCGTGATCCGCCCATCTCGGCCTCCCAAAGTGCTGGGATTACAGGCTTGAGCCACCACACCCGGCCGGTGTGGGACATTTCTATAAAGATACCTTAAAATGTGGAAATAATTTTGCAACTGGGTAATGGGAAGAAGTTGGAAGTGTTTGGAGGGTTCGGAAGACAAGAAGATGAGGGAAAGTTTGCAGTTTCTTAGAGACTGGCTAAATGGTTCTGACCAAAATGCTGCTAGTGAGATGCACAGTGAAATCCAGGCTGACAAGGTCTAAGATGGAAATGAAAAAGTTATTGGGATCTGGAGGAAATGTCACACATGCTATGCCTTAGCAAAGAACTGGACTGTGTTCTGTTCATGCCCTAGGGATCTGTGGAAGTTTGAGCTTGAGAGTGATGGCCTAGGGTATCTGGGGGAAGAAATTTCTAGGCAGCAAAACATTCTAGATATGGCCTGGCTGCTTCTTACAGCCTATGCTCAGATGTAGGAGCAAAGAAATGACTTAAAGTTAGAATTTATATTTAAACATGAAGCAGAGTGTAAATGTTTCAAAAATTTGCAGACTAGTCAGTGGCAGAGGAAAAAAATGCTTTTTTGAGAGAGAAATTCAAGCAAGCTGCAGAGCAACCACTTGCTAAAGATATTTTCATGATTAAAAAGGAGAATGACTGAGACCTTTAAGGCCATCCCTTCTGCCACAGGCTCAGAGGTGTAGGAGGGAAAAAGGGTTTTGTAAGCCTGACCCAGGGCTCTTCTTCCTTACACAGCCTCAGGACACTGCTTCCCACATCCCAGCCACTCTAGATCAAGCTGTGGCTCAAAGGGGCCTATGTACAGCTTGGGCTGCCACTTTGGAGAATACAAGCTATAAGCCTTGGTGGCTTCCACATGGTGTTAAGCCAACAGGTACTCAGAATGCAAGAGTAAAGAACACTTGGCAGCCTCCACCTAGGTTTCAGAAGATGTATGAGGAAGCCTGGGTGGCCAGGCAGAAAGCTGTTGCAGAGGTGGAACCCTCACAGAGAATTTCTACTAGGGCAGTGCCAAGGGGAAATGTGTGATTGGAGCCCTCACACGCAGTGCCCCATGGACCACTGCTTATAGAAGCTGTGAGAATGGGGTCTCTGGCCTCCAGACCCCAGAATGGTAGACTCATTGGCAGCTTGTATCCTGTTCCTGGAAAAGCCACAGGCATTCAACTCCAACCCATGACAGCAGCCCTGGAGACTGGACCCTGCAAAGCCACAGGGGTGGAGCCAGCCAAGCCCTTAAGAATCCACCTCTTACAGCAGTGTTCCAGGATGTGGACATGGAGTCATAGGAGACTGTTTTTAAGCTTTGAGATTTAATGACTGTCCTGCTGGGTTTCAAGTTTACATGGAGCCTATAGTGCCTTTCTATCGGCTACTTTTTGTTTATTCAATGCCTAGACCTCCATTGCATCTTGGAAGTAAATAACTTGCTTTGATTTTATGAGTTTTATAAGTTCATCAGTGGAAGAAACTTGGTTTGGATTTGGGACTTGAGACGTTTGAGTTAATGCTGGAATGAGTTAAGATTTTCAGGGAACTTAGACAAGGGATGATTACATTTTGAAATGTGATAAGGACAACATTTGGAGGGGATCAGGACAGAATGATATTTGTCCCTGCCCAAATCTCATGTTGAAATATAATCCCCAATGTTGGAGGTGGAGCTTGTAGGAAGTGTTTGGCTCACAGGGTGGATCCTTCAAGAATGACCTGGGCCATTCCCTTTGTGATAAGTGAGCTCTTGGTCTGCGTTTACATGAGATCTGGTCATTTAAAAGTGTGTGGTACCTCCACATGCAATCTCTCCTTCTTGCTCCTGCTTCCACTATGTGAGACACCTTCTCCTTGTTTGCTTTCTGCCATGAGTAAAAGCTCCCCGAAACCTCCCAAGAAGCCAAGCAGAGGCCAGTGCCATACTTTTACAGCCTGCAAAATTGTAAGCCAATTAAACCTCTTTTCTCTATAAATTACCTATTCTCAGATATTTATTTATAGCAATGTAAGAATGGCCTAGCACACTGGTTTAACATTTATTGAGATGCTACACTTTGGAATTTTGCTAGGTGTATGGAATATGCTTCCATATTTGACATATATGTTTCCTAATTTACCTGCAATAACAGAGCCAAAGCTAGTAACCAGGACTGGAAAACTGAACTCTGTTAGATTTCATAGCCAACATTGTTCCATTGCAGTTTTCTCCTCCGTGAAGGGAACCTCAGTCAATTGACTATGGTTCTTGAAGTTTTTACAAGCCACTTCAGAATTTTCTTCTTCTCACTTTGAAATCCTTATCTGAGTTTTCTGCTAAAGACCTCGACACATGGATATATAAACACAGTTGAGGTATTACACATTTGGTCATTGTTCAATTTCCCAATTTCATCTCTTTTTAAAAAACACAGTAATTAATTGTATTCATGTGCCATGGCACAGCCTGAAGCATTTTAACCATCACTGAGTATTTATAGATGCCTGTGAATTAAATTCATCCTCAGATGAAATTCCATGTACTCATAATCCAGACTTCCCTATGAGCTTTGTTTTTGGCCTTTCTGATTGAAAAATAGAAAATAGAGAGACCCTTGTAAAGGCAGCATATATGACATAAAGTTCATATTAGTAGGAAAACAACAAAGAAACACAATACAAATGCCATCCTAGAAAATCTTGGTGGGGGATAAGGTGTTTATTAAGGATGACAGAAACCCCCTGATTTGAGAGACAATATCATTCACCTCATAGATCCACTCTCTAGCTGAAATGTGTTGAGTGAAATTTGATCTAAGCATAATGGGACTTGGTGTGAACCCAGATTTAAGTGGCAATGTGGGTTTTGGGAGCAGGTTTTGTCTGAGACTTCAGAGGCAGCACTGGGGCAGACAGGCAGATCACCACCTGGAAGTTCATTTGAGAATGTACCAGAGAGTAAGAAACCGGCTGAACGCCAAGAAAAGACAGTCATAAACCTGAAGGAGTAAGCAGGAATTAAAGAAAATAGCTGGGGATCTGACACACAAAGTGCCTGGTGAATTTTCCTTAAGAGTTTGCCACTGCTTTAGCCAGATTCCATTGACCTGGTTACCTGGTAGAACAAGGTAGAACCTCATTGCTAGAGGCAACCCATTGCCTTTGAAAAGTGGCTAGTGGAAACTCCTCAGAACATCAGACCTGGCATGCCTTTCCTTTTAGGTTAAACACAAAGGCTATATGTAATCTGGCTCCTTTCTTCCTCTCCAGCCTCATTCTCAACCATACTTTTTCCTTCACTCTCTGCACTGCAACCATAATGTCCCCAACATCTTCTCTTCTGCTTTTAGATTTGTCTTAACAGTCTGTCCTCCCCCTTCATCTACTTAATTCCTCAGTTATTCTTTTGATTTCAGCTCAAGTGTCATTACATCAATACACCAAGATGGGTTGATCCAGGAAGCTTCTGTTTCTGTTTAAATCATATAAAAATATGCTAGATGCAATATAACAATTACTTTAAAAAATACATGCCTAAGCTTGTACATCTCTCTCCAGCTGTAAGAAACAAGGAATAAACTCAAAACCAGAGGAGTATGTAAAAATGAAAGCTCAACAATTCCAAGGTGAATCAGAAATCTACCTCCATCTAAGGGGACAGGGCTGGAGTTTCTTTTCACTTTCTTATCTCCCTTTCCTGTTCGTTTTCTGTCAGGACAGTTCACTGCTGTAACTATTTATTTTAGCTGGTGCACCAGAAGGCAAATATGTTTGATAAACAAAAGAGAGCCATGGTAGCCCAGAGAGGGGAGTTTGAGCTCCAGCAGAGTGAGATTATGTTTGATCACGGCTGTCAAAGCCTGAGAGGGTAAAGAGAGTGTCATGCAGGGGCATCCCCTCGAAGGCAGACTGAGGTGGAATATTAAGGTCCAAGTAGGCTTGACAATATATATGCATGGGGAGAACCTAGCACAGGGAGCTAGAATCCAAGTGTGGCAAAGAGTATGCTCATACATGCAAGGATATGGCTTGGTATGTGATGTCAGAGCCCAGTCAGAATGAGGTGGATATTTCTTTAGAAAGTCAGCCTGCATGGAGGGTCAGAGCCTAAGTGGGGTGAGACTCCACAGAGAGGGATGATCTACTGCAGAGTATCAAAGCCTAAATGGGAGTGGGTAGAGCAGCCATGTGGGAGAAGCCTGATATACAGTATCAGAGACCAAGCATAGTAGGAAAGCATTTTACAGGGAATCGGGGAGGGGTTTGGATGAAAGACAGCCAAAGGAAGGATTGGAGTCTACATAGTGAGAAGGGATTCCACACACTGGGACACTCTAACGCAGGTATCAGAGCCTGCAGAGCTTAAGGAGAGGATCCCAGTGAGAGGGAGTTTACAGAGAGCCAGCACATAGTGTGGCAGCATATGTAGGGTAAGGAGAGCCTCTTCATCGGGAAGGTGGTATAATGGCAATGGGAGACTGGAAGCATACAGGTGAATTTATTAGATAAGAAAATATGTTAAGGATAATGGAAGCCACTGTTGGAGAAAAGAGTTCCAAACACAGGAAACAAATAGAACGAGTCATTTGTCATTGGATTGGAATTTAATTGATTAGTGTGAATTTGTAATTTTCAATATATACAGACAGAGAGTAATAGAAATACAAAATCCAGTCAAAATTCTCAATTTAAGACACCTGGGCCAATTCAAGCAAATGAGAAAGACAAAAAGTCAATAAATAAAAGGTTATGGTATTAGTGTTCTAGATGGAATGCTGAAAGTCAAAGCTGGTACCGAGCCCACTGGCTAAATACTGGGAGCCAAGAAGGTCTGTTAAGTCCATTAAATAGGAATTAGATACATCTCAACTCTCCTAGGATTGTAGCTCCAAATGAGGTAGGCTACCTTAAGCCATGTAAAGAAAGAGAATTACCTGTGAGATAACTAACCATAAGCTTGTGGTGTGCACTGACCTGTGATCTAAATTTAGAAAACATATGCAAAGGAAGAAACCCCAATAGAAAAAATGCTCATAAAACCCTAGTCACTCTAAGTCCTTACTCAGGAGTCTCTGGCAATTTCCTAACAACAATTGCCAGTTTATCCATCTACATTCCCTGTGGTTATCAAATCCTTCCTACTTCAACAATTCTTTCTATCGCCTTATTTATTCAGACCCTTTTAGAACCAAGTTCTTAATTAGTTATTCTGTGGTTCCAGTCATCATGAGTCAGAATCTCTGGGAATTCAAATCCAATTGGAATTTCTAAAGAAAAATGTGAATTTGGACTTAGGTATGTGGATTCAATGATGTCAGTGGAAATGCCAGTGGACTTCTGCTGATAAATGGGAAGCTAAGAAGACAGTGGCCAAAGCTAGAGCTATAGGTTGTGGCAACATGGCATTGATGACGATGATGATGTTGATGATATTAATGATGATTGTGATGATAAATCTTCATTTTGTGCTTCCCATGTGATAGACACTATCCTAAGTGCTTCATGTGTACTATCTCATGTAATCCTGACCTTAATGTTATAAAGGAAGTACACTCATTGTATAGATGAGCAAATGGAATGACTGAGAAATTAGTAACTTTCTTGAGTCTTCATAGTCAACAAGTGGTAGAACCAGTATTTGAGAAATCTGACTCTAGATTCTTACCTGTACTTTTAGATCTATACTCAACCATTTTGCACTATGATAATTTTAAGAAACAAACAGAGAAAAAATCAGCTAGGCATCAAAGACAAGATGTGGGGTGGAAGGAAATAAATAGAAAATAGCAAAAAAGACAAGAGGAAAACATGGTGATAGAAGGGAACCTGGATACAAATGTAATCTGGAAAGTTGAAGAAGCAATGTAAAGAAGGAAAGAGCTGATCAAAATTGAAAATCAATGCCCTTATTGAGCACTTAGATAAATCTTATAGATGGGATAATTGGAATGCCAGAGATGATTATTTCAGCACATAATTTTGTGCATTTCAAATCATATATTCTACCATCTATTCCCTCCATCTTTACTCTCTTCCCCTAAAAATATTCTTCTTGTCAATACTTCAAATGGACTTGGAGCTGGTACTAAAATCTACATATTTTACTATTGATTTTCACCTAAATGGAACTATTATTAGTATGAGAGTGAGGATGTGAGATTAAGTTGTGATATTCAAGTCCCACTTGCAGAAAAATCTTCAGAATGGAGCTCCTGATAGAGCATTTTCCCCAGCCCAGAATGGCAAAGTATGGCACTGGAACAAGGCACATTCTCCACACTGAAGGATAATTTTTTATTTTCTCTCTCTCTCTCTGTCTCTCTCTCCCTCTCTCTCTCACAGACACACACACATAAGAGCAAAACGTTCTTCCAGATTTGAAATATACTCAAGAAACATTGTGATTCTTTCCCTACAGTTTGTCTCTAATTCTAATTGAAGTAATAATAATGCCTCAAATTTTATAGAATTTATCATTTCTGTACTTTCTGACATAGCATGATTTCACATAAAGTAGTAATAACTAATAGGGTTACAAATCAGATTTTTCACCGGGCACGGTGGCACATGCCTATAATTCCAGAACTTTGGGAGGTAGAGGGAGGCCAATCTTTTGAGGTCAGGAGTTCAAGACCACCAGCTTGACCAACATGGTGAAATTCCACCTCTACTAAACAAACAAACAAACAAAATAGCCAGTGTGGTGGTGCATGCCTGTAGTCCCAGTTACTGAGGAGGCTAAGGGCTTGAACCCAGGAGGCAGAGGTTGCAGTGAGCCGAAGTCACGCCACTGCACTCCAACCTGGGTGACAGAGTGATACTCCGTCTCAAAAAAAAAAAAAAAAAAAAAAAAAGAAATCAGATTCTTCCAAGTTTTATTTTATTTTTAATTAATATAATAATTGTCCAGATGTATGGGATATAGTCTGATGTTTCAATCTGTGTATACATTGTGTAATGATCAATTGGGTCATTTAGTGTATCTATCACCTCAAACATTGATCATTTCTTTGCAATGAGAATATTCAAAACCTTCTCTTTTAGTTATTTTGAAATATACAATTCAATATTTTTAGCATTAGTTGCCCTACTGCACAATAGAACAGCAACATTTATTCCTCCTATCCAACTATAATTTTGTACCCATTGGGCAATCTCGCATACAAACCAGATTTTTAAAGAAAGTCTTGCTCCTTCCCTTCACCCACACCAGGAGTGCGCTCATCTAACTTGGTCACTTCAAGAAGTTCAAATTGCAAGGAGTCCACCACAGGAATCTCTAAATGTCTTCAGGATCTTTAACTTCAGTGGGATTCTTTGGAGTGATTCGTGAATTTAGGCAATGCTGTTAGGCGTGGTCATGCCTCCCTCTGCCATTATTTTAGCTTTCATTGCACACACTCCAAGGAAGAGAACAGGCAAATGAGGTTCATTGATAGGTCAGTCTTTGATAACATGGTGAATTAATTACCTTCTGGAAGAGGGCACATTGTATAAGAAACATAACCTGGAGTTGGAACCAAAATTCTAGGAGTCAAGGCTTTACTGACCTGTGATTCCACGTCACCCACTGGGTCTATTTACCTGAAATTCCCATGTGGTATTGTATTTGTTTCATTATCTGTCTTCTCCACTAGACTATGAATTCCACAATGACAAGTGCTATGCCTGTTTTGCTCAGCATTGATTCCCCAGCCCTATACAGCATACCCTAGGTTTCCATGAAACATGGTTCAACCAAGCCATGAAAGGATTTGCCCAGAAATAATTTGAGATTACTTTAACCAATTGTATAACTTTGGGCAAGAAGCTTTATGTTTTTTCTTTTTGTTTTTCTTCCTAGAAAAGGGGCCATTGTTATGGGCTTGATCTATTTCAAAGGGTTGTGGTGGGATTCCAATGATCCAGCCACGGAAGAGATGGTAGATGTCCAAACATGCCATGCAATTGAGCAGTCTTGCTTCCCCATGAATCTTTTATCTGGTATGCCTAATAGAAAACGTGGCATTCACCAAATAACTGGATCCAAGATCCTTTAAGGTTCATTCCAACTGTGAGAGTCTACAATTCCATAAGTCAGTCTAACGATCACTTTAATATGTTTGGAATATTCTTTATATTTGCTTAGATATCCTCATTTAAGCATTAAGAATAAATTTCTTAAAAATATTTATTTGGACCAACTGAAATCTCTCTAATCTAAGCTTCTCTCATTGAATTTCCAGCATATCTTCTAACCCACAGCTGAACTATCTAGGCTGTTACTACTGAACACTTTACTAACTCTCAACTTCATATATATAATAATGACTGACATGGATTGGATGTCTGTCCGCTCCAAATCTCATGTTGAAATGTGATTCCCAATGTTGGAGGTGGGGCCTCATGGGAGGTGACTGGATCATGAGAGCAGATCCCTCATGAATAGTTTAGCACCATTCCTTTGGTCATAAGTGATTTCTTGCTATTAGTTTACATGAGATCTGGTTGTTTGAGTGTGGCACCTCCCCCGCTTCTTGCTCCTATTCTTGCTATGTGATGTGCTGACTCCCCTTCACCTTCCACTATGATTGAAAGCTTTCCGAGGTCCTCATCACAAGAGATGCCGGCACCATGCTTCCTATACAACCTGCAGAACCATGAGCCAATTAAACCACTCTTCTTTGTAAATTATCCAGTCTCAGATATACTAGCAACACAAGAATGGCCTAACACAATAACAGAATTTAGTTGATGTATCATAATCCACAAACTACTTCTATTTAGTTCTCTTGTACCCATTATTATCATTCCCATTTTACAGTTGAGGAAAATGAGAGTATTATATCCAATGCTGGTTTCAGGAAGAGGCAGCATCAGACATTTATTCAAAACATCATCACTGTTATGTGTATAGATTAAATTTAGAAAGTCCACTTTTCTCTACCAGTTCCTGGGCTAAAGTTTTTATTGGATTCTGTATTAGTTTCCTGTTGCTGCTGTAACAAATTACCACAAACTCAATGGCTTACTTAATACAACAAATTTGTATTATCTTATAATTCTGGAGGTCAGAAGTCTAAAATGAGTCACCAGGGCTGTGTTCATTCTGGAGGTTCCAGGAGAAAATCTTAGAGGCTGCCTACATTCCTTGCTTGTGGCTCCTTCCTTCATTTCAAAGTCGTTAGCATAGCATCTTATTTCCTTTCTGACCTCCTGCTTTCCTCTTATAAAGATTCTTGTATTGCACCTACCAGACAGTTCAGGATAATACCCCATCTCAAGATCCTAAACTCACATTTGCAAAGCTCATTTTGCCATGTCAGGGAACATATTCATGGATTCTGGAAACAGGAATGTGGACATCTTTAGTGGGGTAGGGGTTTAGGGCTTTTATCAACCTTCTGCAGGTTTACCTTACAAACTCACTTTCATTGCCCCCCAGTAAGCTGCTCAAAAATTAGCACACCCGGGACTGCATCACGGTGTCATGTAAAGAACTCATCTTGAGAATACAAAAGGTGGGTTTTAAACTTATTTATTTTCTACTTTGGTGACCTTGGTATTGTCATTCATCTCTTTTAAGTTTTCATTTTCTCTTCAGAAAAATAAAATTAAACAGGCTATCCTAATTCATCTGCACTTAACAAATAGTTAAGTTATTAGGAACCTACTATGTCAGCCTGTGTTAGGTGACCTCCACATTTGGGGCCAATCCAGAGTTGACACTGCAAGGTGTTTGTTTTCCAATTTTTGTTAATAAGGCAACTAATTTGTAGAGAGGTTAGGATATTTGCTTAAGATAACATGGCAGTGGAAGAGCCAGGAAATGGACCCATGTCTGTCCCATTCCAAAGCCCCTACTTTTCTCATAATTCCTGGTGGTCTTCCTCAAGAACCCAATGAAAGGATTTGTAACAATATTTTCACACTGAAAATGCTACTTGGATGTAAGGAATTACTGTTACTATTACTGCAGGTAAGAGATGTTCTCGTAGCATCTCTACGATTGTGCCTGCCAACGTTATAACTCTGTATGTGCATTTGCATGCTTCCAAAAATAACATTATTCAAAGAGTAAGGGCTGTCTTCTTATATCATTAAGTTAATGTTTTTCATTTAAAGTGGACTTAAGAAAGCTTTCCAAATATGTTATTAAATAACTCAAACCTCTTAACCACAGAAATATCCCCTGGGAAACCCTTAGCCCTGGGCAGCTACCATTAGGACTAGGATGGAGAAAAATGACACCAGGCATCAAAAGGGTTTCTTCAAGCCTGTGCTGTGCATGCTCCCTGATTTTTCTCCCCTGAATCACTTTCTTTGTTTCTGCAGATGGTAATCTCCCTCTACTGGGGCTATGTGGACCAACTTGCTCCAATCCACGCATGTGTTCAGGTTGACTCCTTGCTGGCTTTTAATGCCCCTTGAGCAATCAAAGCTTCTCTATTTCAATTAACATTGCTTTTGATGTTTAGGAAAAAATATTCCATCGTCTATAATGTATCACCTCAAGACCTAATATTAATATTTGTTTAATTTTTTCTTCCCTAAAATAGAACACCATTCAGACAGCATTCGTGATGGCCAAACACTAGTACTTTATGAGAATAGAAAGGAGATAAGCTATGTATAATGGGGAAGAAATGTAGACCTAAATGATAAGCGTGGAAATGCTTATCTACTTATAGTATCCCCATATTTTATTTTCATGCATATGTCCTGCAGCTCATTTTGCTTCCTCTGCCTGGAATGCCTTTGTTCACTTCTGCCTGCCGAACCCCAATTCATGCTTTATGATTTATACTAATAATTCACTTGTGGTTTCTTACCTAATAACTTATAACATTGATACAATTTTAATATCTATATTTATTTTATCCTGTGAGCAAGCACTAAGTTTGTGGATCAAAGACCAGGCTTATTACTACTTACAGCAACAACTGTACTAGTTCCCTATGACATGCTGTCCCTTAGAGTAAAGTGATGAGGGCAGATGTCATGCTGTATGCAGAGAGCGAGGAATTTCGAAATTATGAATCTGGGAACTTATGGAACCACTGGAGAGCGGCCCCTCTTTTTTTGAGAGAGAGAATCATATGCCTTTCTTATTTAAAATAATCAAATCATCTCTGGAAATGGTATCGAAGTTGTTAAAACCTTTTGGGATGTATACAAATGGCTCCTTGTTTTATCCTCCTTTGAGACTCAAATCCTTACCTCTAGTGAGATAACCTCTCACTCTCTCTTTAAGGTATTTTACTATCCTAAGTTTGCTATTCAGTCATTATTTAACCCAAGCTGCCAATCATTTTTGTTCATAAAGTATATGTTCATGCAGAAACATGAAAATGTTCACACTGCTTCCTCAAAATTATCATTCCCATATCCCCCAATTACAGGAAGTCATTGTCCCTCAGTGTCACTACTATATGACACTTGTCGCTCTCACAACCACTATTGATCTGCGTAGGACTGGTCTTTATCTAGCCTAAACCTGGTTCCTATGTTTGCATACAATGAACGGGTCAGTAAAGATGTATCAAATAAATGGATAAGCAAGCATTCATCACCCAATTTTGTTATGTAAGGCAGCATGCTGTAAAATTTTAAAGGCTGAGTACTTTTCAAACTGTTATCTCTGACAACATCTCATTTGAGGTATATCCACTCATCTCATTTTTATCCACGGAGAAATTGATACTTAGAGAGTGAAAGAGACATTCCCAAGGTCACACAGCCAGTCAATGATGTTGCTGAGATCAGAACCCATATCTGTCTAGCCCTGCAGGCCATACTCTTAGCTATGACTCTCTGATGTCCCACTTTGCGGCATCACAGATACTTTCCTACTTACCTTGGTAGGTTTCCCAAGAAACAATTCAATGCTTTAAATGTGACTAGGTTCCCTAGAGGCAGTCTAAGATGGAGATTCTTGTGCAAATAAGGGTATATTCCTAGGAGAAAGGGAGTGTGAGGACCAAGGCAGGCAAGGGGAAAAAACTGTGGATGTGGTCTCAACTGGAGGCTAGCTTCAGCCTAATCCTACAGCAAGCGCTGGAGCGAGATGAATTGCCTCTTCAGGCAAGAGGCCAGCCTTCTGCAGCCCCACCTTAATCACTCATTTCCTGCAGTCTATCTCTAAGGAGAGAGGAGGCATAAACTCTTGGGTGCCAAGGACAAAGGAAGAGGATATCTCTGAGCTGTTAGCAACCCACACTCACAGCACCAATAGATGGGCTGTTGGCCTCACAAAGGGGACCTAGGTGGGACATGACGAGCACCATTCCTGGAAGAGTTAGACTGCTGTGGTTGGCACCCCATTGTGAATGGGGCGATAGCATTTTGGCTACAACTGGCTGTGTGCTCCTGTTGCCAAGTAAGCATTGGCTGACTTTCCTCTGGGTCAGCACAGTGTCCAGCTTTAAGCTAAATTGGTTGTTATTGCAAAAGATGCTCTAGCTCTGAGTCTTGCTGAAAATATTGGGCCTTTTGGGGCTCAGGTTGCTAAAATACACACGTCATACCTCTAGAAGAGATGTTCAAAGACGCTTCATACTGTATAGCCTTGGGAACCCATTGGAGCAGACAGCTCCTGGGAACATGTTCCTCTGGCAGGAAATGGCAATGAAGCACCTGTTAACACAGGTAATATTAACTGTCCTTGTTCAGCTCAATAAACAATTTTTAGTCATCTGTTTAGCTTTCCTGTTTGAACATCTGTGTGTCAGGCGACTTTTAGTTCCTTTATAAACTAAAGAATCATCAGCTCAAAACCTAAAATTTAAATCGCATACAAATCATTCACACTTATTGAATTAATATTCAGTGTCAGGTATCTCACCCTTTTTAAATGTTTTTATATTTAAAAACTTCTTTGAGGTAGGTATTGTTTTTGTTTTTTCCTGAGATAGAGTTTCACTCTTGTTCCCCAGGCTAGAATGCAATGGCGCAATCTCAGCTCACCACAACCTCTGCCTCCCAGGTTCAAGCAATTCTCCTGCCTCAGCCTCCCAAGTAGCTGGGATTAGAGGCATGCGCCACCACACCCGGCTACTTTTTTAGTAGAGATGGGGTTTCTCCATGTTGGTCAGGCTGGTCTCAAACTTCTGACTTCAAGTGAACCACCCACCTCGGCCTCCCAAAGTGCTGGGATTACAGGCGTGACCCATCGCACCCGGCCTGAGGTAGGTATTGTTATCTAATTTTGGCAGATGAGAAAGCTACGGGACAGAGAGGTGAAACAGTCTGATATCATATAGCTAATGAACCCAAATTGAAAATCAGGTCTATTTTTAAAAATTATATATCCATATATATCAAATTCTCAAGCACTAAAAGGTATATTTTCATTATGCTGTCATTCGATCTTAGGTTAGAATCTATTTGACTGTCTCCAGAAGTCTGTCTGGTGGTGTCTAATAACTTTAAAGGCAAGAAAGATCCAGAATATTTTAGGTCTTTGGCCTATTCTCCATACAACATCCAAGGAGATCTTGTTAAAACTTTATTCTGATCCTGTCACCTCATGCCGACAACTCTTCCTTCTGGTTCCCCACTGCCCTCAGGATAAAATCCAGACCATCCACACAGCCTGGCTGGTCATTGTGAGTACAATGGTTTACATTCTGGCTGCTTCTCCAGACCCATTTCATGTCTTCTCCATTTCGTTCTCTCCAGTCCAGCCACATTTGTCTTCTTCCCTGTACTCCGACCATTCCTTCTCCCTGTACCACTTTCCCTTTCAATCTTTGATAAATTCGATAAATTCACCCTCTGCCTTCATATACCTCCTCCTCAGGGAGGCTTTTAATGAACTCTCAAAATTGTTTAGGTGCTCTAAACAAGTCTCTCAGAAACCATGTTTCTTTCTTAGAATTTATCAGTTTGTTGTTTCAGACTAGCACAATCTTTTGATGAATGCTTTATTTCTATCACTGGACTGTACACTTCAGGAAAGCAGGAATCATATTCTTCTGACTACTTTCATATTACCAGCACCTATCGTACTTAGCACACAGTAGGCATTGTTGAATGGATGAACGAATATACTTCCCCATTCCATCTTCTCTATTCCCTTACAACCATATTATTTAAGCCTGTTCTTTTTTCTCCAGTTGATTAATAGATAATGACTAAAATAACATCATGGGACAGGCTGGTATGGCATGATACACAGCTAGAAATAACAGAGAGCCTTTTTCTCCACCAAGCAGGAAGGGTGAACTGACCAATTCCCTAAGGCCTTAGATCCCAGTACACTACAACTACTACATAGGAGTTCCTTTCTATCTTTGATAAATTCAAAGCAGGAGGCTTCAGATCCACTGGGAGGAAGCTACAGGCAGAAAAAAAAAAAAAAGCCAAGGTATTGGTGCCATCTTGCATTCATTAAATAATCTTGGGGAAGTTTCTTAACCTATCACACACCCAGTTTCCTCACCTGAAACGTGAAATCATGGTGCTGAAAGTTATATGCATGCTAGGTAAAGGATGATCATGACTACAAACATAGGTTAGGCTAGGAAGATGTGGCCTAGGAGATTTCACACTGCCTTCTGCAGAATCCTGAGGTTTTCAGGTGCCTAAGTGTCCACTGGTGGGAGAGAAGGAGGTGATAGAGCAGGGTTCAAGTATCAAGTAGGCCTGTTCTGGAGTCCCTGCTGCCATTTCAATATAAGCAAATTCACTTTAATTTTATCTATGTATCAAGGTCTTAAAGAATATTTTATTCGGAAAAAAATGTTTTAGCTGTTAAAAAAATAGGTTGAAAAACTACTTATTTGATCTTGCATTCTCATTTCACAGAAGAAGAAATCAAGCCTAGTGAAATCTCACACAGCTAGTCAATTGAGTCACAGGATTTATTTTTATACTGTTTTCCCCCTCCTCATATGCTTTGGTTTTGTAGGGTTTTTTTTTTTTTCAAAGCTTATGGATCACTATGCAAAGTTTCCTCTGCTATTCTAACTCAGCTCGATGAATCAGGACAGCTGGGTTCTAGTCCTGGGCATATAACCACTAGCTATATGCTCTGGTTTGAATGTTTGTGTCCTCTCAAAATTCATGTTAAAAACCTAATCATCAATGTGATGGTATCTGGAGTTGGGGCCTTTGGGAGGTATTTGGCTTTGCCCTCATGAATGGGATTAGTGCCCTTATAAAAGAGGCCTTAGACAGCGTGTCTTTTCAACCACGTGAGGACACAGCTAGCAGATATCATCTGAGTCATCAGACATCTAATTTGCCATGACCTTGATCTTGGATTTACCCACCTCTAAAACTGTGAGAAATAAATTTCTGCTTTTATAAGCTACCCAGTTTCTGGTATTTTGTCATAGTGGCTTGAACAAAGACAACATATAACTTTAAGTAAGGTCCAACTATTCTCAGCCCAAGCTCCCTATATGAAAAGTAAAGATAATAATACCTGTCCTGTCCTGTGGAGAGTGTGAGGAGCAGATAACAACAGAATGCAAAATTGCTTTGACTACTATAAAATGTCATCTCTCTATCCTTGAGGCATAGAAAAAGTCTATAGTGAGCATGTAATAAATGTTTGTTGAAGGAAGAAAAATAAAAGGAAGTAGGGAGGGAAGAAAGAAGACAGACAGGTAAGTTTAATTCTATTTCTGTCTCATCAATAGTAAGTTCCTAATCTCATAAAAATGGAAACTCTCATAAAATGCAATTGCTATGTCTCTCTGTGATGAAGGGAGACTCAAAATACCCCCCTTCTTGGTCTCGTGGGTCGCAGATTCCAGAGGACTAGTTCTAGCCCTGAAATGCTTTGCTTCACAGTCTCTGGCTGAATGAATGGAACACTCAAACCCAAAATGTGTTTCAATGAAACCTAAAATGTGTTTTGCCCCCAGACCTTTTCCTTTTATCTTTCAAGACCCATGTAATTTAATGGAAATTGATGAAGTGTGGGATGAATTCCACTCCTTCCCCACATCTCCCTTTCCATTGTACCTATTAACTTCAGAGGAATTTAGCCTGGAAGGGAGTAAATGTGGGTGTAGAAAGGGATAGGATGTTGCAGTTCTTTGAAAGCAGGGGATAGGATGATGAATAATGTCCAAGTTCTTTAGCCACCAAAGCCACAGCCTGTGAGAAATGCATACATGTATTTTTGTCATCGAGTAAGGCTGGTCTGAAGATGCCATTCATTTTCACTTCTCAAGTACACTGCCAATGCTTCCCATGACCAGATGTTTCCAGTGGCCCAAACTCCCCCCATATCTCTGAATCTTCCTGGGTGTGTCCATCTGATTGTTCTATTAACTCAAAATATCAAAAGCTGAATCCATTACTTCTCCTTACCACCTACAAATAATCACATCCACCCAACATGTTACTAGTCACGTCACCACCATTTTTCTTGTCATTCAAACTATAATCCTGAAGCCTGTTTTTAACTTCTCTCTGTCACTGTGCCTCCATTTCCAATCAATTAAGAAATTTTCTTTCTTATATTACAATCACATTCTCTCTCTTAGGTCCATTTTTCTACCGAATACTGTTGCTGGAAATTTTACCTCCTACTCTATTATCTCCCATATTAACTGTTACAGTAGCATAATGAACAATGTTTACTGAGATAAAGGTTTTTCAGTCCACGACTTTCAATATTTTGAACGAAAACATTACTTTTTTCTGGGGGTGAGGGGGAGGGTGCTCTGTGCATTGTAGGACATTTAATAATGTCCCTAGCTTCTACCTAATAGATGCCAGCAGCAACTTCCCTTCCCCCGGGGTGACAACCAAAAATGTTTCCATATATTGTCAAATGTCACCTCGAGGGCAAAGTCATGCTAGTTAAGAACCACTACTTTAAACCAAGCATGTCAGGTACCATGGATGCCACCACTTATTTTTCCTGAGATTATGGGATAAAGCTATGGCCAATCCAGATATTTTATCCTTTAGAGACAACATGTGGGCTCACAGCCTTTCTCAACATAGCACAGTTAGCAGCTGATATAAATTCACTGGAATGTTCAGAACCCTATTTACCTGTTCTTAATGTAGTCTCATCATTCATTAAGATCAGAGAGTGTTTTAATCTCTGTATCCCCAGTGCCTGACACCCTGCCTGGCATTTAAGAGATCCTTGGGATATATTTTCTGAAAGAGTGAATGGATGAATTTAGCACTCCCCTCCGCAGTTGAGGGTCACAGAATTCCACAGGTCAAAGGTTCTGTGTCTCCTGCAATTGTTCACTGCACAAGGGCACCCTATCTCCAGAGAGCACAACTCACATCAGAGACACCATAGCATTGTATATCTCTCATAAAGATAAATTTCTGACTAATAGAAGAAGTGTGGAAGGTGTGAATTTTTTCTAATTTGTACAGTGTTTGCAAAAGTGGCCTTGGTGGAGACCCTGCAAATTTCCTACTGTGACATCGGAGGTTTTGTACTTAATCCTACCTTACAGAACGAGCATAAAGCTCAGCTCTACAGCCTGATATCCGCAGCCTTCTGAGACCTGGCTCTACCTACCATTCTATGCTTCTTAATATTTTCTTGAATGGAACTTTAGTTCCACTTTGGGGGTCACTGAGCACACCTTATTTACCCACCTCTATAATTTTGTTGACCCATTTCTCACTGCCTAGAATGCTCTTACCAACAACTGCATACACTTATTGGCTTACTTTTAAGACACAGAAATTCTACCTATTTTAGAGGTCTTGTGAAACACATATTTCATATGTTATTAATGTAATCATGTAGGCAGGATTATCTCCAATTTACCATGAGGAAACCAAGTTTCAAAGATTTGCCTGAATGAGGCAAAGGTAGGTCACAGTTTGAGACTCTCAACAGCATATGCCTCTTCATAGTTACATCTCTTTTTCCTTCCTTCCTGTCTCTCTGTTTAGTCCTGGAGGGGAAGGGAGAGGTGAATCTCTCCTAAACCAGTTTTCCTTGCAGGAAAAAAAATGTGACTGGCTAACAGGAGCTCTTGGGCACGGACTGGTATTCTTTGTTATATCCAACCACAGCATAGTTTTCTAAGGAAGAGAAGAAAGAGTTTTCTTTTTAGGCCGATTTTTATTTACCACATAGCCAGCACTATTTAGTTAAAAATGTTAGAACTTAAGTCACAAACTAAAGAACAATCTCAGTGGGCAGAGCAGGGGGCATGAAATGACTTCTCCTCCACACCAACATACAAGACAATCAGCAGTGGGAGTCCAACTTCCGAAGGCCAGGATAGCAATATGAACATATCCACAAAATCAAATTCAATTGTATTGACAGGGTGGAAAGAGAAAAAGGAAAATTGAAAAAAAAAATAAATATATGCAAGTGTAAGGAAGAGGTTATGTAGGTTAATGTTGGGAGCAGGCGTGGTTATAGAACGTAGAATTCAAGAGACTTGTGTTGATTTTTATTTTATGCATGTTATTATTCATTTTTAGCATGGGAAAGAAGAGTAATTCCTTTAAGGACAGGCAGACTTTTAATATTATCTTCACAGAACTACACTAGTAGAAGCAAAATATTATTAGATGAGAGAGCTAGAGAGAATCAGAGATCATTTGAACAACTTGTGAAATTTTCAGATGAGGAAATTGAAGCTTCAAAAAGGAAAAATAAACCACAAGAGTCATATGGTAAATAAAGGGCAGAGATTAGAACCCACGCTCCTGGCACCTTACACAAAATTCTTTCTACATGTTCACCCTCATTCCTCTGCCATTTTGCAACCTCCATTCTATAAATTACCACTGGGAGTTCATCACAGAAATAACCACAGACAATGGGGAAATGAAACTTGGCTACTCTCCTCTCTAGCACATTTATTCTGTATGTGAGTCAGTACAAAAAAAAAAGTTTACACTTCATTTATTCATGTAGTAATTTTGAATTAAGCTGCACCACATAAATTCTCCTGAAAAATGATGCAATTAAGCCTGGACTATTTGAGGAAGGACAACAACATGTGGCTGTAATTATAATGGCAAAACATCTTGGTAGCACGCTGACTTATTAGTGCAGTAATTAGTGTTGGTGCAATGCATACTGAATAGTCCATAAAACAAATAACGTGATGTAAAATTCTGAAAAAGAGTCATAATTTTCAAGTGAACAATCTTTGGATATTTTGCCTGTGGCATCAACCATTTGGACAAATTGTTTCAGCCACCACATATAGGAAGCTCTGCCTCCCTCTTGAGTACAGAGTATTAGAAAGATCTTCAACTTCTGGCAAAATACAGAATTCTTGTATAAAATCTGGAAATTGAGAGCAAAATGAACTCTGTTAGGGATGAATTATCTAAATGCTAAAAAGTGAGTGAGCATTTGCTGTATGGTCTTGGATTCTGGAATCGGTTGCGTCAATAGCACTTATTAAAAATCACACAGTGGATTTAGCCACTTCACAATGTACACATATTTCAAAACATCACATTTTACACCACAAATGTATACATATATATAATTTTTATCTGTTAATATTAAAAATAAATAGATTCTTTAAAACCACAAAATGTAAAATTATCAATCTCATAATAATAGATCTTAGAATTGGTCAGAATTTTGAGACACTTTTACTGATCTCCTAACTTCAGACAGTAGTGTTTTATAATTTCATTTTGTGAATAACTTAGTCCCAAAATATCTCAATAAATAAAATCATACAAAAAGAGTCAACAATGGGTGTGTAACTTAGTTCCCATCCAAATTCCATCTCTATTTAGTACGTGATTTACCATAAAACATCTCCTTAGACCTTAGTCACATGTCTTTTATAACCTTACCCACATATTGAAATGTTTTATTCAAAATATTGGATTACAGAGGTCCAGGACTAAAACACCAGAAAAAAAATATTCTTCTAGATGATCTTTGGCTGATTCCCAACATACTCTAAGCCGTATATAACTCACATACATTCAGCATCAAGTAAGACTTGCATGTTGGAGCAGGTGCTGAGAAAGTGGAGGAAACTTTGTCTTCTCTCATTTTGATATCCATGGAGATCACAAATCTGTGTGGATCATTAAAGTCATGAGGATGGCCCTATCATAACTATTTCAAATGGGAAACTTTATGAGACATTGTGTCCCAGCCAAAGGCCTAGGCCCCCAAGATTTGAGAAGGGGCTAGCAAGTGTTAGGCAGTGTGTGATAATTCTATGAGTGGTCTGGGGGTCAGATTAGGGTTTGAAGAGATGGCTAGAAGTGGGATTTCACCCTTAATTATAATGGGCACCAGGAAAAAGGTGCTTCCTAGCATGTTGGATTCCTGGCTGCAAAAGCTGCAAAATATGGCGTACCCACCGTGTGCCAGGCATTGTTCCAAGCACTGTATATGAATTAGCATATGAATCTTTATAACAACCATAGGAGCAGGGTCCTGTTATCTTCTTCAACAGGTATATAAAAGGATGAGTAGCTTACCTGAGGTAGTACAGACAAAAATAAGGAAAACCAGGATTTGAACCAATGTAGTTAGTTCTAGAGTGTAGTGTTTATACACTGCCTCTGAAATGGAATAAGATAAATTCTAGTTCTTATATGTTGCTGCATGTGAGGCTACTATGACATGGTCTATTTGGGTTGAGAATAATTCAGATAATAGGTGGGACTTACCCCGTGGTTGAAATAATTAATTCCAAAAGCTGAAATGAACTGGGAACCATAGGGGATGAACAAGCAGATTTGATCAACTAATGACTAGTAGATTCAAGACAAGTCCACTTCATGTCTTCTGCCACATCAGTCTTATGAGCATCTTATTGATACCCAAAGGTACTTTTTAATACTTCTGGTCTGGCAGGCTACTAGTACCCCAAACAAACACAGGGTCATAGGTTTAAAATCCTCTTTTTGCCCATTGCTCTTGGTGAGTCATTGGGCATTTCATTCCCCTTCTCTGAGCCTCACCTTCCCCATCTGGAAAATGGCAATAAAAATATTTCATATAATCACATCCAATGTTAAATAAGAAAACATTTGTAAAGCATGAGCTCTGGAGCCAGACTGCCTGGGTTAGAATGCTTAGAATAGAGCTTGTCAGTTTTGTGACCTAGGGCTGGAGACTTAACCTCTCTGCTCCTCATTTTCCACTTCAGTAGAAAGAGAATTGTAATAGAACCTACTTCATAGGCTTGTTTGAAGATTACATATGTTAAACCATGTAAAATGCTTATAATGCCTTATAATACATACCATATTCATGGTAGCTATTGTAACTATTTTTGTTGCTGTTGCTAGCACAGTACTTAATTGGCTCTCTTTCTTTTTCCTCCACTTTCCTCCATTAAACAAGAAAGTGAGATTAGTGTCTGAAATTTGACCTCATGTTGAATTCTTGTAAACTTACTAGATAAAGCAGTTTGCTCATTCCAAAACTACTGGGTCTGATCTGTATCACTCACTTTATATACTATATATATGTAAATTACAAGATGTGCAGGACCACATACTGTGGCTTAATACATAGTTTGAAAAGAGAATAAAATTACTTGGAGGCAGCTTGTGTGTTTGGAGTCTAAGTTCCAGCTCTGCCACTAAGTTTCTTTATGATTCTGAGAAAGTTATTTACTTACTCTGATCCACCTTGGGAAACATAGTGTCTAGATTTAAAGTTGCACCATAGTCACAATGGAATGGTTTTTTTAAATCAGTGACAACCAAGTGTGAATCTGAACACTGCCACATACCAGTTGTTTAATCTTGAGTAAGTTACCCATCCCTTCTAATTCTCAATTTCCTTATCTGCAAATGATTGAGAATATTATCTTCTTCAAGAGGAGTACATGAGGGTTAAGTGAGCTAAGGGCCATTGAATGTGCTTAGCTATGTACTTGGCTCATGGAAGAGACTTTCATGCCTTCCTAGCTTGTCCCCACCTCAACCACTGTGCCCAACTTAGGTATACATGTAAGTACACACTCATACACCAAAGTAAACCTTTGTATTTCGATTCAGCATTAAGTATTCCTTAGTCTTATTTAAAAACTTTGGGAGCATGCATTGTTGGGAGCAGAGTGACAATGTGATTGCTCTCTACGCCTTGATGCATGCTTGGACTATATTCTCAGGCCATTTTATCTGTAAGCAATGACCCTGTTCAGCACAATATCTTCTAGCCTGTTTCAACTCTAATCAGAAAGCATTACCTTTAGGTTACTAAGCATCCACCACACAAATAACTATTATTTTTTGAAACATTATCCTCATTAGTTTTCAAGTAGTCCCCTAGTTTCTGGGTAGGCTTGATGCAAAAATAACATGAGATCCAAACAAAATCCTCTGTGAAGACCTCTCTGAATATGCCAGCAGAATTAACCCTCTATCCATTCTCTTATTATGCCTTTCACCTCCCTCCCTCCTGCATTGTCAAATAGACTTGTCTGTCTTGGGTCGGCCTCACTCTCTGAACTGTAAGCTCTTTGAGGGTAGCAGGGGCCGAATCTTTTTATTTTTGTATCCCCAACATTTATAACTAAGTCCAATACTTCATACAGAATAGGTGCTTAAATATTAAATAAATGAATAGATACATATAAAAATTCTTCCCTCTTTCTAATCCCTCCTGCATTGTGAACATGAACATGTAGCCTTGACCTTATACAGATTCACCACAAGAATATGGCCATAATGATTTAGGTAGGGAATTATTGGAAGACACATTTTATAACTCTTGCCATAATTAATGTGACAAGAAATAATAATTGACTTAGTAATGTAATCAAATCAGAATGTATTTGATTTGATCTGTCAAGTTGGTATTCATATCTCTAATCCTTCTAGTCAGAGCTTTCAACACCTAATTATTTCTGAAAGCAGTGAAGGCAGGCACATTTGATGTCAAGCTTGGCTTCAAGAAATGAAGAAATGTTGCACCCTCGATTCATTCTGTAAAGCTGGAGAAGGTGGGGGAGATACGTCTGTTACTCTGTGTTTTTGCCCCTCATATGCATACACTCTACTGACTACTAGGTGTTTACTAACCTTTGAGGTCTTAAGCCCAGTTCTTTAAAAGAATAGTCTTTTGAGATGTGGAAGTCATTTCTCAATGGATTTCACATAACACCCATAAAGACAGAAAGACAGACATTTTGTCTCAGAATGACAAAAAGTATATGTTGAAACTGCATCCTGTTTGAAGTATACAAAATCAAGATACAAGATCAACAGGGCAAGTTTCTGTTTGATAAAATGTTAATATGATTAATGCCTGGCAAACTTATTCCAACCTTGATTTGGGGTTTTGTCACTGATTCTCTCCAGAATGTCTAGTTTATAATGAAATGCATTTTGCATTTGTCGATTTCCCACATTGTAAAGCTAGAAATCTTTTTACATTTATTTCATGACTGCCTTTCAAGTACATTCCAAGCTCCTTGAAGGCAGAGGCCAGGTCTTTTAACCTATGCATTCCCAGGAAGTAGCCCAGTACCTGGCATAGAGATTCTTTAAAAAAATATGTAATGAGCAATGAGTAACCGGACATTTTGCCTTTCACTTCTTTGCCAATAAAGCAAGGACAGGGGATACTGGGAAGGAGCACAAGGAAAATTTGGGAGTGATAGAAATAATATTATATAATATTATATAGTATGTATTAGTACCATGTACTATATTACTGAATAATATTATATAATATTTCCATCACTACCAAGTTATTATATAATAATATATAATATAATAATATAAAGTAGTATAATTATATGATATAATTATATTATACTATTTTACTTATATATTAGTAAAATATATACAAATACATTATTTATTTATATATTAAAATAGAATGTAGTACATAAAGATTTTGAGGGGATTCAAAGAAATATAATACATGTAAATCTGCTAGTACTGTTCTCACCTAGTTTGCAACCATATGACATGTTAGCTGAACAAGAAATAAATAGATAAATTGAGGATTTCATTTGTGTTTTCTGAAAGCTAATGAAAAATAAAAGCAATCAACCAAACTTTTGCACATCCTTTCCCTCCAAAGCTTCAGTTTTCTTTTTTTTGGAGGTGAGCTGGAACCACACATACCTGCCTTTCTTCATCCTATATCTGATATGAGTTTTATATGGGGTGAGGGCAGTTTGCCTAGGTAGTAATCTTTAAAGTCGCTTACCAAATACTTCTAGTTCTCCTTCCAAGCACATGGATTTTACTTCCCTACTCTTTCAAAGTTAGAAATGGCTTCCTTTGTGCAGGCAATAGGAGCATAAGGAGTATGTGGCCCCTGTGGAAAGAAGCTTCGAGATCCAATGAGACTGAGCCACGATGTATTTTCCTGTTGTGGCCATTGTAGAAACACACGTCCAGGTATGACTTTCTTCAGCCTGGATTTCTCAGTGACTGTGGTGAGCAAACGTCTGCTGTCAACATGTTTTAGAAATGTCCGTTGGGATTTGAAGATTGTTTGTTATTGCAGCAGAACCTAGTCTACCCTAATTGACACACGTGTTACCTTGCAGAGATCCAACACACAGTAGATAATCCATTAAAATCTAATGAATTGAACTAATTTCCTTACCAACACCTAGACACAAAAGGAAGATCCGAAGCTGAATTTGCCTATCTTTGGGTTAAAGCAAAGTTGCCTCCCCTCCAACTGCTTCTGGAGATTTGTTGGACAAATGCTCCTAATTTTTTTGTCTCCATATTTCTCTGCCTTCCTTGGGAGAACAAGGGAGATATTTCCCTTCTAATTTTCTATATCCCATTGAAAAGGGTAGTTTGACTAATGACACAGTAGTGTAGCAGAGACCACAAATAAAAGATTTGTCACCATTTTATTCAATAATTTATCATTGAATGATACCATTGGCCTTGTATTCCAGGAAAAACCATGGAAGAGTAAGAGTTAAAAACTGGAACCTAAAACATGTTCTTAAAATGAAAGTGACATTTCTTATGATTAAAAGGTAAAAACAACCATATTTACACAAAGCTAATTCATCAACAGTTTTCCTACAAAAAATTTGCCTATTAGAAAGATCATACACAATGCCCACATCGAACAGAATAATTGCCTTTTCTAGCCACGTGGCATAGGAAGAAGTGAGTGAGAGGTTGTAATAAGCCCGACCTTTATACCTCTCTCAGCTACAATCCTAGGTGAATCTACCCCACCGATGTCCTAAGCTGAGAAAACTGGAATTCCTCTGCTTGTCTCTTTATTGGTTCTCTGGTCACCAACTGTCAGGTTTTCAGCAACAAAAGGCACGGGCAGAGCTAGGGCTTCTACTGTCCTCCAGCATCTCTATCTGCGTCTTGAGCCCATATGAAGAGTTTATATGAAGCATGAGGCTTTCAGAGACGGACAACATCCATCTCTTCTGGACATGGCCTCGTGTTCTTCAAAAGAAAAACCCTTAGTCAGCCAGTCCTTCAGTTTTCATAGTTTCCCTTTTCTTCATATCTAGCTCCCCAGCCCTTTTATCCTCTTTTCCTCTCTACAAGCAGTGCCAAAACATTTCAATTGAAAGATTCCATTCCATTATATCCCATCTCACTATTCATAATTCATGCCAGGTGGCAGGTCCCAAGTTTTGTTTCTGAAGACAGAGCCACCATCCCATATATTGCACAGCACAGAAACAGACACTCAATTAACGTTCCTTCAATGAATGAATACTATAATCAACCTTCTTTCAATGAATGAATAATAAAATCAAATTATATGAGTTCCAAATGTAAACTCCCTGAGGGCAGGAGCAATGACTTACTTGCCTTTATATTCCCAACAGTTAGCATTCTGATTGCCATATAGTAGGCACTTATAAAACAGTTGTATGGTTAATGGCATGGGGCTTGGCATAATATTCTTGATTCTGCTTTTAGTTTCATCACTTACTACCTGAGTGACTCAGAAAAATTATTCAACCTATTTAAGACTCAGTTTTCTTATTAGCAAAATAAGACTGTTATGAGGATTAAATGAGATAATGTGTCCTAAGGACTTAGCATAGAATATGCTCTCAATAAAGACTATCGAGTTTCACCTCAACAGCATAGTGTCCTTATCTTCTTATTGATACTGTCCAAGCTTCTAACATTTCTGCATTTTCAAAGGTATGTGCACCTGCAACCAGCAATTAAGATACTAATATGATCCATGGTGTCAAATTATTAATCACAAGTAGCTATGGGTTAGTTCTTTCTCCTTCAAGCTGGTGAATTCATCTAAAAATTTATGTCTGTTACACAAAAGAAGGCCAAATATCCAGAGGATTTGATTTTAAAACCCACGCCTGGAGAATGGCGGGAAAAGGATGCATGTCAGGAATACATCACACCTGATTGCCTCAAGCATGCAGGTGTGCCAGACATGTCTACACAAGTGGTTTCATCTTTTAGGGAAAAGAAAAATAAGTCACAGCATTCCCCAGGAAGATTCAGCATCATCATTAGTGGTATGAATAATTTATCAGCAGCTCCCACATCCAGATAATGACACTTTTGTTGTCTGCTCAAAGAGCAGAGAGGCTGTTCAACAACAACAACATTAGTTCCCCCAAAATAAAACCATCTTTTTCACCCTTGTATTTGCCTTATCTGAAAATTGCAGATGGATCAAGGCACCAGTTAAGCCAAAGAATACAGAAGAGACTTCTGTTTAAAAAAAAAAAAAAAAAGAAAGAAAGAAAAAAGAGAGAGAGAATAGAATAAGGGAAAAGAATCTAAAACAAATTATTTAATACATTTTAGAGGATCATTTCTTTTCCCTTGTTTTCTTAAAACCATCCAACACCATTGCATCTTGGATATGTTTCTCAAGTACAAAACTGTTTCTGAAAATGACAAAAGACTCATTTCCATGTAGCATAAGGATGCTTATAAGAATAAGGCGGTTTCTAATCTTTAAAGCTCCAACTTCAGCATTAGGGCTGCTGTGGCCAAACGTAAAAAAGCACCAGTGTTCAGGCACCAAGCCTGACTTCTTGGAAGACCAGTTAAAATAGTGAGGGGCAGATGCATGCCAGCATGGAAATCAAAGCCATACCTGGAAGCTAAGCAGAGCTGGGGTTGTTCTTTCAGAATTATTTTTCATGTGTTTGAAACGGAAACTTTTCAGAAGGCTGGAAGCGTTCCTTTAAGTCACTTGACCTCTTAAACACAAAACTCTTTTCTTCCCCCTTAGAGAAAAAGGGGGGCTGAAGCGTTGGAAAGGCTTTTGAAAAGCCACAGAAGGCATTACAAGTAACTGTTCTGGAGCAATCCCTGCGGAGGAAAAGAACCTTACCACTCAGGAAATCTGTCTAGCCTGCTACCTTGCCTCACTCAGCTGCCCTCCGTCACAGATGTTACCGATTTTGTAAGATAGCAATTCCCTGCTCCCAAAACAGATTCCAAGTGAGAAAATAGGAAAAGTAATTGGTTGCTATTAAACGCATTCTGAAGTAGAAAGAAATGTGGGCAGCGAGGAATTTCTGGCCTGGATTAGGGGTTCCATGGTAATTAAACCGTAATGACAAAGGAGATTCCCAAAACCTTATATGAAAACACAAATGGGCAATGTGCTTCTTTCAAATCATCTCAGGAACACAGGCTATTCTTTCTATAAAAGGGTTCTTTTTCCCAGGAATAGACTATTGTTACTGGATGTCACTGATGCAACTTCAACTGTACACATATCTGTTGAGGAGACATGATGTGACAGGCCTCATGCTAGATGGGGGGTGCACTGACTTAAAGAACCTCCCTTACGTAGCCATACCACACTCATAATTTTCCAGTTTTTAATTGTATTTTAGGAGGTGCTATGATACATTTTAAGGAGCAGTGAATAATCCTATAAGGAATACTCCTTCCCATGTAGAATTTATTGCCTTTAAGCATTTTCTGGTATCCTACTGAATCCTTTGGATTAGGTTGTAACAGAAGTTCATTACTAAATTGTCCTTCAGGCTTAAACAATAGAGAACTTGAGTTTGTTTGTTTTATTTTCTTCTAACTAGCTTTATTAAGATAAATTTGCATACTATAAAATTCCACTTTTTATAATGTAAAATTTACCAAATTTTAATATATTCACAGGTATAGCCCAAAAAGAAACCCATATGGATGGGCAAACACCCTTCATTCCCCAGCTACCCCTACTCCCACCACTATGCCTATGCCTCAGCACAGAGTCCCAAGCAACCATTAATCTTTCTTGTCTCTATTCTGGATATCTTACAGAAATTGAATTATATGTGTTTTTATGACTAGCTTGAGCTTGAGTTTTAAAACTTTCATTTCACCAGACAAGAATCCAGGAGCTCTGAACTGAACTTCCATTTGCTTATACGTGGAAAAAAAATACCTCCTGGGACAGTTGTAAGAAGTAAATAAAACAATAATACACTAAAGCAGGTAACACAATGCCTGTCGCACAGATATTGCCAAATAAAATTTGGCTTGATTTCTGCTATCACAAATCTTTATGCCAGAAGCACTCCTTGCAAAGTGTCTCTAAAAACTGTCTATTTGAAAAATGTTGAAGAAACAGGCAGAAAAATAAAATAGATCCCACTTCTAATCTGACCACTTAAAATTTATAAAATAACTCTCCTAGAGGTAACAATTATTAACAGAGCAATGTGCATGTATCCAATTTATCTTATGCTTAGAATAAATTGATTTATGATACATGCACACAGATACAAGAACATGAGACCTCCTTGCCTGCAAGGGCTATATAGTACAGATAGGGGTAGAAAATGTAAACACTTTTAAAAATAGAAATATAAAATTAAGAGCTGAATTGTATGGTACAAGCAAAAGGAGCAACATTTTGTAGACTGTATATCATTCCCAGCATGACTTTTGCTTTAAAAATAGCAGCAGTTTGAGTTCCTTGTAAATTCTGGATATTAGTTCCCCATCAGCACTATTCACAATAGCAAAGATATGGAATCATCTTAAATGTTCATCAACAGATTATTAGGTAAAGACAATACTAATACTATTCAGCCATGAAAAAGAATGAAACCATTTATTTTGCAGCAACATGAATGGAAGTAGAGGCCATTATCCTAAGTGAAATAACTCATAAACAGAGTCAAATACTGCATAATTTCACTTACAAGTGGGCACTAAATAATGTGTACACATGGACAGAGTGTGAAATCATACACATTGGAGACTCTGAAGGGTGGGAAGGTGGGAAGTGGGTCAAGGATGAGAAACTGAATAATTGGTACAATGTACATTATTTTTGGGTGATGGTTACGCTAAAAGCCCAGAGGTCACCACTATGCAATATATTCATGTAACAATTCATGCACTTGTACCCCTTAAATTTATACAAATTAAAATAAATACTGAAATAAAAGACAATAGTAAGTATTAAACTACAGAATTTAATTAAGATAGAAAGGTTAAAAGGAGTATGTCACTTCTAATTCTAAAAGGGTTTAATATAGCGTCATAGAGAGCCTTCCAAATGTTTTTGGTTCATGGCACACTTAGTATCAGAGGAATTTTTTCACAGCGCAAAGAAATACTTAATAATTTCATTATGTAGTTGGATAAAAACAAATTAACAAGTATTTGTATCCTAACTACTGAGTAACTTTTTGAAAAAAAATACATATAAGCAAAAATATTTTATTTCATTTTTATACAAACAAAATTACTTATTAATAGGAAGCATGTACCTCTTGTACACTCTATAAAACCTTTCAACTTTGGAAAAAGACTGTGCCATCACTTTCACTCCCTGTTTCACATTGATTTTCACATTGTGTTAGGTTTTGTTTCTTTTTTTTAACATACTGTTTTTAGAGCCATTTTAGGTTCACAGCAAAATTGAGCAGAAAGTACAGAGTTCTCACGTTCCCCATTGTCCATACACAATTTGTTGCTTGGTTTTTAATAAAAATCCTTGCTATGCAAAGATGTGACCTCATGAAAAGGAATATATTGTGAATTGATGTTAAAATTCTAAACTATCTTGAGGTGGTAGTTGCCACGCTCTCTGAAAAAATGTGAAGCATCATTGTGTTTTTCTTGAAATTTAGAAAAATGCCTTTGTGAGGAGGCTGCAGCACCCTGGGTTGCCTCAGCACACAATTTGGGAAATGTTGGCTTGGAGTATTTAATTCTAGAATGGCATTCTAAACCCAGAAGTCTATGATTTAGCAAAATACCCCAATACTTTAGGATATCCAAATATGATGAAACAACAAAATTGACAGATCCTGGGTCCCTAGATCACCATCTGGAAGAGTCTATGAGTTCATAGACTATCTACATTAAATTGTTAAATTATTGGGAAGTAAACTTAATTAGGTTAACCCATGTTAACCCGAGGTAACATGGGATTGTTAGTATTAGTTACCTCCCCTAATAATTTTTATATAAGGCTCTACATATATAGCCCCTGTTTTCTCTCTAATATGTTCTTTCACTATTTCCCAAAATGTAATGGGTACTCTATATCCTATACTAAAGCTAGAATAAGTTATTTATTGTTCCTCAAACACCTTACTCTTTTCCTTAACAGTTATAATCTCTCTTCTCTTTGCGGCTAAGCCCTTCTTACTCTCTGAAGCTCAACTCAGATGTCACATCCTATAAGATCTTGCTTAACAACTGTTGAATAGGTAAACTTTCTCTCACAACATCTTCTGAGCACTTACCTTCTCCATTCTCCTGAATTGCTTGTATTCAGGCTCTAATCGTCATATCTGTATCAAGCTTTCCCCTTAGCTGACCACAAGGCCAATATTATGTTACCTCTAGGAAGAACTCATGGACAATAACTGCATACCTGAATACTAAATTCAAAATACTAAAATCCCAAGGTTCTTTGTTGCATCAGTAACAACCACAACAATAACTAGTATTTCTGAGTGTGCCATTCACTGTGCTGAGCACTATATACATATATAATCATATCATATTTATAGCTCTATGAAATAAAAATTATCATCTTCCTCTTGTAATTAAGACAAAATGAGACACAGGATAATGAAGTGATTGTCCAAAATCCTAGAGATATCCAACATACACAAATAGGAAGAAACTGTTCTTTCTCCCCAATATGACTAGAAACCCTCTTTTTCTGCCTAAAACTTACTGGAGCATATCAACCCATTGATGGTTATCCCATGTATTTAGAGGGATAAGTTTCCCTTTTGGGGTTCCCAAATTTATATGCTACTTTCAAACTTCACAGGGACCACAATTATTTTCTTCACTACTGTGTTCTTCCTGGGAGAACACTCAGTAAATGCTTGCTAAATAAATGAATTAATGATAGTGAGAATTCCACTGGCAGCAGAGAACATCACAAGTTTGGGATTACCCATTATAGAATGACAACTGAAACTCTTTTTTTCCAGCATATTAGTCACTTGAGGAAAGGAAGCTGAAAAACAATCAGATAAAAGCAATCGAAGAAACAGTGAATATACTTGCAAGCTGTGATGGATAAACAGTATGGACTTCAGGTACTTCTGGAAGAATAAATAACGCTATTGTCTCTAAAGTACACAGTAAATTGCATAGGCAATGCAAGGCAAGAGTTAAATTTCTAGATAAAGACACAGTTTTAAGTTCTGATTATGAATAATTCAGGGTGGTCAGGTAACAGCAAGGAGACATGCCTGCAATTAAATAAAGTGTTATCAGATGAGAGGCATCTCCATAAAGAATGTGGCTTCTTTACTTGAGCAGGTCTTAAATAAATGAATGATGGAGCATTAAGATTTTTCATCTTGGGGAGTACAGTGAGAAAGCGTGAGCTAATTATGCATGACCTTTTATTCTGTAAAATGTGAAGTATATTATGTATAACTTCTAGCTGCCCTCCAGAAATTATCTTAACGTGGGGCATTTTGGACACCCCTACAAGGATGTGCCTCTTAACTTCATTCTTAAGAGGCCATTGGTGAAGAAAGCTTGACACCTAAGAGATAAAGTACATATCAAAGGGACTTCATGCCTGGGATCCAGGAATTTTCACTTTTAAACTTCTGCAACTTAATTTTTCACCCAAGTCCTTATCTCTGTTCCACCTTTATCTGTTCTACATTCTCTAAACTTGTTCTTTAAGCCTTTTTAAAAACCACTTTATCAAGATGTGATTGACATACAGAAATCTACACATACTTAATATATATAATTTGGGTTTGAAAATAGGTAGACACCTGTAAAGCCATCACTACAATCGATGCCATAAACTTATCCATCACCTCCAAAAGCTTTCTGTTGCCTTCTTATTTATTTTTTTATAAGAACACTTAATATCTATCTTCTTGGAAAATTTTTAAGTATACAATACAGTATTGTTAACTATAGGCACTATTCTGTACATGAGATCTCTAGGACTTCTCACTAAACTTTGTTTTGACAGTCTTCTAGCTTTGTGCTTAGGTATTTCATATAGGTGACTGCAGTTCCAATCAAATCGATGTCAGTAACAGGAGTCCTGAATCAGATGTGAGCAGAAAACCTGGATTAGGAAAGTGTGGATGAAATCATGTTGAAGAACACTTAAGCAGAATACTGCCCAGGAGTTGCACTGGGAACTAACTGGGCCATGATGAAAAGGAACAAGGCTCAAGGAACTGCTCAGTTTTCTGTAGGGTTCTGGCTTCCAGGAATAATGCAGAGCCAGGATGGAACTTAAGATTCAAAAATTCAAAGCAGATGGCAGGTCGGATTGCTGGGACACCACGTTTGCGAAAACTCTGTGTTTTGTTTCCTACAGGCACTGGACTCCGAGCATGTAGCAACAGACTTTGCAGGCATCATCCACTGGTAGAGTGGGAGCTCCTAATGTATTACTTATCTTAGCTCTTGTATTTAGAGCCTAGGTACAACTCAACTTGAAAAAGATAAATCATTATTGTTGGTACTTGGATGAAATAAGATTGGTGTTCATTGTTCAGATATCACTCAAGGTACACTCTTCATTAAGGAGCTCCACCTTCAGAGGAAACTAACAAATAAGATTTTAATAGAATAAATGTATGAGGAATGATTAACTCTTTAAAAGCAAGATTTGCACATGTGTATTATGATCCCTTTGCCTTAGCATGGTTTTTCCATGTTTGACAAGAAAATATGTGCAGGAGAGTCATTCCTTAGAACAAAAATGAAGGACTAGGAAGAGTGAGACAAGGAAAGAAGAAAAACCAGACTATAAATACAATATCAAGATTCCCGCTGTGAGAAATGGGGAATCAACTTTGCTAGAATTTCCCAAGAAGTATACAAAATGCTATCCTAAATTTTCTATCCAAAAGTCATGGGGACATTTACCATGACATCAGGCAACATCAAGCCTTTGGTCAAGGGTTGCTCTTAGGAATGCTCAATCCCCTACACTGCTGAACTTCATGTGTGCACAGCCCTAGAAAGCGCCTGCCAGCTTCTTAGTGTTGATTAAAGAAAATCAAGCTGGGCAGTACACTTAAGGTGAGATGCTGTCAATGTAAAATGAGTCTAATTGTTAGAATGGATCATCCCAGCCACAAATAAAATGAGACACTGGTAGAGGGAACGGACCCCAGAAGCATTGGGTACAACCCTTCCCATTAACACAATCATTAGCTCCTTAGTATCTAACCTAAGGATTTAAGATAAAAAGTGAATAAAAATGAAAAAGTGATTACTCTAACATTAACAATAGAAAACAACTGTAACAGACTTAGAAGTTAAAACAGGAGAAAGGTTACATGCATTGTGATAAATCTCTATATTGGAGGATTATATAATTATTAAAATGACATTTCTGAAAGATTGGTAAGAATATTGGGAAATGTTCCTAGTGTAACATGAAGTTAGGAAAAATGATAAAAAATTATGTACACAAAATGATCACACAGTATAAAAGTAATCATGTGTAGGAAAGTATCCCTAAAATATCAAAATATAAAAGTAGTTATATTGGTTCTTAGAAACATAGGTAAATTTTTTCTCTACTTTTCCATAGGAACTATGACTATAAATCATAGTGGTTCCATCAACTGCACTGTACATAGCTATTAATCCTGTCATCTAGAGTCTTGATCCTCATAGATGATATCAAAGTCTGTGGTGCTTCCCACTCATTCTATGTCCTAAGTGCCTATTCTCATCTTAACATGGTTGGGGCAACTGTTTTTATTGCACTCCTATCTCATGCTCCTTTTCCTAAGCCCTCCCCATATAAAATTGTTTCTTGCTCCTCTTTGGTCCTTTGGAAAACACTTAACTCCATTTTTACTCCCAACTATACTTCCTACTTACTTATCAAGTAGCTTTTCCTAATCTGAGCCTAGCCCCTGCCTTTCCTGTCTGAGTTAGGTGATTCTTCTGTCCACGTCCCATAAGACCTGATACTCATCATACCTTAACACTGGTGATGCTGTTTTGTGTTGTGTATGTATGTTTCTTGTACCTTATTCCTAACTAAAAGCCCCATTACGTGCATTATCTCATTTAACCATCATGATTCCTTTATCAAATCGGTATTATCATGAACTTCGTTTTGTAGAAGCATAAAGAACTTTAGTAACCTGCTTAAGGTCTAATTCCTAATATATTGAAGGCCAATATCTAAACCAAGATCAGAATATAGGACAGTTTTCATTTCAAATCCAACTTTTAACCATTGTCTCCTAATAGGGACAATGATCAAAACAACATAAAACAAAAGGATTCTGATATTTATTGGCTGTTTTTCACATTTGGCTAAACCAATGAATATTCTTTGCATTAACATAAACAAATCTGATCATAAGTGGCCAATAGTTCCTTTATTTAGTTCTAAATTAACAAAATATCATTTAAGTTAAATGTCCAAAAACAACTTACTCAATAATAGGAGAAAATACCTCAGTGAATTAGGTACTCGATTAAGCCATCAGCAATTAAATTTATGCAGGTTAAAATGCCTACACGATACTTCTATGTGAAAAAGCAAGATATAAAAATGGATATGCAGTATTATATTCTGAACATGTGCACATACCTACACACAAGCACATATAAAAAACTAGAAGCAAATAAACCAAACTATTAGCAGATTTTTATAGATACTAGGATTATGAGCAATTTTTTTATTTTTCTAAATTTGTTAAATATTTTACAATAAAATATATTCTTTTTATAATTAGAAAAATAATTAAGCTTTAGTATTAATTCATTTATGTAATTTATATATGAATTTATGGGCTATACCTTGGCCATAAATTGAGAAAGTTTAACAACTGGGAAAAAATTGTTATAAACCATAGGTACAAGTTTGATTATTTTACCTGGAGCAGAATTTGAATGAACTCATGTTTCTGGGTTATAGATTCATTATGAAAGGAAAGCAAAAAGGTGAAGTGCCTTTATATCTTTTTCAGTAAATCCTGTTCAAAACAGAGTTTGTTGTTACGAGATACAACCTTTTCTGGTAGACACAAATTAGGTGCTGAATGATGAAAGGCACATTTTTAGCTGCCACTGAGAACTTCAGTGGAGAAACTTTGAGCCAGAACAGGAAAAGGTTTTGGAAGTGCTTATGGTCTCATCAGTGGTTTTCAATAATTCTAATGAGACATGATGAGTACCCCAGTGATATTACAGGGAGGAAGTAGGTAGTCAACTTTTTTATGAAAAAATATTCATAATATATGATATGGGAGGGTGATTTCTGAATTTATCATAAAATACAGCAATTGTGGAGTCATAACTCAATTACAAAAAAAAATGCAGCCTTGACTGGAACTTGGAACAGGATATCCTATCTTGGTCTGGAAGCACTTTTACTTTTGAAAAATAAATTAGTAAATCATCTTTATGGTTTTAAAGCTTATTTTTAATCTTGCATTAAATCCAAGAAAACAAGGGTTCAGCAAACAAGCAAACAGCAAAGATCAAACTTTCGAACACGGGTCAACCATACCAATTGATTGAAAAACTCAAGAAGATCTAAAATTAAGGTTCTACAAATTATAGCTCATAAAACAAAGGCAATACACTTTTCTTCATAAAGTCCACTAGCTATTTTCTACTTATTTTCAATATGAAGTGTGAATCTTGCACTCAGTTTGCATCACAACCCACAAGGGAAAGCTTTTCAGCAACCCACTGATAGGAAATTGGGGGTCTAAACAAGCTGGATTAACTCCTTTAAGAAAGCTGGAACACTATTCTGGAACCAAGTCTGCAGGGGACAAGGAAACCAGAGCTTTATTACTGAATCTCCACACCTGTGGATACTAATCTGTTCAGGCTGCATTGTCCATTCACATGCTGCTTGAAATTTAGGCTGTTTAACACTGTAAACAACTCCAGGAAAAAAAAAAAAAAAATCTTACAGCTGTGTTTGTAGCGAGAGAAACTAGGGAACCTATGTTCATATTCCAGCCTGATTATTCGTTAGCTGTGTGACATTAAGTGGGTCATCCAACCTCTCTGAATTTATAAAATTATTTATATAATGGGAATATCTAACTGTTGTGAGAATAAAATGCAAATACTTTGTTTTCTGGTTTTAAATATTTGGTAAATGTACAGATGATAAAGGAAATAATTACCATATATGAACACCATTAGAAACAAAAATTAAAATGGCAGCAAGATTAAATAGCAACAATGGTTTCTTGAGGATGATACGGTTATGGGTGGGACTTCCAGAAGCTTCTTTATTCCTCTTCCTTTATACTTCTATGCACTTCTCTGGAAGTACAGAGGTTTCAAACAACCAGTTGCAATAGTCTGGGTAGCCAACACTGTTAGAATCATATGCCGCCTCCCCTCCTTCTGGTTACAAAATACTGAGTGGTTCCATTTCCATATTTCCCCAGTGGTCAATCTTTGGCATGAGATCAAACACCACAATATGTTTTAGAAGGGTGTGAGAAAAGGAAAGCAGACCACTAGAACTTAAGGGCTTTGGCAATCTGAACTATGAGGTGAGTTTGGAGAGGATGATTTAAAATAAATGAGGAAAAAAAGCCTCTGGCTTTTGGCAAGAGCACATGAAATACCATTGCACAGCTCTCCTGCCTCTGTGCCCCATCCAGCACCATTAGGAAGGGGTGGATATTTGCTTGCTTTGGATTCAGTATTTGGCTGTTCTTCAAAATATCCCATCCATTTCCAAATGAGTATTGGCTTCTTTCAGAACTCCAAATCATAAGACATTTAAGATCAGGGTGAAGGCCCCGTGGCATAGCGACATGGGGTATGTACTCTGGCCTCTTGCGAGATGTTTATAATGAGACATTAAGCTACGACAGGTGTTTTCTGTGCTTCCGTTTTACTGATGTGGAATTCTCAGAGGACACCTCCCTCCTAAAGAAGGATCTTCTTCTCAACTGTGGATACTTCCATTTCTTCAAGTTCCCCACAGGCCCATGATGTTTCCTGATATCTGGATGAAGGGGGCACTTGAAACCACAGCAATCTGCTGCAGGGCAGCCTCTCCTTTTGGCAATACTAAGAATCAGTCTTTTGTCTAGGAAAAGACAGCCCAGCAACTGCCTCCGTTTCCGTTATTCTCTAGTACTGGGGTGGGTTTGCAGGAAAGTTACCTTTGAGCAGATGGCGGTGCTGTTTGATGGAGGGATTTCATGTTCAGCACACTAATGAATCTAGGTTTGTATGTTCACACTGTGCACTGCTTTGTACCTGGCACAAATTGCATATTTTTAACAGTGTTGCCTGTGGATATGGCCCACTTAAATTGCCTGTGTAGAAATCATGGCTCAATTTATGTCCTGTTCCAAATCTGCTGCAGAAGAGTCCACTATGCGAAAGACTGATTTTTAATTGGCAGAAGGCAAGGAAATAGTTTTTTTACAGAATTTTTTTAAATAGCTGTAACATTTATTGAAATAAAATATTGGATGAAATTCACAATATATGTCAACTCAATGAAGAGATGCAGGAAATCGAGGTTAAAGTCATAAGCTGAGAGAAGAGATTGTAAAAGGTACAGAGGAAGAATGTTCACCCTTGAATGACTGAGTCTCTGAGAGTTCTGCTCCAAACTTTCTTCTCATTCTACATTCTCTCTCTGCTGGATTCCATCACCCTGTCCTTTAAAAGCCCTCCTCTTTGCTGACCACCTATGTGTGAAATCTACATTCCAAGTCCCAACCTGTTTCCACATTTCCCACTTCCTGTGGCTTTCCCAATATTTCTGGTAAGAAGGTACACAAAAGCTCATCAAATTAAAACATACAAAACCATCATCTTCTTCCCTAGACTTTGCTTATTTGTCTTCCTTTTCTATGTGCCATCCACCCAACTGCCCACATTACAAATCTCAGAGTCGTTCTTGATATTTTCTTTCTCACAGCTAATCAATCACCAAATCTTTGCAATGATACCACTGACATTTCTGTAACATCATCCTCCTTCTTGCTGCCCATGATTATTTCCCTTATCCAGGTCTTCTTCATCTTATGTCTCACTCTGTCACCCAGGCTGGAGTGCAGTGGCACAATCACGGCTCACTGCAACCTCCACCTCCCAGGTTCAAGAGATTCTCCTGCCTCAGCCTCCTAAGCAGCTGGGACTACAGGCAGGTGCCACCACACCCTGCTACTTTTTGTATTTTTAGTAGAGACGGGGTTCTACCATATTGGCCAGTCTGGTCTCGAACTCCTGACCTCATGATCCACCCGCCTCGGCCTCCCAAAGTGCTGAGATTTCAGGCATGAGCCATAATGCCCGGCCTTAGTGCAAGTCTTTTAAGTGATCTTGCAGTACATGCCAACTATGCCACCAATATTGTCTTTCAAAAATATAGATTTCAGGCAGTTGCCATGGCTCACACCTGTAATGCCAAGGCGTTGAGAGGCTGAGACAGGAGAATCCCTTGAAGCCAAGAGTTCAAGACCAGCCCTGGCAACATAGCAAGAACTTGTCTCTACAAAAACAAAAAAAAATTAAAAAATTTAAATAAAAACCTTGTGAAATTAAAAAAAAATAGTAAATTAGATTTGGACATGTTATTTCCTATGTAAAACATTTTCAAAACTTCCATAGTTAATGGCAAGGTGCTCTGGGGCAAACAACCCAGCCAAAACTGCAGAATTAAAAAAAAGATACTCCCATACAATGCATACCAATCTGGCTTGCTTAACTACTTATTTCTTTTTAATTTTTGGCCAACCTCTGTCCCCACACCATCTGGCCTTAGGTATGCGACCTGCACATGCAGGCCTCCTCCATGCCTTTAGACCCCCTGGATTCTCACTCCCTTATCTTCATTCATTCTGATTCATTTTCCTGGAAATTATAACCTTCCTCCTAGACAGAATTAATTGCTTTCTCATCTATGTTTCCGGAGAAATTTATATATTCATCTCTTATAGCACTCTTCACGCTACATCTTTATGATTTATGTGTCTGTGTCTGCTGTAAGTTTTAATGTTTCAAGGACACGGATTGACCCTTACTTATCTTTATATCCCAGGCCATGTACTGTGTGCCTGCCAAAGAGGAAGTGCTTCAGGATCATTCTCTGAAATGAATTAAGAAAATACCTTTGTTGCTTGTGATGAATCAGAAAGCCACCTGACTAAGACTCCAAAGCCATGAATCCCCAAATACTTAGTGCCAGCACTAAAGACACCTGAAAGAGATGTAATACGGTCCAGAATCCCCCAGTGAAATTTGACTTGTTTATTACTATAGGGCTTTGGCCTACAAAACCTGCGCTTGTCACTTAAGCTGAATATATGAGAATTAAAGACATTCTCGGCTCTAGCCTAAGATTTAGCCCATTTTTTTCTGCCTTGACCCTTGGGCTCTCATGGGACAAATGGGTAGAAAATGCACCCTAAAGCAAAAGACTGATTTTTAATCGGCAATTTATTATCACTACTCCCTAACACACACACACACACACACACACACACACACACACACACACACACACACTTCCACCCTTACTAGAAAGGCAGGATTTTTTTCTTTGACTTTGACCCATATCTTTAGTCCTTTTCAAGAGGCTGAGGTGTGCAACTGGCTGTTGCAGATGAGGGCTGAACCCACCAGGTCGTTTTCTCAAATGCCTTCAAGACCAAATGTGGATTACAAAATTGGGCATAGGGAGACAACCTTCAAAGGCAGATACAAGAGTTAAATCTCAGTGCTTAATGCTGTTTGAAACAGACCCCAGATAATGCAGTCCAGCTTCCTCTACTCTTGCTTTTAAGTGAAGAGACAATATATGTTTTGTATTATTAAAGCATATTTCCTCCTCAGCCCTGGGCCTACAATCAGTTCCTTCCCTTGTAAAATAATGATTTAGCAATAATTGACATTTCCTCAAGAAAGCATGTATATTTAATATTGGGGTATAAGCTCCACTATCCTGATTTTTTTAGCATTATATCACATAGTACATATGGCTAGTTGCCCAGATTTTGTTCATGGTGGTATTTGAAAGTGTTTCTCCATTTCTGTTTAAAGCAACATTAGTTGATATTTTCACCTTCCCTTTCATAGCTACCTCTTTCTTTTTCTTTTCTTCACTTTTGTTTCCTTTTTCTTTTTCTTTTCTTCTTTCTTTGTGTTTAAGATACAATTTCAATTCAGTGTGTTTGTCAGTGGATTTGCTATCATTTGGTAGGCAGAGTTTCTGACTGGCACACTATGATAATCCTCCAGGGCACTATTTCTATTGTACTCTTGCAGAAGGGATATACTAATGTGAATACCTTTATGTAATATAAAGACCAGAAAAGGGAGAATCAATACATATTTTGAAGTAAATAGTTCTAAGAGATTCATTGTTACGTGTAAACTAACCACAGAGATTCAGAGAACTCCTCAAAAAAAATATTTGAATATACTACCATGTGCCACATAATGAGGGTTTGGGCAACGACAGGCCATGCACATGAAAGGAATCCCATAAGAGTATAATGAAGCTAGAAATTTCCTATTGCCTAGTGACACTGTAGCTGTCATAATGTTGGAGCATATAACACATTACTTACATGTTTGTAGTGATGCTGGTGTAAACAAACCTACTGTGCCTTCAGTCACATAAAAGTATAGCACATACAGTTATGTGCAGTACATAATACTTGGTAATGATAATAAATGACAGTGTTTCTGGTTTATGTATTTGCTATACTATTCTTTTTATGTTTATTTTAGAATGTATTCCTTCTACTTATAATTAAAAAGTTAGCTGTAAACTAGCCTCAGGCAGGTCCTTCAGGAGGTATTCCAGAAGAAGACATTGCTGTCATAGAAGATGACGGCTCCATGTGTGTCATTGTCCCTGAAGACCTTGCAGTGAGGCAAGATTTGAGGGAAGAAGTTAGTGATATTGATGATCCTGACCCTATGTAGGCATAGGGTAATGTGCGCGTTTGTGTCTTTTTTTCTTAACGAAAAACTTTAAAAAGTAAAAATAAATAATTGATAAATAGAAAAACAGCCTTGTAGAATAAGGATATAAACAGAGAAAATATTTTTGTAAAGCTGTATAATGTGTTTGTGTTTTAAACTAAGTGTTATTACAAAAGAGATAAGATCAACAAAATTGATAGACCGCTAACAAGACTAATAAAGAAGAAAAGAGAGAAGAATCAAATAGACGCAATAAAAAATGATAAAGGGGATATCACCACCAACCCCACAGAAATACAAACTACCATCAGAGAATACTATAAACAACTCTATGCAAATAAACTAGAAAGCCTAGAAGAAATGGATAATTTCCTGGACACTTATACTCTCCCAAGACTAAACCAGGAAGAAATTGAATCCCTGAATAGACCAATAGCAGGCTCTGAAATTGAGGCAATAATTAATAGCCTACCAACCAAAAAAAGTCCAGGACCAGATGGATTCACAGCCGAATTCTACTAGAGGTACAAGGAGGAGTTGGTACCATTCCTTCTGAAACTATTTCAATCAATAGAAAAAGAGGGAATCTTCCCTAACTCATTTTACGAGGCCAACGACATCCTGATACCAAAGCCTGATAGAGGTACAACAAAAAAAGAGAATTTTAAACCTATATCCCTGATGAACACCAATGCAAAAATCCTCAATAAAATACTGGCAAACCGAATCCAGCAGCACATCAAAACGCTTATCCACCATGATCAAGTGGGCTTCATCCTGGGATGCAAGGCTGGTTCAACATACGCAAATCAATAAACATAATCCAGCATATAAACAGAACCAAAGACAAAAACCACATGATTATTCAATAGATGCAGAAAAGGCCTTCAACAAAATTCAACAGCCCTTCATGCTAAAAACTCTCAATAAATTTAGTATTGATGGAACGTATCTCAAAATAAAAAGAGCTATTTATGACAAACCCACAGCCAATATCATACTGAATGGACAAAAACTGGAAGCATTCCCTTTGAAAACTGGCACAAGACAGGGATGCCCTCTCTCACCACTCCTATTCAACACAGTGTTGGAAGTTCTGGCCAGGGCAATCAGGCAAGAGAAAGAAATAAAGGGTATTCAGTTAGGAAAAGAATAAGTAAAATTATCCCTGTTTGCAGATGACATGATTGTATATTTAGAAAACCCCATCATCTCAGTCCAAAATCTCCTTAAGCTGATAAGCAACTTCAGCAAAGTCTGAGGATACAAAATCAATGTGCAAAAATCACAAGCATTCTTATACACCAGTAACAGATAAACAGCCAAATCATGAATGAACTCCCATTCACAATAGCTTCAAAGAGAATAAAATACCTAGGAATCCAACTTACAAGGGATGTTAAGGACCTCTTCAAGGAGAACTACAAACCACTGCTCAGTGAAATAAAAGAGGACCCAAACAAATGGAAGAACATACCATGCTCATGGATAGGAAGAATCAATATTGTGAAAATGGCCATACTGCCCAAGGTAATTTATAGGTTCAATGCCATCCCCATTAAGCTACCAAAGACTTTCTTCACAGAATTGGAAAAACCTACTTTAAAGTTCATGTGGAATCAAAAAAGACCCCGCATTGCCAAGACAATCCTAAGCCAAAAGAACAAAGCTGGAGGCATCAGGCTATCTGACTTCAAACTATACTACAAGGCTACAGTAACCAAAACAGCATGGTACTGCTACCAAAGCAGAGATATAGACCAATGGGACAGAACAGAGTCTTCAGGAATAATACCACATATCTACAGCCATCTGACCTTTGACAAACCTGACAAAAACAAGAAATGGGGAAAGGATTCCCTATTTAATAAATGGTGCTGGGAAAATTGGCTAGCCATAAGTAGAAAGCTGAAACTGGATCCTTTCCTTACTCCTTATACGAGAATTAATTCAAGATGGATTAGAGACTTAAATGTTAGTCCTAAAACCATAAAAACTCTAGAAGAAAACCTAGTTAATACTATTCAGGACATAGGCATAGGCAAGGACTTCATGTCTAAAACACCAAAAGCAATGGTAACAAAAGCCAAAAGGTATTGAATTAAACTAAAGAGCTTCTGCACAGCCAAAGAAACTACCATCAGAGTGAACAGGCAACCTACAGAATGGGAGAAAATTTTTGCAATCTACTCATCTGACAAAGGACTAATATCCAGAACCTATAAAGAACTCAATCAAATTTACAAGAAAAAAACAAACAACCCCATCAAAAAGTGGGCAAAGGATATGAACAGACACTTCTCAAAAGAAGACATTCATACAGCCAACAGACACATGAAAAAATGCTCATCATCACTCACCATCAGAGAAATGCAAATCAAAACCACAATGAGATACCATCTCATACCAGTTAGAATGGCAATCGTTAAAAAATCAGGAAACAACAGGGGCTGGAGAGGATGTGGAGAAATAGGAACACTTTTACACTGTTAGTGGGACTGTAAACTAGTTCAACCATTGTGGAAAACAGTGTGGTGATTTCTCAAGGATCTAGAACTAGAAATACCATTTGACCCAGCCATCCCATTACTGGGGATATACCCAAAGGATTATAAGTCATGCTGCTATAAAGACACATACACATGTATGTTTATTGTGGAACTATTCACAATAGCAAAGACTTGGAATCAACCCAAATGTCCATCAATGACAGACTGGATGAAGAAAATGTGGCACATATACACCATGGAATACTATGCAGCCATAAAAAAGGATGAGTTTGTGTCCTTTGTAGGGACATGGATGAAGCTGGAAACCATCATTCTCAGCAAACTATTGCAAGAACAGAAAACCAAACACCGTATGTTCTCACTCATAGATGGGAATTGAACAATGAGATCACTTGGACACAGGAAGGGGAGCATCACACACCGGGTCCTATTGTGGGGAAGGGGTAGGGGGGAGGGATAGTATTAGGAGATATACCTAATGTAAATGACAAGTTAATGGGTGCAGCACACCAACATGGCACATGTATACATATGTAACAAACCTACACGTTGTGCACATGTACCCTAGAACTTAAAGTATAATAAAAATAAAAGTTTAAAAAAGTAAAATTTTGAAAGTAAACATGTTACAGTAAGCTAAGGTTAATTTATTACTGAAGAAAGAAATGTATTTATTTATAAATGTTGTGTAGCCTAAATGTACAGTATTCATAAAGTCTACAGAAATGTACAGTAATGTCCTACACCTTCACATTCACTTACCACTCACTCACTGACTCACCCAGAGTAACCTCCAGTCCTGCAAACTTCATTCATATTAAATGTCCTATACATGTGTACCATCACCCTTTATATTTTTGCTGTGTTTTTCCTATGTTTACATATGTTTAGATACACAAACATTTACCATTGTGTTACAATTGCCTGCAGTATTCAGTATAGTGACATACTCTACGGGTTTATTGCCCAGGAGCAATAGGCTATCCTTTATAGCCTAGGTATGTAGTAGGCTTTACTGTCTAGCTTTGTGTAAGTACACTCAGTGAAGTTGGCACAATGATGAAATTGCCCAGTGATGCATTTCTCAGAATATATCTCCATTGTTAAGTGACACATGACTATAGATAGAAGAATGAGAATAAGTGGATAAGGAGTACATGGAAGTTTCCAGTTTTAAAAGACTTACAGATTCAGATTCATGTGAATTTAATTTCAGTCTAATTCAATGAATATTTTTGAGCATCTATTATTTACAAGATACTCTTCTTAGCACCATGTAGACTATAAGAAAGAAAAAGCCATATTGTCTCTGTCCTAAAGAAGTTTTTATTCTAATAAACAATAGACTGTGATTGGTAAACACACGTCGCATGTTCTATATATTCTAATCATTTTTCCATAGCAGACATTCCTTCTCACTTATGACATTCTTTTCCACTGAGCTGGACAAAATCTCACACTCTGTTTTAATACTGTGATCCAGGCATTACCACCAATCAATCTAATTTGGCAAATGAAATAAAACCTATTTGTCCCCCAGGGCCAGATAGATGCATACAAATTAATATTTCAGGCAGATTTTATAAAATGCTATATAGAGAATCGATATCATCTTTCAGGAAGAGAGAAGATGGAGAGATTAATTTGAAATGGTAGCTTTTCATAAAGATTCCATGGTGAATGTAGCATTGCGCTAGATATTGAAGGATGAGTACATCATTCAATCATTCATTTAACAACATCTCACAGATCCCCTGGTACACCAAGCACTATGCTGAGTACCAAGCTCAATGCTGCATTTGATTCAAGTCCCTGTTCTATTGCTGAGTTTCACTAGAATAATTTAGAAAACCCCTGAAACCGTATGGCCCTAAGTTCCCCCATCTGTTTGGTAGAGACAAGATGAGATGATTATTAGGAGACCTTGTGGCTCCTTAAATTCTGTAATACTGTGAAAATTATTCTGGCCAGAAGCATGCGAAGATCAGTAGCCATCACCCTTTTCTAGTATTCCCTAATCCAAATTATAGTCTATCGAACTATCTAAAGTCTCTTCTTGCAGTACAGGAGTAAGGAAAACAGTAATGCGGCCAAGATGGAGCACAAACTCTAACCCCTTTCACTAAGGGTACAGAGCTGAGGATGGAGAGTCTTTCTGCACATCAGTATTTGGGTAACTAGTCATGGTAGGCCAGCTGCTGATGGAAGCGACTTCAACTCTCAGTGTCTCAGCAGCAGGAAGGTGGGGCTCTGCACCACACAGGCACTTAGGGACCCAGCATTCTTCTAATTTGTGTTTTGGTCATCCCTAGGGCCTCAGAGTCCTCTGGCAAATCCCCTCTATGCAACCACCTAACAGGGAAGTTGCCACGTGAAAGCCATACCTACTGTTAACTGCCTCACTCCAGATGTGACATAGATCTCTGCCACTCTCATTTCATTGGTGAGGATTTGTCTCAAGACAACACTGAAAGGCAAGAATGTGCACTTATAATATAGCTAAATGCCAGAAGAAAAATAAATGAGATTTGGTGAATATACAGCATTTTCTCTGACACTCTGACACATAGTGAATCATAATTTTTATCTCATCATTCAAAATATTTATTCTCCTTTCTGTCAGTATAGAGTGGAAAGACATGCTCTAAATATTGTAGAGGATGGAATTTCTTTATTGTTACTAGAATCTTTCCTGAAAGAGCTATGGTTAAGCGAAGCATTTCCAACATGCTTATTTTTGTAATGAATAATTCAAGTTCAGAATAGGTAAAGTAATGGTTACCCAAAGATGTCCACGTTCTAATCTCCAGAACCTGTGAATATGTTACTTTACACAGAAAAAGGGACTTTGCAGATGGGATTAAATTAAGGATCTTGAGATGCAAAGATTAGCTTGGAATTATTCAGGTGGACCCAATATAAGCACAAAGTGCCTTATACGTGAAAGAGGGTGACTGGAGAGTTAGAGTCAGGGAAGCAGATATCATGACAGAGCAGAGATCAGAGTGCTGTGATATGAGGAAGACTCCACTGGACATTAATTACTTTGAAGATGAACAAAGTTTAAAAAGGCAAGGAAATAAGCCAGCCCAGTTCTGCTGATACATTATTTTAGCCCAGGAAGACCCAGAGGTCACCCAGTGACCTTGAGAACAGTAAGATCATATATTTGTGTTGTGTTAAGCCAAGTCTGTGGTCATTTGTTACAGCAATAATATGAAAATAATACAGAGGGAAAGGACCAAAATCAGTAATAGCTAATATTTATTGAGTGTACACTGTGTTCCAAGCATTATTCCAAGCCTTACAATTGTTAACACATTTAATCCTTTAATACTATTTTTAGTCCCATGAGGCAATGAGAAAATGGGTACAGAGAGGCTAAGAAACTTTCCCAAAGTCACACAACTAGTAAGTAAAAGAGCTACAACATTTATCCACCACTGGGCTCTTATCATTAAAGAAAATTTTGATATGGTTGATTGACTAAAACACACACACATACACAAACACACCACACAGGCACCACAATATTTTGCAACTGCTTCTTTCAAAAATCCATGAGCTGAGATTGCTAATATTATTTTCAGCAAATCTATAAAACCCAAAGCTAATCTACATTGTTTGGGATCTATTTTTCCAATCAACCCTTGTATCTGGGCTTGTTCATGTGATTTGTTTTGTCCAATAGAACATCAGCAACATAATAAAAGCAGAAGCTTTAAAAAGAGCTTGCACACTGGAGTTTGCCCTCTCTTGCTGTTTTTGGAACCCAGTCACCATGAAGAGAAAAAGCCACAACTGCCTATCAGATGTTAGAAATATGTGGTTCAGTTGCCCCTGTCACCCTATCCAAACTCCAAATGGGTGATTGAGGCCATCTGAGACCAACGAGCATCAATCAGTCCTCTAACTGACTGTACCACATGAGTGAGTCTAGATAGGACGTGCAGAAGAACCATCCAGCTGAGCCCAGACCAAATGGCCAGCAGAATAAAATCATGAAAACAAATAATGTAGCAAAAACTAATTCAAAAACACGGGCCATTGAGAAGTTATAACATTTTGGAAATATATTCAACCTCTCAGGCCTTTTCGGCTAATTCCTCCTGGCTGACTCCTAAGGAATTAGTATTGGGGTTGGTGATTGAAGTAATTTGCTACCTTCCAAATCTCTTTATAGGCTTTCTCAAAATAAAAGAAGCAATCTCAACTACTGTGCTCTTAAATAAAAGGAAAGGTACTACTTTTAACCAAAATCATAACTGGCATAATAGAAATATCTGTAAAAAAAATTTTTAGAACACCTATTTAGCATTAACAACATCTGCATTTTTATCAAAATGCTTAGCACTTTCGTCTATGAAGATCTTCATGTCTTTTTGCCACAGTCCTCCAGTTTTGAGCTTAATATCTTTAACAAACAGAAACTCTATTTTTTTTTAAGAAAAAAAGTTCAGACATAACTTAGGACATTATAAAGCAGTTTTTTAAAAAACACAGAGAAAAGTTTTCTAGAAGTAAGTACTATGGAAGAATTACAGGACCCCAACAGAAAAGTCGCATAATTTTTGCTGCCACATCAATGCAATTTACTATAGTGCATTTTTGACCCAAAGCCAGTCCATCACCATACCCCAGATTTTTAAATGTTTAAGATGAAAACTCACAATTCCAGAAATCACACCATTGTAGTTCTTTAACAAACTCCATTCCACTATTCAAAGTAGTTTATATGATCCTAGAGTCAGCAGAAAATCTTATATCTTGCCTTTGGTTCCACTAGGGAAATTATGCTTCCCTATTTTTCCACAACCTTCTAAAGCAACTGTACAAAAATCAAATTGTTTTTCTAGAAGTCACCAATAATGTTTTACATTTTAAGCAACACACAAAAAAAGAAACCTGGGTTCCAGTTCACACAGTAATTTATGACTAACCCCTTCTGAGCAATTCCTATTTATACATTCATTTGCCATGTCTCCAGGTGATATATTTTTGGCAGCATCACTGGATACAATATAGAGGGTCCCAGTTTTCCCCCTGAATCTTAAGAAAACACTTAGCAGAAATGAAATGATACTGCCTTTTAATTTTCTTGTAGAAATCTGTGGTTTGTGTAACATGACTCAGTCTAGTTCTGATTAATGGGGATGCATTTTGTTCCCTGCAATAGCCAAGTCCAAAGGTATTAAAAGCTCTCACAATCCAAATACTGGAATTAAATGCAAAGCCCTGAGCTCAGAATTTACTGCTCTAAGGAAGAGATTACAAAGGAATTGGAAATAAATCCAGTGGTAAATTTAAGGAAGTTCCTGAGCTACTGTTTCCTCCTGCAATGGATGCCTGCGACCCTGGCTTGATAAACTGCTTGGATAAGAACTGACCCCAAAGTAATCTTTGTACTAGCAGTGATGTAAGGAATGACTCCCTGTAACTATGGGAGTATCACATATGAATTTGGGGGCTGATGTATTGTATACAAGATAGGATTATCCTGTTGAGACTGTCAATAGTGAGGTCATGCCTGATGTCAGTCACCCTCAGACAGGAAGCCTGAACACAGAAACCATTCCTCTCAAAGCGTCACTCTGATCCCATTGGTATGGCTGCTCAAACTGTGATAGCTATTTGATGTCTATGAAAATAAGTTAAAAGACCATAGCTGGACATTAAATTATCCCCCAACATTTAAATTCTCAAACCCTATTTTCAGGCATTATATTTCCTTTTTGTGATCTGACTTCTTATCCTTTCCCTCCCCCTGCCATTGCTCATCATGTTTTCCCTTACTGGAAATAGCATCTTTTAGGTTTCAAGGCTCTCCAGTGCTACTTCCTCATTGTTATGATCCTCCTGCCTTCAGCTGGAAGTGATGTCTTTATCCTTTTAAATGCTCTAGCATTTTCTGCACTTTTAAAAAATGCATTTTATTGTGTATATTTAAGTTACACAACATACGATGCATACATATATAGTAAAATGACTACTATGGTGAATCAAATTAACGTATTCTTTATCTCACATAGTTACCCATTGCCCCAAACCCCATTGTCTCATGGCAAGAGCCCCTATAATCTACTCATTTAGCAAAAATACTAAATATAGTAAACTATTATTAACTATAGTCCCTCATGCTTTACTCTAGATCTTTTGATTTGTTCATCTTACATAGTTGATACTTTGTGTCCTTTGACCTACATCTTCCCATTTCTTCCCTGCCATCCCAACCATGGTAATCATTGTTTTATTCACTATCTCTCTATATAAGACTTTTTTAAATTTCACATATAAGTGAGATCATGCAATATGTGTTCCTTTTTCTATGTCTGGCTAATTTTACTTAGAATGTCTTTCTAAGATCCTTCTGTGTTGTGTCAAGTGGAAGGATCTCTTTCTTTTTTAAGTCTGAATAATATTCCATTGTATATCTATACCACAGTTTCTGCAAACTTTCATCCATCGATGGACATCTATATTGTTTCCATATCTTAGCTATTGTGAATAATTCTGGAATGAACATGGGAGTAAAGACATCTTTACGAGGTAGTGGTTTCATTTCTTTTGGGTATGCAACTTGAAGAGGTATTGCTGGGTCATATGGTAGTTCAATTTGGTATTTTTTTAGGAACTTCCATACTGTTTGTCTTTATGGCTGCACTAATCTGCATTTCCATCAACAGTGTACATGGGTTCCCTTTCTCCACATCCTTGTCAACACTTGTTGTCTCTTGTCATTCTGATAATAGCTACCCTAACAGGTGTGAGGTGGTATATCAGAGCAGTTTTGATATGTGTTTCCCTGAAGACTAATGATGTTGAGCACATTTTCATGTACTTATTGATTATTTCTATGTAATATTTGGAGAAATGCCTATTAAAGTCATTTGGCCATTTTTAAATTGGGGGCTTTTTGTTATTAAATTATGAGTTCTTTATAAATCTTGGACATTAACCTTTTATCTGATATACAGTTTACAATTTTTTTTTACAATCTTCAGGTTTCCTTTTTATTTTGTGGCTTGCTTTTCTTGCTGTGCAGATGATTTTTGATTGGATATGGTCTCATTTACTTATTTTTTGCTATTGCAGCCTGAGCTTTTGGTACAATAGCCAAGAAATCATTGCCAAGGCCAATGTCAAGGACCTTTTTCCCTGTTTATTTCCCCCCTATTTTTTATTTTTTTGAGTCAAGCTCTTACTCTTTTGCCCAAGCTGGAATGTAGTGGTGTGATGACAGCTCACTGCAGCCTCCACCTCCAAGTGTCAAGAGATCCTCCTGTCTCAGTCCCCAAAAGTGCTGGTATTATAGGCATGAGTCACTGTACCTAGCTTCTTCTAGTAGTTTTATAATTTCAGTACTTATATGTATTTCTTTCATCCATTTTGAATTAATATTTGTGTGTGGTATAAGGGTCAAATTTCATTTATTTTGCATATGGAAACCCAGTAATTCCAGCATCACTTATAGAAGAGACTATCCTTTCCTCACTGTGTCTTTTTGGTACCCTTGTTAAAAGTCAGTTGACCAAATATATTTGTATTTATTACTATGCTCTGTATTCTGTAACATGTTTGTTTTTATGCCACTACCAAACTGTTTTATTATGACACCTTTGTTACATAATTTTAAATCTGGAAGTGTGATGCCTCTAAAATTGGTTGCTGTTTACTTTTTTTTCTCAGAATTGCTTTGGCTATTTGGGGTCTTTTATAAGTTCATACACATTTTAGGATTGTTTTTTCAACTTTGGTAAAGAATGCTATTGAGATTTTGTTAAGAACTGCATTGAATATGTAAGTTGCTTTATGTAGCATTCACATTAATAATATTAATTCTTTTGATTCATAAGTATGGAATATTGTTTCTTTTATTTGTGTCTTTTTAAATTGCTTTTTCTCATTTTTTATACTTTTCAGTGCATAGGTCTTTCACCTCCTTGGCTAAATTTATTCCTAAGTACTTTTTTATGCTATTGTAAATGAGATTGTTTTCTCAGTTTGTTTTTCAGCAGTTCATTATTTATGTACAGAAATGATACAGGTTTGTTTATTTTATATCTTGCAACTTTACTAAATTCATGTATTAGATCTAACAGTGTTTTGGTGGAGTCTTTTGGGTTTTCTACATATAGAATCATGACATCTGCAAATAGAGATAATTTTACTTCTTCCTTTGTGATTTGGATACTTATATTTTTCTTATCTAATTGTACTTAATAGTACTTTTGGTACTATGCCAACTAAAAGTGTGAGAATGAGTATCCTTGCCTTGTATCAGATCGTAGAGGAAGAATTTTAAGTTTTTCCCTGTTGATTATGATGTTAGCTGTGAGGTTTACTTTTTTACTATTATTATTATTTTAATGGGCTCTATTATGTTGAGGAACTTTCTTTCTATCCTAAACTGTTAAGAGTTTTTGTCTAAAAAGGATGTTGAACTTTTGTCCAATGGTTCTTTTTTTCTTTGCATCAACTGATATGATCATGTGGTTTTTGTCTTTCACTCTGTTAATGTGATATCTTGCATTCATTGGTTTGCATATGTTAAACCAGCTTTGAATGCTAGGAATAAATCTCATTTGATGATGATTTACAATCCTTTTGATGTACTGTTTAATTTGATTTGCTAATATTTTATTGGAAATGTTTGCATCAATTATTATCAGATATATTGATATACAGTTTTAGTTTTGGGGGTGTCTTTATCCGGTTTGAGAATCAAGGTGATGTTGATGTCATAAAATGTGTTATAAAATATTCTTTCCAGCTCTATTTTTTTTTTAAGTCTCAGTTGTGTTGATATTAACATTTCTTTGAAAGTTCAGTAGAATTCAACTGTAAAGTCATCTGGTCCTGAGCTTTTACTTGTTGGGAAATGTTCAATTACTACTTCAATCATTTTGTTTGTTATTGGTCTGTTCAGGCTTTCCTATTTCTACCTGATTCAACCTTGGTAGCTTGTATTTTTCTAGGAATTTATCCAATTCTTCTAGTTTACTAAATGTGTTGCTACACAATGGGTCATAATAGTCCCTTGTGACCCTTTCTGTTTGAGGCATCTGTTTTAATATCTCTAATTTTATTTCTGATTTTATATTTCTGAGTCTTTTCTTCTTTTTTTTTTTTAGTCTAGGTAAGAATTTGTTGATTTTGTTTATTTTTTCAAAAGAAGAAACCTAATGCAGTTTTATTGATTTTTTCTATGATTTTTATATTCCCTATTTGATTTATTTCTGTTCTGATCTTTATCATGTCTTTTCTTCTAACTTTGAGTTTAGTTTATTCTTTTTTCTAGTCTCTTGAGGCACAATGGTGGGCTATTTACTTGGTATTTTGATTTTTTTAAATAGAGGCATTTATTGCTATAAACTTCCCTCTTTATTTTATTTTTTTGTGGTATAAATTATACATTTTTTATTATTGTACTTTAAGTTCTAGGGTACTTGTGCACAACATGCAGGTTTGTTACAACATGTGCCATGTATGTGTGCTGCACCCGTTAACTCGTCATTTACATTAGGTATGTCTCCTAATGCTATCCGTCCCCCCACCCCCCATCCCACGACAGGCCCTGGTGGGTGATGTTCCCCACCCTATGTCCAAGTGTTCTCATTGTTCAGTTCCCACCTATGAATGAGAACATGCAGTGTTTGGTTTTCTGTCCTTGCGATAGTTTGCTCAGAATGATGGTTTCCAGCTTCATCCATATCCCTACAAAGGACACAAACTCATCCTTTTTTATGGCTGCATAGTATTCCATGGTGTATATGTGCCACATTTTCTTCATCCAGTCTATCATTGATGGACATTTGGGTTGGTTCCAAGTCTTTGCTATTGTGAATAGTTCCACAATAAACATACATGTGTATGTGTCTTTATAGCAGCATGATTTATAATCCTTTGGGTATATGCCCAGTAATGGGATGGCTGGGTCAAATGGTATTTCTAGTTCTAGATCCTTAGGGAATCACCACACTGTCTTCCACAATGGTTGAACTAGTTTACAGTCCCACCAACAGTGTAAAAGCATTCCTATTTCTCCACATCCTCTCCAGCACCTGTTGTTCCCTGACTTTTTAATGATCACCATTCTAACTGGTGTGAGATGGTATCTCATTGTGGTTTTGATTCACATTTCTCTGATGGCCAATGATGATGATCATTTTTCATGTGTCTGTTGGCTGCATAAACTTCCCTCTTTAAATTGCTTTTTCTACATTCCATAGATTTTGTTATGTTGTGCTTCCATTGTCATTTATCTCAAGACATTTTTAAATTTCTCTTTTGGTATCTCCTTTGAACTACTGGTTGTTCATAAGTATGTTAATTTCCACATATGTGCAAATTATCCAACATTCCTCCTGTTATTGATTTCATACAACTGTGGTCAAAAATAATATTTGATATTATTTCAATCTTCTTTAATTTGTTAAGACTTATTTTCTGGCCTATCATATTTTTGAAAATATTTTTTGCAAATGCTTTTACAGAGTAATATTCCCAAAATATCATCCTGGATATTGTGCACTAGAGAAGAATGTGTATTCTGATGCCATTGGATGGAAAGTTTTGTATTTATCTGTTAGGTCCATTTAGTCTCAGGTGTAGTCTAATTTCAGTGTTTCCTTATTAATTTTGTATTTAATTGATCTATCCATTGCTGAAAATGGATTGAAATACTAAAGTCCCCGACTATTATTGTGTTGCTATTTCTCCCCTAATTTTCATTAATATTTGCTTTATATATTTAGATGCTCCACAGTTAGCTGCACATATATTTGCAATTGTTATGTGCTCTTGATAAATTGAACATTTTATTATTAAATAATGATTTTCTTTTGTCTCTTGTGACAGTTTTTGAATGACAGTCTATTTAACTGATATAAGTACAGCCACTCCTACTCTCCTTGGTTGCCATTTCCATGGAGTATCTTCTTCCATCCCTTCATTTTCAGCCTACATGTGTCCTTAAAGCTAAAGTGGGTTTTTTGTAGTCACCATATTATTGAATCTTGACTTTTTAATTCCATTTAATTAATCTTTCTATAGGGATAATTTAATCCATTGATATTCAAAGTAATTATTGATAGATAAGGACTAGCTACTGCCAGTTTTTAATTATTTAAGGTTTGTTTTGTTGATCCTTAGATCCTTCATTCCAAGAGGAAGATCTTTTTTCTTTATTGTGATACTTTTCTTTTTATTCTGTGTGTATCTGCTATAGATTCTTCCTTTGTGTTTACCATAAGGCTTACATAAAACATTTTATAGGCCGGGCGCGGTGGCTCAAGCCTGTAATCCCAGCACTTTGGGAGGCCGAGACGGGCGGATCACGAGGTCAGGAGATCGAGACCATCCTGGCTAACACAGTGAAACCCCGTCTCTACTAAAAAAAAAACACAAAAAACTAGCCGGGCGAGGTGGCGGGCGCCTGTAGTCCCAGCTACTCGGGAGGCTGAGGCAGGAGAATGGCGTGAACCTGGGAGGGGGAGCTTGCAGTGAGCCGAGATCCAGCCACTGCACTCCAGCCAGGGCGACAGAGCGAGACTCCGTCTCAAAAAAAAAAAATAAAAATAAAAATAAAAATAAAAAAAAAAAAAACATTTTATAGTGATAATAGCCTGTTTTACATATAACTTTCCTTTAGTTACATACAAAAACTCTAGACTTTTACTTCCCCCCATAATATATATTTTTGATGTCACAATTTACATCTCTTTGTATTATGTATTTCTTAATAATTTATTGTAGCTATCATTTTGACTGATTTGACTTTTAACCTTCATACTGGAGATATATAATATGATTTACAAAATGCTATAACAGTATTGTAGTATTCTGATTTTGATTACATATGTAGCTTTATCATTGAATTTTACACTTTCATATATTCTCATGTTAGTAATTTACATCCTTTGGTTTCCACTTGAAGACGTCCCTTAAACATTTACTGTAATAAGCTGGGCGTGGTGGCTCATGCCTGTAATCCCAGTACTTTGGGAGGCCAAGGTGGGTGGATCATAAGTTCAGGATTTCAAGATCAGCCTGGCCAAGATGGTGATAACACATCGCTACTAAAAATACAAAAATTAGCCAGCATGATGGCAAGTGCCTGTAATCCCAACTACTCGGGAGGCTGAGTCAGGTGAATCACTTGAACCCAGGAGGCGAAGGTTGCAGTGAGCCAAGATGACACCACTGCACTCCAGCCTGGGTGACAGAGGAATAGTCCATCTCAAAAAAAAAAAAAAAAAAAAAAAAAGAAAGAAAAAGAAAAAGAAAAAAATTACTGTAATGCAGGTCTAATGGTGAGGAATTTCCTCAACTTTTGCTTGTCTAGAAAAGATGATTTCTCCTTCATTTCCAAAAGACAGCTTTGCTGGGTATAGTATCAATATAGTTTGGCTCTGGATCCCCACCCAAATCTCATCTCAGATTGCAATCCCCATGTGTCGAGAGAGGGACCTCATGAGAGGTGATTGGATCATGGAGATGGTTTCCCCCATGCTGTTCTTATGATAGTGAGGAAGTTCTCACGAGATCTGATGGTTCAAAAGTGGCAGTTTCCCCTGTGTTCTCTCTCTCTCCTGCTGCCATGTAAGAGATGCCTTGCTTCCCCTTCACCTTCCAACATGATTGTAAGTTTTCTGAGTCTTTCCAGCCATAAGAGACTGAGAGTCAATTAAACCTCCTTTCTTTATAAATTACCAGTCTTAGGTAGTATCTTTATAGCAGTATGAGAATGGACTAATACAAGTATTACTGGCTGACAGTTTTTTTTTTTCTTTCAGCACTTTGATTACATTATCCTACTATATCTCCTGGCCTAATAGGTTTATGCTGAGAAATCCACTGACACAAGTTGAACCTGCCTAATCAGCAAACCCAAAATCTGAAATACTCAAAACTACAAACTTTTTGAGTACCAGCATAATGCCACAAGTGGAAAATTACATTTTCCCTAATGTGATGGGTCACAGTCAAAATGTAGTCAAAACTTTATTTTATGTACAAAATAATTTAAAATATTGCATGCAATTACCTTCAGGCTATGTATGTAAGTTATAAATAAAACATAAATGAATTTCGTAGACTTGGATTGTATCTACAATATATCTCATCATGTATATGCAAATATTCCAAAATCTCAAAAAAATCTGAAATCCGAAACACTCCTGATCCCAAGTATTTTGGATAAGGGATACTCAACCACTAGTCTAACAGGGATTCCCTTTCATGTGACTTGACATTTTCCTCTTTGGCACTTTCTGTTTCTTTCTTTGGTGCTTTTAAAATTCTTTGTCTTTGACTTTTAACAGTTTTATTACAATGTGTCTCTGAGAGGACATCTCTGGGTTGAATCTTTTGCAGAATGTTTAAGCTTCATGAATCTGAATGTTCATATTCGTCTAAGGCTTGAGAAGTTTTCACCAATTATTTTGTTAACTAAGCTTTCTGTTTCTATCGTGTCTCTTGTCCTTCTGATATCCCCGTAATGCAAATGTTTATTTGCTTAATTGTGTCCTGCAAGTCCTGTGGGCTGTCTCCACTCTTTTTTTTTATTTTTTTGAGACGGAGTCTTGCTCTGTCGCCCGGGCTGGAATGCAGTGGCCGGTTCTCAGCTCACTGCAAGCTCCGCCTCCCAGGTTTATGCCATTCTCCTGCCTCAGCCTCCGAGTAGCTGGGACTACAGGCGCCCGCCACCTCGCCCGGCTAGTTTTTTTTTTGTTTTTTTTTTTTTTTTGTATTTTTTAGTAGAGACAGGGTTTCACCATGTTAGCCAGGATGGTCTCGATCTCCTGACCTCGTGATCTGCCCGTCTCGGCCTCCCAAAGTGCTGGGATTACAGGCTTGAGCCACCGCGCCCGGCCTGTCTCCACTCTTTTCTGTTCTATTTTCCTTTTTTTCTCTCACCGGGAAATTTCAAAAGACCTATATTCAAGTTCAGAATTGTTTTTTCTGCTTGATCTAGTCTACTATTGAAACTCTCTTTCATTTTTTATTTCACTCATTGAATTCTTTGGTTTTAAGATTTCTGACATTTTAATGATATTTAGTTCTATTAAATTTCTGATTCAGAACATAAATTGCTTTCTTGATTACATGAAATTGTCTGTCTTTGTTTTCTTGTATATTGCTGGGTTTCCTAAAAAATCATTATTTTGAATTTCTTTTCAGGTAATTACTATATTTTTTTTTCTTTGGGGTTAGTTCCTAGAAAATTATTGTGTTCCTTTGGTAATGTCATGTTTCCTTGCTTTTTCATGTTTCATGTGTCCTTGTGTTGATATATGTGCATTCTGGTGGAATAATCCCCTCTTTCACATTTTACAGAGCTGCTTTGTAGGCAGAGACTTACAAGCAGAGGAGTTTTAGTGTGCCAGTTAGGAAGGGTTTGATATCTCTGGTTCCCAGTAGGTGCAGTGTTCCAGCCTCCACACAGACTCTTCACCTGCAATCAGTCTCAGCAATGGCTATGGGTGCTTCTGTGGTCTAGGCTGTAGGAATTTATGGCAACAGTAATGGCAGTGTAGGTTATTAAGGTCCTCAGCAGCAAGGGCTTTGGGGATCCTCCTGTTTTCATTTTTGCCACAATAGGGAGTCTTAATTAAGGGAATCCTTTTTGGGGTTGGGACTTACATGGCCTACAAGCAGCAACAATGGCCCTGGGTTCCAGGGCACAGGTACTTAGAATGGTTATGGAGCCAGGGTCCTGGGGTCAGGATCTCACAAACCTATTGTGTCACTTGAGTCTTGGGGTACATGTTTACTCTTTGAGACAGGGTTGAAAGCACTCTCTGAGACAGGTTGGATGAGACAGGATTGGATGCAGACTTTTCGGAAATATAAGGTCTGTTACTCTGAGGCACCCCACCTCCCCACTTGAGTAGCTTGAGTCCAGGAGGCTGGGATGTAGCTGTGACTCTGACCCTGGGGAACAGGGCACAGAACTGGCCAGGTTCTGAGAAAGGAATGGTACTCTGGAGGTCTTGGGTCCTGGTAGCAAGGTACAGCTGGAAATTGGAAACCAGAGCCAATAGGGCACAGTGGCATATTAGGTCCTAGGGTATGAGGAACTGCTGGACCCTAGGATAGTGGAACACAACAGTATCCCAGACTCTATGAGACCAGGTCTAGTGGCTGCAGGGACCCCAAGATGGTGAAGCATAACTGTCACTTGGGTCCTGGAGGGATAGGGTGGGCAAGGAGCAACACAGTGATGACTTTACTCCCTGGGGAGAAGGTTGTTTCTGCAGCTTAGACTCTAGAAGGCCAGGCCAGTTTCAGGGAAGCACTATACTTGATGTGGGCCCCACCATAATCTCATGTCAAATTCTAATCCTCAGTGTTAGAGGCAGGGTGATTTGATCATGAGGGAATTTTCTAACAGTATAGTTCCTTCCCCCTAGTGCTGGTCTTATGATAGAGGTCTCACGATAGAGTTCTCATGAAATCTGGCTTTTTAAAAATGTATGGCACCTCCCCACATCCTGCTCTCTTCCTTCTGCCCTGCCCATGTAAGGTGTGCCTGCTTCCCTGATTGAAAGTTTCCTGAGGCTTTCCCAAGGCAGATGTCAGCATCATGTCTCATGTACAGCCTGCAGAACAGAGGGCCCATTAAACCTCTTTTCTTTATAAATTACACTGTCTAATATTTCTTTATAGCAATGTGAGAGCAGACTAATACAATACTACAGTCGTTGTTGTTGTTGTTGTTGTTTAAGCTACAGGGCAGGGTGTCTCGGATTAGCCGATGCTTTGTTTCCCTGAGGCACAAGGTAGCACATCAGCTCAGGCACAGGAAGGTGCAACTTCTGTGGGTGGCCAAAGCACCAATTCCCCCACACCTTTTAAGCTCAGGCAGAGATGAGTGTGACTGGTCTGGGCAACCAAGGCACTGATTTCTCAGAGGCAGTGTACTGTTTCTGGTGAGGTCCTAAGGGGCAGGGCACAGCAGTGACTGGGAGGGATGGATGCAGCAGCTCTGCAGCAGTTTGGTCCCATGGCATACAGTGTAGTAGCTCTGTTAGAGATTTTTAAGGTTGTTCAGTGGAGACAAAGCCTCAGAAGTGGAATGTTGTCATGGCTGCTCAGCCCCATAGCAGCACACACTCCAGCAGTGGTTCCAGTTCCAAGATGGCAGTGCAGAAGCCACCAGGGTCATAGAAAGAAGGCATGGGGTTGGCTCCTTCTCTGAGGACCTACAGCTATGTGGAATCCAGGAAAGTCTCTCAGCTGGGTCTAGTGCCTGTGAGGACTATAGGAGCCCCTGGTGGTGAGAACTGTAGGTATCCAAGGTAGTGATAGAGGTTGTTGGGTGCTATCGTTTACCTTTTCTTCACAGAGAGAAGTCCTTCCTGGTTCCAAGCTGATCCCATCTGGGGAATAGGTTAGGGAAGGCTGGTTGTTTCCTTCCCTCCTCTAGGTAGTCATCCTGGGTTTCTGTTCTCTACAGGATTTATGCTACTCCTTTGATGTACTCCAGTGCTCTCCTTTAGTTGCTCGTTTATTTATTTATTTGGTTCTTTGTGAGAGGGACAAGCACTAGGAGCTTTCTTCTAGTTGGTCATCTTGCTAATGTTCTCAATGTTCTGCACTGTGATAGGGCTTCTGTATTACATCGCTCATATTACTATAACAAAATATCATAGACTGCATAGTTTAAACAACAGAAATTAATTTTCTTATAGTTTCAGAGGCCAGAAGTTCAGAATCAAGGTTCCAACTGATTCAGTATGAGGTGGAGTCTCTCTTCCAGGCTTGTTGATGGCCATCTTCTTGCTATGTCCTCACATGGCCTTTCCTCGGTGGAAGCAAGCAGGTAGAGAGAGCTCTTTCATGTTTCTTTTTATAAGATCTTTAATCCTATAGGATCAGGGCTCTATCCTGTGGCTTCATTTGACCTTAATTACTTCATTAGAGGCCCTATCTCCAATCAAATATAGCTACACTGGGGGCTAGAGCATCAACATGAATTTTGAGTAGACACATTTTGTTCATAATAAATACCTTTTTTTTTTTTTGAGACAGAATCTCACTCTGTCACCCAGGCTGGAGAGCAGTGGCACGATCTCAGCTCACTGCAACCTCTGCCTCCCAGGTGTAAGTGATTCTCATGGCTCAGCCACCCAAGTAGCTGAGATTACAGGCCTGCCCCACCATACCTGGCTAATTTTTGTAATTTTTAGTAGAGAGGGATTTCGCCATGTTGACCAGGCAGATCTCGAGCTCCTGACTTCGGCCTCCCAAAGTGCGGGGATTAAAAGCATGAGTCACTATGCCTGGCCTCCTATTAATGATTTATTTAATTCATTCAACAATATTTGTTAAACAACACCATGCCACTCTACTAGGCACTGGAAATAGAAAGAAGAATAAAGAATAGTGTGTGATCTTAATGATTCAAAACCTGGTAGAGGAGATAGGAATATAAAATAATACATTATTACAACAAAAGGTAATTAGCATGATTAATCACTATGGGGATGTATATCTTACCTCCCCATTTGAGACTTAAGTTCTTTGAGCTAAGTGTAAAACATGTCACCTGAGAGAAGATGAGTAGAGATTTCGATCTCTGACTCTTGATGAGATGCTTACCTCTATAGAAACTCAAATTTTGTCCCCAAGGAATATATACCTATATAAAGGACATTCCAGAAAAATACTCCCTTTTTCTTACTAGCCCTATCCTCAGCTAGAGTCCCTATGTGGTTCTGTAGCAGACAACACTGAGTGAAATAACTGAGGTCCTTCTATAATGTTTTATATCATAGTTCCCCCCACCCCATTCCATATCTAATGTGGAACTTGTCTGAACTACTCATTCCAGGCATTCTTCTGACTGGGAAACTCCTTGTTACATTTGGCCTTCCAAAGGCAAGGCAGTTCCCAAGATGCCACTTCCAGGCCTAATCTTAGCATGACCTTAGTCTGAAGGAGTGCAGGGTGAGTCACAAAGTAGATCCAAGTTTAACCATGCATCTTCCTGAAAGTGCACTACTTCTTATAGTGGCTCCATTGTGCATACTTTAAAAAATCTGGCTGGGTGCAGTGGCTCACCCCTGTAATCCCAGCACTTTGGGAGGCTGAGGCAGGTGATGGATCATCTGAGGTCAGGAGTTCGAGACCAGCCTGGCTAACATGGTGAAACCCCGTCTCTGCTAAAAGTACAAAAATTAACTGGGTGTGGTGATGCACACCTGTAGTCCCAGCTGCTTGGGAGGCTGAGGCAGGAGAATCGCTTGAACCCGGGAGGTGGAGGTTGCAATGAGCCAAGATAGAGCCATTGTACTCCAGCCAGGATAACAAGAATGAAACTCCATCTCCAAAGGAAAAAAAATCTGTTTTGTCCTTGAAAGTGAAATAATTACTGTCGTATTCCCTGCCAATGACCTTATTTACTTTTCTTAGATATGATCATAAACAAACCATGTAATTTAATGTCTGTAATTGCACTTGGCAATCACTGAACTAATCTCTTACACATTTCTTTTCCATCTGAGTATCATGTACATAACTGGACAAAAAAATTCCTCTGTAATGCACAGTAACTATAGGGTTCCCAGAAGACTTCTTCAGACAAGATACCTGCTGCTTTACTGCCCACATTCAACAATAGCCTAGATTGCTGGAACTAACTATGCAGGCTTCTCATCAACAAGCTTTTTGTAGCACCTAGTCCTTCAACACATAAGCACCTCCGAATGGAGTGTTGATCATATTGCATAACACTTGCCAGAAAAGGATCAGTGTGTCTGAAAAGTGAAAAGGACAGAATGCCCTGATCTCCATCTTAACCCCCGAGCTAATTGGCAAGCAGATTTCCACTAAATTTAGCCATCTCGCAACAATTTATGGAGGTAGTTTGGTATGCTAAGGCCTGGATTAAGATCTTTCTCCAACATCTTATTAGTACAAATTTCAAACATAAAGGAAAGTTGGAAATATTTAACTGTGAACACTCACATTTCTGCCACTTAAATTATATAATTAACATTTTCTGTACTCAGTTTATTGCATACTATCCGTTGTTCAAAATCAAGGTGCTCATCAATTCATTTTAATCTATGTTAAACTTTTTAAATCTCTGCTTTCATGCCACAACACTTATTTTAATCTTCATAAATTCATTAAATCAGTCATCTGTTCAGACACATTATCAAGAATCTTCTACTTTGTGTGAAGAACTTTGTTAGTTGTTGATTAGGCAAAGATTAATTAAAACAATCTCTCCTATGAAGGAGTTCCCAGTTGGATGGAGGATATTATGGGACACAGTAATGACCCCCAAAGGTGTCCATTTTCTAGTCTCTAGAAGTCATGAATATGTTAAGTTATATGACAAAAGGGAATAAAGGCTGCACATGGAATTAAGAGCTTCCTGGATTATGCAGATGGACCCAATGTAATCACAAAAGTTCTTGAGGGAAAATGAGGAGTCAGAGTTGAGAAAAAGATCTGACTATAGAAAAAAAGCACAGTGAAATGCAATACTGTTGGCTTTGGAGATAACGGAATGGGGCCATCAACCAAGGAATATTGGCTGAAGGGCTGGAAAAGGCAAGGAAATGAGTCCTCCCCTGGAGCCTCTAGAATAGAGTGCAGCCCTGCTGACAACTTAATTTTAGCCCAGTGAAGCCCATTTCAGACTTCTGAACTGTAGAACTGTAAGATCATAAATGTGGGTTGTTTTAAGCCACTAAGTTTTTGGTAATTTGTGATGGCAGCCATAGGAAACTAACACAGAGCAAGACATTCATGCATGATTATGATGCCATGCGATATGTCGTATAATATAAGTGGGCACACAGTTATGTTAGAAAACACAGCACAGTCAAGAAATAATTCACATTGTTCTTGATAGAGAAAGAAGGGGGAATCTATCAGGCAAACAATAGAAAAGAGCATTCTGAACAAAAGGAACATTTTTGTAATATCCCAAAGATTTAAAAAAAAATAATGTTTTTGAAATGGTAAATGCTATGATGAGTTATGCCAGTCATTCTTAATTCTATTAAAGCTTCTCTTTTTATAACAAACATTTTGTAGTGTCTCATTTATTACTCTGAAATAAAAGATACAGATAAACTATCCCACATAGATGTTTGTGTGTCATAACCATAACACAAGGGATGAATAAAAATAAGTTATAATAAAATATTATGTATTTCAATATATATTGCTTCTCAGTCATGACTACCTTTGAATACACCATAAACATTTGCCTACATCTATACATATTTTCACTTTGAATGCTGTAGGTATAAGTGCAAACTCAAATGGGTGTATTATATTGACAAATTCCATGAGCAGTGTTACCATCAATGACAGTGTTTTCCAGAATTGGTGATGGAATCTTAACAAAGTTCTGTAAAACCAAATTACCCTTTTAGTTAAATGTAAAAGGTCATTGCATTTCCTATAAAATCAGTTTATAGTAAAAATCACTTAAAAACACTAAACAGATGTTTAGGTAGAATAACTTAGAGGAAAGGTTATTTGATTATGAAGCTAAAAGGTGGATGAGCAGAAGCCTACCCTTTCTGACTCCAGCTATGGCTGAGGAAGTGGTAGTGCTTGGAGCTGCTGTGGAATCATGAAGAAATAGCTATGGACAGAGACAGCATGAGTCTTTGATGATGTCATTGAACTGTTGATTTAATAAATGCTGGAAACTTCCTATGTTCAAAATTATCAAATTATCACATACATTTTTATTGTTTAAGCCAGTTCTATTTCCTTGCTACTAACTATAGCCAAAAACAGTGCAATGGATAAAATGAACGGCATGACTTTGTCCAGCAGTGTGTCACAGGCAGAACAGGTTGTAACAAATGCTGTTGTAAACCAAAACTAAAATCCTAAGCTCCTCCAAGTAACTGAAAGGATCCCTTTTGGGCCAAGGGACTAGCAGAGAAACCTGAAAAACTGAATTCCCAGCCATGAAGGGAAAGAAAGTCTGGCACACCTCATCACAACTGCTTCATTTTGGAGGTTAGGCACAATTAACCAGCACTAACATTAAAACAGAGATAAGAAAACTGACAAAACAGGCTCTTTGTGGTAGTAAGATACCAAATTCCACCCTGACTCTGGTGTAACATCACATGACAGATAGCAGACCCTAAAGGCAATAAAAACATTTTACCCCAAAATACAATTTCTTTGACATATTTTTAAATGACCCTGCAAAACCATCTTTGGTGGAAGAAATTTGCCTTTCTAGAAAATCTTCATTACTGCAGCCAGACTTTTCTCAGATCTAGGAGAGGCTAACTAAAAGTCTGACATCTTTTAAGGTTCAAAAAGATATTTACCATCTATTTTCTCTGAGGACTGCTATCTGGAGGCTTCATCAACATGACAAGGACCTTGGTTTATACAGTCCCCGTTCTCATAATTCAAGCATTTATTTGTACTGACTTCAAGTCTTTAGACAAAGCTTGTCTCTTTCAACCAATTGTCGATCCGAAATCTTTGGATCTACCTATGAGCTGTAAGGCCCCATTTTGAGATATTTTGTCTTTCCAGGCTGAATCAATTTATACCTTAAATGTGTTGATTTACATCTTTGCCTGTAACTTCTGTCCCCTGAAAATGTATAAAACCAAACTATAACCCAAATGTCTGGGGCACACTTTCTCAGAACCTCTTGAAATTGTTCTCCAGGCCTTAGTTACTCATAATTGGCTCAGAATAAACTCCTTTAAATATTTTACAGGGTTTAGTTTTTTGGTCAACACCGTTAATGGTCTATCCTCGTCCTTCTCAGAGTCACTAGGAGGATACAAGATAAACTATGCAAAAAAAGAAGAAAAAACTGGGCACATGTTTACTCCTCCATAATTGATAGCTATTACTCATGCTGTTTTGAAAGATATTATGCATTAGGCACCTGAGTTATATATCAGATTCCTAGTGTTGCTATAACTAACTATCCCAAACTTAGTGGCTTCAAACAATACAAATTTATTATCTAATAGTTCTAGAAGTCTGAAATCGGTTTCTCTGGGATAAAATCAAGATGCGGACAGGGCTGATTCCCTTCTGTAGGTCCCACAGGAGACTTCATCTCCTTGTCCTTTCTGGCCTCAAAAGGTTGCCCACATTCTTTCATCTACATTCAAAACCAGCAATTTCATCACTCCAACCTCTGCTCCAGTCATGACATCTCCTCTCTGACTTTGACTTCCCTGCCTCCTTCTTATGTCTTATGGGGATGCTTCTGATTACATTTCACCCACCAGAATAATCCAAGTTAATCTCCCCATCTCAATCTTTAACATAACTACATCTGGAAATAGCCTAATGCTGTGTAAGGTAATACATTCACAGGTTCCTGCCTAGCACGAGTTGCAAGAGAGTAAGACTTTGATTCAATGGTACCATATAGTTACAAAAGCATTCTGAGAATATAAAAAAACAAAAGAATTACTTGTCCTTCCTTGCTCAGTTCAAGGTTTGTACCCATTCCCCTCTTTATGTATCATCCAGAGATGATTCCGTTTCATAAATTACAGAAACCCAGTACAAACTGACTTAACACAAACAAACAAACAAAACAAAACAAAACAAAACAAAAAACACTAGAGTTGAATGGGTTGGTTCATAGAAGTGCTGGCTTCAAGCACAGTTGGGTACATATACTCAAACAACATCAGGATTATGGCCATTTGCATACCTTGAGTCTGCTCTCCTCCTAGTTTTCTTCATTATTGGGCAGATAGGCAAGAAGATGGCTATTAGCAGTCCCAGAAACATATGCTGGAGATCCCATGGAAAAGATACCCATATTCTCCCCAAATTTTAGCAAAATTCCCAAGACTGACCAGCCTAAACCAGATTATGTACTCATGCTCCAAGCTAGCATATGGGATCAGTGCTAATTAAGTCATGTGGACTGAGAATAGAGAGGAGTGTTTCTTCAAAATAAATTGGCACTGTGATTAGAGAAAGCGAGAATGAATGCTGGTCAGACAAAAAACACAGATGCTCTATCCAACTCCCTCTGAGGAAAATTAGCTGTCTGGAGCCCCACTTGGGCAGGAGCACTTGGATGCTTGTGACTTCAGCTTCAGGTCCATGGTGGGCAAAGATTCCTGGAAGTGACGGAGTGCTACCCAGCCAAACTGCAACTGTATTTAGAGAAAGAACAGAGATAGTTTTCATGCCAAGGCATAAGAAAGAGGTTTATTGGACATACAATTCCACATGGCTTAGTAGGCCTGACAGTCATGGCGGAAGGCAAGGAGGAGCAAGTCACATCTTATGTGGATGGCAGCAGGCAAAAAGAGAGCTTGTGCAGACAAACTCCCATAGCTAAAAACATCAGATCTTGTGAGACTCATTCATCATCACGAGAACAGCACGGGAAAGATCTGCCCCGATAATTCAATCACCTCCCACCGGGTCCCTCCTATGACACGTGGGAATTGTGGGAGTTACGATTCAAGATGAGATTTGGTCGGGGACACAGCCATACCACATTATTCCACCCCTGGTCCTTCCCAAATCTCATGTCCTCACATTTCAAAACCAATCATGCCTTCCCAACAGTCCCCCGAAGTTTTAACTCACTAACTTAAAAGTCCACAGTTCAAAGTATCATCTAAGACAAGTCCCTTCCACCTATGAGCCTGTCAAAACAAAAGCTAGCTAGTTATTTCCTAGATACAGCAGAGTACAGGTATTGGGTAAGACAGCAATTCCAAATGGGAGAAATTGACCAAAACGAAGGGGCTACAGGTCCCAGGCAAGTCCAAAACTGGCAGAGCAGTAAAATCTTAAAGCTCCAAAATGATTTCCTTTGACTCCATGTTTCACATCCAGGTCATGCTGATGTGAGATGTGGGTTCCCATGGTCTTGGGCAGCTCTGCCCCTGTGGCTTTGCAGGGTATAGCCTCCCTCCTGGCTGCCTTCGTGGGCTTGCATAGAGCATCTGTGGTTTTTCCAGGCACATAGTGCAAGCTGTTGGTGGATCTATCATTCTGGGTCTGGAGGACAGTGACCCTCTTCTTACACCTCCACTAGACAGTATCCCAGTGGGGATTCTGTGTGGGGCTCCCATCCCACATTTACCTTCTGCCCTAGCAGAGGTTCTCCATGAGGACCCCACCACGGCAGCAAACTTCTACCTGGTTATCCAGGCATTTCCATACATCCTCTGAAATCTGGGCAGAGGTACCAAACCTTAATTCTTGACTTCAGTGCACCCACAGGCTCAACATCATATGGAAGCTGCCAAGGCTTGGGGCTTCTACCCTCTGAAACAACAGCCTAAGCTGTACCTTGGGCCCTTTTAGCCATGGTTGGAGTGGCTGGAACACAGGGCACCAAGTCCCTAGACTGCACACAGCAAAGGGACTCTGGGCCTGGCCCATGAAACCATCTTTTCCTCCTAGGCTTCCAGGCCTGTGATAGGAGGGGCTGCCCTAAAGGTGTCTTACATGGCCTGGAGATATTTTCCCCATTGTCTTGAGAATTAACATTTGGCTCCTTATTACTTATGCAAATTTCTGCAGCCAGATGGAATTTCTCCTCAGAAAATGGGATTTTTTTTTCTATCACATTGTTTGGCCGCAAATTTTCCAAACTTTTATGCTTTGTTTCCATTTTAAAGCTGAATGCCTTTAACAGCACCCAAGTCACATTCTGAATGTTTTGCTGCTTAGAAATTTCTTCTGCCAGATACCCTAAATCATCTCTCTCAAGTTCAAAGTTCCACAAATCTCTAGGGCAGGGACAAAATACCGCCAGTCTGTTTGCTAAAACATAATAAGAGTCACCTTTGCTCAGTTCCCAACAAATTCCTCATTTCCATCTGAGATCACCTCACCCTGGACCTTATTGTCCATATTGCTATCAGCATTTTAGGCAAAACCATTCAACAAGTGTCTAGGAGGTTCCAAGCTTTCTGACATTTTCCTGTCTTTTGAGCCCTCCAGACTGTTCCAACCTCTGCCTGTTACCCAGTTTCAAAGTCGCTTCCACATTTTTGGGTATCTTTTTGGCAACGCCCCCACTTTACTGGTACCAATTTACTGTATTAGGCATTTTTTATGCTGCTGATAAAGACATACCCAAGACTGGGTAATTTACAAAAGAAAGAGGTTTAGTGCACTTACAGTTCCACATGGCTGGGGAGGCCTCACAATCATGATGGAAGGCAAGGAGGAGCAAGTCACATCTTATGTGGATAGCAGCAAGCAAAAAGAGAGCTTGTGCAGACAAACTCCCATTTTAACAACCATTAGATCTCATGAGACCCATTCCCTATCACGAGAACAGCACAGGAAAAACCCACCCCCATAATTCAATCACCTCCCACTGGGTCCCTCCCATGACATGTGGGATTGTGAGAGTTACAATTCAAGATGAGATTTGAGTGGGGACACGGTCAAACCATATCAAGGACAAATACGGGGAAAGCATTTTACAGATGGTCTAATTCCTCCCACAAGCCTAGAGATGTACAATAGCTTTGCCCAATGTCACACAGATAAAGATGAGCAGGAGGGACTAGAATTTACTCTTCTCAGCAGCTGCTCTGGTGCAGGATCAACTGGTGTGGGAGTAACAGAATAAAACTAGCTATCAGTAGGCACTAACTATTGTCACTCCATTGTATTTGGGCTTTATAAACATTATTTCATAAAGCCTTCACAACAATTCTAAAAATAACCCCTGTTAAAACCTATGAGAAAACTGAAGCTTAGTGACTTTAAACTGCTTGCTTCAAATCATACAGCTTTTAAATAGTAAAATCAAATCTCTCTATCTATCTGTAAGTCTCTGTATACTCTTGCTGACAATGCTCACTCATGCAAATATGGAGACTGCAGATCAGGATAGGGACGGCCAGCCAGTCACAGATGATGTCAAATAAGGATCCATAATTAGAACTCCCAGGAGATGGAAGTAAGAAAATAAATGGAGGAATATTGTTTGGGCTCGGAAAACTTGTAATTTTGGTGTGTAACCAAAATAAGAGTACTTATGTATTTTCTATGTTCTGGTTAAGGCTATGCAGTTTGACTTGTCTTATTAATATATTATTTCACTTACAGTATTACTGTCTTGATTTTATTACATGCAGAATCTAGAAAACTGAGAAAGTTTAGCAATTTTCCCAGGGTCAACTAGCTGGTAAGCAGTGGAACTGGGACACAAACATAGGTCTACACATGCCAGGTCAATGCTCTTCCCACAAAGTTACACAAAGAAAGTCCCAAACAAATGCCCAGGCTGCAGCTGCACAGAGCCTACATACACATCTCTGCAGGACTCGCATTCCTGCCATTTTCCTCCTTTCTCGCCTGTTACAGGCCTGCTGTTACCAGCTTATTTAATTCCTGCAATTTGCACTATTTCTCACAATCTGTTCTCATTTCCTAGAAGTGCTCGCTCAATAGCTCCACTGTTTGCCATGAAATCAGGCCTAAAAATGTGCAGAAGTTCTCCCACATTCTGCTAAACCTGAGTTCAGCGGGTCCAACTGAAGTAAAACCATTGGAACAACTCTCGCAAGAGTCTTCGTGCAAGGAGCAGATTCTTATTTCTGACTTTCACTCAGCTCTGCCATAACCACCAAAGCCAGGGGCTGGGTAGAAGAAAGTGCACTGGATCAGGCCTTTGAAAATGTTCTATTACTTAGTTGATAATGAAACCACCAAAATTATAAATGAAATAGTGAAAGAGATCTGACCTAACCGACTCCATCTTGCTTCTAACCTCCAAGCTGTCCTTGTTCATTCCTGGGCGCAGGCTGAACTGACTTTGGGAGGAACTTTACAGTTTAAAACAAAGATGATAACAGCCCTTTCCCAAAGCAAATCCCCTTCTTGGCTGGGAACTAGACTGCCTTTGCAGGACTAACAAATTAGCCACAAGATAATACAAGATTAGAAATTATGGTTTAGGAGTCATGCAACTGGAGACTACAAGATACTGAGCCTCCTTAAACTGCTCTTAAGATCAGTGCTTCAGACATTTTGCAACCCTGCACTTCATGGATCAGTTGCCACCACCCAGATTCATAAACTGGCTCATCTGATCTCATGACCCCCACCCAGGAACTGACTCAGCGCAAGAAGACAGCTTCGGCTCCCCATGATTTCATCTCTGACCTGACCAATCAGCCCTCCCGACTCACTGGCTTTCCCCAGCCCACCAAGTTGTCCTTAAAAACTCTAATCCCCAAATGCCCAGGGAGACTGATTTGAGTAACAATAAAACTCTGGTCTCTGCCAGGCATCGTGGCTCACACCTGCAATCCCAGCACTTCGGGAGGCCAAGGCGAGTGGATCACCTGAGGTCGGGAGTTCAAGACTAGCCGGGCCAACATGATGAAACCCCATCTCTACTAAAAATGCAAAAATTAGCTGGGTGTGGTGATGCACATCTGTAATCCCAGCTACTCAGGAGGCTGAGGCAGGAGAATTGCTTGAACCCAGGAGGTGGAGGTTGCAGTGAGCTGAGATCGTGCCACCGCACTCCAGCCTGGGCAACAGAGCGAGACTCCATCTCAAAAAGAGAGAAAAAAAAATAAAAATAAAAAAGCAAAACTCTGGTCTCCTGCACAGCTGGCTCTGTGTGAATTACTCTTTCTCTATTGCAAGTCCCCTGTCTTGATAAATCAGCTTTGTCTAGGATCCATTGGGTGGTTATGATATCAGGGAAGTAAAACAAAACTCAGTTTACTCTGTTTCCTATATGCACCTGCAACTGTCTATAACACAGGGATGTCTACCACCCAGTCACTGTCCTCAGAGGTTCAGTCTAGTGCAAGAGGCAGACAGGTCAACCAGCAGTTTCAACTCAGGAAGTCTGAGGATCTTGGCACACAGGAGCAAGCTAACTTCATCGGGTGTGTAATCTGTGAATTTTCACAACGCTCTGCACTTAGCAGGGCTTGTGTGTGGTTTAATGCTCTGCTGTTATTGTGTTAACATTCTTAGTGATTTTTGAACAAGGGCCCCCACATTTTGATTTTTGCTGAGCCCTACAAATTAGATAGTCAATTCTGCACAGAAGATATGCTCCTTGTCCAAATGAATGATGGTAGAAATGGCTCAGGGAGGAATGATGCCCCTTGAAGAATAAAAAATAAGAAAATGGGAAAGGACATGACTTTTACTTTTGCATAGAGGAGTGAAAGGGGTAAGAACTCTCAATATTTCTGGGTACACGAATGTGAAGCACAAGATGGGAAACGGGGTGTATAGGAGGTGAGAATGGAATCTTTAAGTGGAGTCAGAGCATGAAAGGCTTTGGATGCCATCCTCAAGAGTGTGAATTTTATAAAAAGCTACTGGAGAGATTACACGTGGAGTGACAGGTGAGACCTCCATTTTAGAAAAACTTCTATGGACAGAAAATCAATTTTAAAAGGGTAAAGGTGAAACAGAGAGTGACCACTTAGTAGGCAATTACAACCATTTGGTCAAGCAGTAAGGAGAAGAATAGGAGGAGAAGGGAAGTCATGCATCAAATAAATAGTTAGGAAATAAAATTGGTATAATGCAATTTGACAGAATATTTCAACTTCTCTACCTTATATTGATTTTTCTCTTCTCTATAAATATGACCCCAATTTTAGGGATGATAGCAAGGAATTAAAATAACTCCTATTTCATTCTTCCTTGAGGTGGGAGACTGTGTTGTTTATATTGTCCTGGCTGGTGATATACACGCAAAAGGCACTGGGCACCAGTGGAGGGTGTCTTCCAGGAAAGCTACTGTTCTCCTCATTAAAAAAAGAAAAGGACAGACTCAGCTAATTGATACCTATTGTTCATGGCCCTTCCATTTTCTTCTCATTTTGTGATTGCAAGGAAGAGTTGCATGCTAAAGATAGAAGAGCAGAAAACTGAGAGGAACATTGGTCCTTGATGACTCATGCCAACATTGTCACTTGCTTCCAACGGCTCATTCAGGCTTCCTATTACTGAGAAAAATGAAAGCCAGTTTAGCTAATCCACTGTGGATGGGTGTTTGTTAAATTCTTTTGCATGCAGTCCTAACAAACATACTAGGGCTGTGATCTAAACCAGGCTTTGTACCTGCAAAGCCTGTACATGAACCATGGAAGCAAGGCTTCACAACACCAAATACTGGTCAAAAACCAGAGTTACACAGGCCAACGATCTTTTCTTTCACACTCACAAGACACACCTTTTTAATCTCTTTTCCAAAACCTACTTGGATCTGATTGCTGGAATTGGTTGGTCAATTAAGACACACTTGAGGGAATAAATGCTAGTAGTAGTTTAGATTCACCTAGCAAGCTCATCTCTCCAGCTGGAAAAGATAATAAGAGACCAGTAAGAGGCAAAATGTGGCATGGCTTCATGTTCTGAAAACCAATTCCCACTACAGTTCTGACTCAAAGGGCCTTAAGAAAGAAGCAGTGTTCAGATTCTTGGGCAAAAGCAACATCTGGATTCAGGGACTAAATAAAACTTAAATAAATCATTGTTTCCACCTTTCCACTAACATCTGTCCTTGCCCAGTTTTTTTCACTGTTAACAACAAAAACAATAATAGTTTTTACCTACTGAGCATGTTCTATGTGCTTTAGAATAATGATCTGTTTAATTTTTAACCTTCAAAATAAAGATTACAACTCCTTGTGAAAAATGAAGAAACTGAGGTTCATAGAGATGAAATAACGTATCCAAGTCACAGAGTTGATAAATGGTAGAGGTACAATTCAAACTGAGATCTGTCTCAATCCAAACGCTGTGTTCCTGACCACTCAGCTTTAACTACTGTGTCCTGTTAGCTGAACATACCTTGTGTTTTCCCACAGCCTTGCATCTGCTCACAATGAACAGGAATACCTATACTGATGGCCACCATAACCTCAATCAAATTCACTTCAGGGCTCATTTTAAGTATGATTTTTTCCACAAAAATGTTTCCAATCTCTCTTTCTTTAATTTTTACCAAATGTGGAATCCCCTTGCCCTAATACAAATTGCCTTTGTTTGGTTTGTTTTGTGGTGCTTATATCTGCTTTGATTATAATTGAAATATTACTATTTTCATCATTTATACTGAAAGATTCTCTGTGAAAGCAGTCCCTGATCCTTCCTTGGGCTAAGGGAGATGAGGGGGAGCTTGAAGAGGAAGTAAGAGTTAAATGCTAATGATATCACTGAATAGGGGTCCACATACAGAGTTACTTCATCTTGTCTTCACTTCCATATGCTCCAAAGGATTGATAACCTGAGAGTTCTTGCCAGTAGAATGTAGGTAAGTGTGATGTTCTCCACTCCCAGGCCTGCCCATACACATCTCTGATATAATCCTTCACCTCCTCTCTTCTCCATTTGTTAGCTGGGTGTCAAAACCCTGGGAAGTCATTGTTCATCCTGGGCCCCTGAATGACAGTGTGAAGCAGAGCTTCTCCACCCCACCCCACCTCACCTATGTTATTATTTGGGTTCTATATGAGAAAGAGGTAAAGATTTATTATGTTAAACCAGGGTGATTTTGTCTTTACCAGCATCTAGCATTACCTGAACAAATACTCATAGTGAGATAAAGTAGTTTGTTAAATGTCACACAGCTAGTAAGCGATGGAATATGAATTCTAAATCAAGCAGTGTAGTGCCAGAGTCTACACATCTACTTCTACACAAATGCTATACTGTCCCACTAAATATCATTTACCCTGTCTCTTATTAAACTGTAGGTTCCTTGATAAGAAATATTAGTTTTCATTTTTTAATTATTCGAATTTAGTACTTAAAAGAAACTCAAATAAACTGGAATTGACAGAAATTAAATTGAATTGAATAAGATGTTACTTAAACTTTTCCCAGCACCATCACTCACAACCCCACCCTAGTAGGATCTTACTTAAAACTAGCATTTTCAAATTATTTTTGCTTTCCCTAAATCTGTTGCAAATTCCCAGAAGTTATTTGTTCCTGTGTTGAAGTCCAGTCAATACGTTATAATTCATCTTGACAAGTTCTATGTGAGTAACTCTTTTGGCATTCTCCCATTATGTTTATATGAATTATTCAGAGTCAGCAATGATTGATTACAGTCAGGTAGCGGGCTTGGCACTTTCGTATGTCGTTAGTTATCCCACAATTTCGTAAAATACGTGTTATCTCCATTTCACAGATGGACAAACAATGAGTAAACCAAGCCTCAGAGATGCTCAGGGACTAACCTAAAACTAAATATTGATAGATTTTGGACTAGCAACCTCTGGGGTGTGTGTGTGTGTGTGTGTGTGTGTGTGTGTGTTTACCATGCTGGCTGTTTCTAACATAGTGCTTTAGGCAATTCATTCAGGTATTGCACACATTAGAAACTCAAAAGGTTCCATAGAAACAACTAGCTAATAGCTTCCCACAACTTTAGTAAAGCTACAAAGATAAACCAAATAACAGTTGCAATAGAGGCAAGTTTAGGGCTTAATTGGTTGAAGGATGTATGACTTCCTCTTATGCATGTCATACTGTGGGTCTTTTGAACTGGGAGCGTATTCTTAAAAGACCTGGACAAAGGCTGAACAGCAAGAAACAAGTTTTAGGGTCGCAGACCTGGGATTAACATTATGACCTTCAAAAACAAAGGTGAAATTAAAACTTTTTCAGGCCAAGAACAGCTGAAAGAATTCATGGCCAGTAGACCAGCATAAGAACTGTGAAAGGAAGTTTTTCAGGCTGAGAGAAAATAACAGAAACTCTTACCTATACAAAGGAACACTGGAAATCATAAATATGTGAGCAAATATAACAAATACTATTCTTATTTTGCAATAATTTAAAATATTAGTGATCATATAAAGCAAAAATTATAACAATGTAAGGATTATAATAATTATACAAATAAAATGTATGACAAGAATAGTACAAATGGTCAAGTGTAAGATTCTTACATAATACGTAAAGTAATATATTAGGAATTATAAGAAAACAACTAAAATTAAAACAGATAGAGCTTAAAAGCAAATATGAAGACAAGATGGAATATTCAAATATACTTAATTACTCTGAAAGAAGGCAGGAAAAGCAGGAATAAAAGGAGAAAAAAAACAGGAGTACAAGAAAATATATTATAGAATAATTTATTTAAACCAAAATTATATCAATGATTAACATTAAATATAAATGAACGAATCACTCCAATTGAAAGGATGATATTATGAGACTACATGACCTTATGAAGTACATGACCTTATGAAGTACTATTTTCCAAGATGCACACTTCAAATATAAAATCACAGGTAAGTTAAAGGATAGAAAAAGTCATACAACCACTAATTTTAAAAAGCCAAATTAGCTATATTCATAACACAGACAAAGAAGCCTTCAGGACAAGGAGTATTACCATGGACAAAAAGAGATATTTTATTATGATAAAAATATCAATTCATCAAAAGGACGTAATAATCTTAACTGTGAATGTACCTAGTAATCGAGATTCAAAACACATGAAACAAAACTTAAGAGAACAAAAAGAAGAACAAGTCAACTCACAATTATAGTTAGAGATTTTAACTCATTTCTCAGTACTAGATAAGGGAAGTAGACCAAAAAAGAAACAAAAACCCAGCCCTCTTCATTACTTGATAGTCACCAAAGATCATTCTCCATATTATTTCAATATTTTAAAATGCATTTGCATTAGGGCCAGTCTGCAAATTTCTGAAATAGTTTGGAATTAAACAACATACTCTTAAGTTATCCATACGTCAAATAAGAAATTCTTAGGAAATCCCCAAAATGTTGGCAAATATTTTTAACTCAATGATAATGAAATCACAAATTTGTAAAATGCAGATAAAGCTTGAGGGAAACTTACAACTTTAAAACTTATATTAGAAAAGAAAAAATATCAAAAATCAATTATCAAAAGATCTACTTAAAGAAACCTGCATTTTAAAAAAAGTAAATCCAGTGAGTAGTAAGGTATAAATAACAAGGATGTGAGCAAAATTTGATGATATAAAAAACAGACAATAGAATAAAGCAGCAAATGCAAATGTTAGTTTTATGAAAATATCAATTTATCTGATTCTAACTGGAATTATTAAATTCAAGAGGGAGGTGAAGAGAGAAAGAACACAAATTATCAATATCTTGAATGAAAGACTATTTCTCTATTACTCTAGTCCTTACAGACAGAAAAACAGGTAATATGGAAGTATTATAAACAATTTTTCCCTAATAAATTTGAAAACTTGGAAATCCTATACAAATCCCTGGAAAGAAACAAAATACTAAAACCTATACAAGAAGACATTGAAAATAAAAACATTAGAAAAATTGAATTCATTAACAAAAATTATTTCATTACAAAAATGCTGTTGCAATCTATCAAACATTTTAGGAAGAAATAATACCAATATTTTTATTAAAATATAAAAGAAGATAATCTTTTTCATTAAAGAGAAAAGAAAATATGGGACATGCTAACTTATTTTATCTGACTATCATAAATCTAATATTAAAGCCAGATACATACATTCAAGGAAAAAAAAATCACAGACCAATATTCCCCATTAATAAAGGCACAGAAGTCAACAACAAAGTATTAGCAACCTTAATCTAGCAAAATAGAAAAATTGTAATACATCATAGCAAAGAAGAAGTGTTCATTCCAGAATGCAAGGTTAGCTCAATGCTTTAAAAAAAACAGTCATTTTAAGTCTGAAAATAGAGCGAAGGAGAAAATTTTTATGATTATCTCAACAGGCACAGATCTAATATTTAGCCAAATATAATCTTAATTCATAATAAAAACTCTTAACAAATTAATAATGGATAGAAATGTTCTAAACTTAATAAAAGTCACCTGTAGAAAAGGCACAACTACCTTCCCACTTAATGGAGGAAGAGTGAATCATTTTCCTTGAGACTGGCAACAAGACAAGAGTGTTATTCTAATAATTCCTCATAAGTACTTTATTGGGGATTCATAACCAATGCAGTAAGACAAGAAAAAGAAATAAAAGGCATAAATAATGGAATAAAAAAGTAAAAATGTCTTCATTCACAGACGGCACAATTGTTTACATGGAAAATTTTTAGGAATCTACGAAGTACCTAAAATAATTACTAAGTAAACACAGCAAATCTCAAGATGTAAAAAAAACTATTTTCTTTATATATTCTACCAACATGCATTTTTAAAGCAAAATTATCAATAATGCAATGTATGAATTCATCAGTAAACAAATCTAGGAAATGTTTGTAGCAGCTTTATACATAATATCACAAAACTGCAAACTATTCAAATATTCTCAACAGGCAAAAAGATCAAGATGTTGTATTACAGCTATATAATATAAAACTACTCAGCAATAAAACAGAATAAATTACTAATATTATATGCAACAACATGGAGGAATTTGAAAGTTAATATAAGTCAGATATAACATATATATACTATATTGTTTGATTCATCTATATTTCTAGTATCAGCAAAGCTAACATGATGAAAAAAAAAACCCAGAACATTGGTTGTCACTGGTTGTTTGGAGGCAACTTGGATAGATTTGAAATGGGCACATGAGTGCTACCTAGGATGATGGGAGGGTTCTATCTTTTGACAGGGATGTGGGTTACACAGATACTCGCATTTATCAAAGTTGATTAAATTGTACATCTGGTATCTATGTATTTTATTGTATGAAACTGTATTATAATCAAAAGAAAAGAAAAATGGAGGAAACAGCGAGGCAGGGAGAAAAGGAGAGAGAAGAAGAGGTAGAAGGAAAAGAGGGCGAGAGAAAAAATAATGGTCCCAGGAACAGGGGAGGATGTGAGCCAGGAGCTTGGGGTTACTGTTGCCCATAGCTGAGAAAAGAGGCGAGCAGAGCTCTGAAGGGTCAGTGTCTCAGTTAGAATTTTGTAATTCTTTAAATGGTCAAACCAAATCTTGATACAAAAGGAAAGCATATTTTGGAGATGCAAGATGGAAAAGATAAGCTCTGACCCCTGACTTCTGCTCTATTGGTTTTAAATAACAGTTGAATTTATAAAAGCCTACTCTCAGGGATTCATTTGTATAGTTTCCTTGTTCAGTTTCTTTAACTTGGAATATAAAAGTTGTTCCAAATCGCTCACTGTATGTCTGCCAAAGTTTTATGTGAAGAATTGGGTGGCAGGTGTTTCATTCTGTAGTCATTCTTAGAAGGGTTTGTTCCCATGTTTGAATGGAGTTAGTTGTGCACTTCCCCCTTCCTCCAAGCTCTCATTGCAGCCTTGCCTGAAATCTATTCTTCTGGAGTACAGTGGAATGTTAACCCATTTATAATTGCAATGATCATTCATTTCTCTTTCTGTTGCTTTGCCATGCCAAGCACATCAGAGCTAAATTCTTGGCAAAAGCCTTTTTTGCTCGTAATAGTAGGAAGCAGACCTTACTCTGCCCTGAAATGTGCACACTGGAGGGAGATGAGGAAAGCCCTGTAGTAACTGAGGAAGGAGTTTCTCAATTCAACAATTGTTAAATAAAGGCAAACTTTCACTGCAGCTACACTGAGGTAACTCCACGGTGTGGGGGCAAAATCAGAAAAAAAAAAATTATCTTGAGAACAGGAAACTCCATAAACTCAATATCAAATATATCATTTCAGACTGTGCAACATAATCCTCATAACCACCCTACTGGGTAGTCATCATTTATCCTTTCTATTTCAGATGATGAAACTTATATTCAAAGATAGATGCTAAATAACTAGGCTAGGTAAAAAATAATTTCTATAGGTGAGATTTTAATTTTTGTGCATCAAATTCCACACTCTGCTGTTTCCTTATCTCAGATTGCTTAATCACTCTACCCCAAGGATCTAGCACAGTGCCTGGCACTAAATAGACCCCCAATGAATATGTGTTAAATTAAAAACCCACACAAAAGTTAAACCCTATGGTAGATATCTGAGGACAAAGCCAAATTTAATACGTATGTATCTAGAGCATCTCAATTTTCTCAGGACTACAGGAAACATGGAAAGCTGAAATATAATTAACTAACTATATTATGGAATATATTGCTTTTTAATAAGAAGATTCATGTGTTTCCAAGGATCACTATTTAAAGAAATACATTAATAAATCACTTTAAATGTTTCTGGCATGATTAGGAATTTCAGTTACTAGATCCGAACTCACTAGCTTAGGGACTTGAGACTGGCTATTCAGTAATCACCAAAGATATGTTTCATAACTCTCATGAAGTTGTTTGAACTTTATATTGCACCAAGACAACCAATCACCATGGCTGCTGATGGGTGTGGCAGGCAAATGACTGACAGGCAATCACATCCTAATTTAGTTAGGCAAGCTCATTCATGGAAGGACCAGCATTAATCTTTTGGGAGTCTTTTTTAGTTTGCTTATTTGTTGTGTTTTTGTTGTCTTTACATTGGGCCAGTGGTCTTCAGGTTTCAGTGAAGTCTCTTGATATTTTATGAAAACTTTTGTGAATATAAATCTCTTATGGTTTCGGTGGAGAGGCTTTATAGCTTCATAAAATTAGTAATGAATTCATAACACCAAAATTACTCAATATCATTCTAGGCCTTACAATTCAAGGGGTGTCCTCAGAACCTCCATCTCTCAAGTTTTACTGTAATGAAAAGAGTATTCATTGTGGTGGAAGCTCCAAGCATGGACGGGAACACAGATGGCCTCTTCTGATATCTTCATTCATTTTGTAAGTCCCCATTATCATTTTAATGTCCTTTCTCTGATCACATGACTAAAGTATAGACTAATGGAAAGCTGGTATTCTGCAGAGTAGAGAGTTATTTTCACCAGAGTGCAAAAATTTAACAGTGTATCTTATTCAGTATGGCCTTGGACCTAGGGACCACCCTCATTTATCTCTTTATGGAGGTGTTTTACTGGGAGATGTTATTTGTCTAGAGTACACAATAAGTCCTATGATATTTCCTGACAATCACCCAAAATATTCTTGAGACATCTAAACATACAAAGATTAATGGTGATGATTCCAACTACATGACATTTTGAAAAAGGCAAAACTATGGATACAATAAGGATGTCAGTGGTTGTCAGGAGTAAGTGGAGAGAGAGGACGAATAGACAGAGCATGCAGAATTTTGAGGGCAGTGGAATTATTCTATATAATTATGTAATGGTTGATACAAGCCATTATATATTTATCAAAACCCATAGACTGTGCAGTACAAATAGTGAAAAGTGAACATTAACATAAACTGTGGATCTTGAGTGATAATGATGTGTTGATGTAGGTTTATCAGTTGTAATAGACATACCATTCTGGTGTGTGCTGTTGGTAATGGGGGAAGCTGTGCTTGTGTGAGGCAGAGTATACGGAGACTCTCTATGTATTCTGTTCAATTTTGCTGTGGAACTTAAAATTACTCTTTAAAAAGAGGCTATTGAAAAAAAATCTGGCATAATGGGAAACAAGTACTATGTTATGGTAGACTGGGTTGGTTCTCAGTAAAACTCACTGTGAAGTTGTGATAATCCTGGATTGGAACATTTGCTATAGCCTTGAAAACAACAAAGCCCTTTTCCTCCTCTCAGCTAAAAATCAACATGGCAGAATGGGTCTTTAAAAGGCGGGCTTTGGTTTACCTTATCCATCCAAATTCATGGAAGGAAAACGTTGGTAGGAACAGGGAACAAAGCCATACATATACAACTTTTTATCACACAGTGCCCACAAAAAGACCCAATCTGATTAATGAAACTGAAAACATCTTCTTGGGGAATGAGCAAGAAAAAAGGCAAGTTGAAGATCATAGTAGACGAAGAGATTGGCGCATTCCTTTCATCTACAGCCCTGCTCAGTAATATTACTCCATCCATGCACTTAACGTTAGAGTTTCCAATCTACTCAGAGTGATCGAATTCCTATATATATATTCTCCTTGAGAGGAGAGACCAGTGAAATGAAGTAGTCCAATTGTTTTGCCAATTTAATTTTTTCAGTTATTGGCATTCTGGTTTATTTATCTCTCTTCTGGTAGGTGCTTATTCTTATATATCCAAAACCCAGCATGGTTCTTGAACACAGCAGAAACTCAATAAGTGTATTTACATTTATCCTGGAATATAGATATTCTAAACCACTTCAGAGCAGTGATTCTCAAAATGTGATCCCCAAACTAGCAGCATCAGCATTACGTTAGAATTTGTTGGAAAAACAAATTACTGGATCCCACCCAAGACCTACTAAATCAGAAAGTCTGAGGGTGGGGCCCAGAAAAGTCAGCTTCACCAAGTCCTCCAGATGATTCTGATGCATGATAACATTTAAGAAATACTTCTTTAGAGTTTAGCCTAATGAACTAATGAATTGAAGTTCTTGAACCAAACAGATGATACCATGATGAGCCCACCAAGTTCCGCCTTCTGAAGGGCTTGTTGATGGCCTCTGTAGACTCTACTGGGCTGCAGCCCTGCCAGTTTACTGACTTCCAAAAGGCCTGACAAGAGGTGTTTTCCATGGTATACTGAACACAGATCAGGATCCGACCCTTATAACCTCAGACTAACCTTTGTCAACCCTATATTACTGTAGGCATTACCTCAGGAATGAATTGAAATGATCCAGGCTCAGAGAAAATTATATGTAAACAAGAATGGCCATTTTAAAATGTACCATGTGAAAGACAACTATCATTGCATTTCCTCTCTATAGTCAACCTAACCTGAAGAAGTCAAAAAAACTTCCTCAAAAGCAGACAACCAATCCCAGAAGAGTTAACTTAATTGTTTTAGTGCTTAAACAGGCTAAAATAACAATTAAAAGGCTAATATTTATTAAATATTTTCTACGTGCCAACCATGGTGCTAAGTAGTTTACATACATTCTAGAATTTAATCATCACAACAGCTTTATGAGTTGGATAAAATAGTATCCCCATGTTGTACACTAGAAAACTAAAGGGTAGAAAGGTGAAATCACCTTGCCAGGATTACTCAGGTAGTAAACATCAGGGAACAAGATTTAGACATCAGTCTGTCTTAAAAGAGAGAAATACTATTAATTACAATACTGAGTTGCCATAAGACCAACACAGCCCTCCCCAGCTTAGGGATAACCTTGCCAATAGGGCAATGATAGCTACATTCCCTTTGCCAAGACTTTTTCATCAGAGGACAAAACTAAAAAGTTACGTAGATGTAACTTTTTTTTTTCTCTGTGTTTCTGTTGCCTGACCAATATCCTTAAACTCCAGGGTGCACTTTCTTCAACTACGTCAATATTTCAATCACATGAAAGTAAGGGTCTTCAGCAGTAGAGCCACTGCATCTCTTTCAGAAAACTTTGTACATCTTTGCTCTAATTCATTGTTGAACTTATCAGTTTTCTCTTAGAGAATAATCTTTTTGCCACATTCCTGATTTATTAAAGAAACTCCTATCTGTATTACCCGTTTATCAGTTAGAGTGAAAATCCGTTGGCCAAATTTCTATAAAGCAGACATCATGAGTGGCATGGAGCCAAATTTCTACCATTTTAATAAACTCTTCTCCGCCTCCCTCCACATTCCCTTAAAATCCTAAAGGTAAAAAAGAGAGAGAATGAAAAGTTAAAACCAAGTACTTACCATGTCCCAGGCAGTTTCATCTTATTATTTCACCTAAGCCCCTTCCTCCCATCAGGAATCCTGTCAAAGTAAGCATTACCATCTCCGGTTTAGAAATGGAGAAATCGGGGCAGAGCAAGATGGCCGAATAGGAACAGCTCCAGTCTCCAACTCCCAGCGCGAGCGACACAGAAGACCGGTGATTTCTGCATTTTCAACTGAGGTACTGGGGTCATCTCACTAGGGAGTGCCGGACAATCGGTGCTGGTCAGCTGCTGCAGCCTGACCAGCGAGAGCTGAAGCAGGGCGAGGCAAAACCTCACCTGGAAGGGCAAGGGGGAAGGGAATCCATTTTCCTAGCCAGGGGAACTGAGACACACAACACCTGGAAAATCAGGTAACTCCCACCCCAATACCGCGCTTTAAGCAAGCAGGCACACCAGGAAAATATATCCCACACCTGGCCGGGAGGGTCCCACGCCCACGGAGCCTCCCTCACTGCTAACACAGCAATCTGAGGCGATCTATCCGCAAGGCAGCAGCGAGGCTGGGGGAGGGGCGCCCGCCACTGCTGAGGCTTAAGCAGGTAAACAAAGCCGCTGGGAAGCTCGAACTGGGTGGAGCTCACAGCAGCTCAAGGAAGCCTGCCTGTCTCTGTAGACTCCACCTCTGGGGACAGCGCACAGCTGAAGACCAACAGGGGAAGCAGCGGGGGCCGGTGCAGACACGAACGACTCTGTCTGACAGCTTTGGGGAGAGCCGTGGATCTCCCAACGCGGAGGTCGAGATCTGAGAACAGACAGACTGCCTGCTCAGGTGGGTCCCTGACCCCTGAGTAGCCTAGCTGGGAGACATCCCCCACTAGGGGCAGTCTGACACCCCACACCTCACAGGGTGGAGTACACCCCTGAGAGGAAACTTCCAAAGGAAGTATCAGACAGGTACACTCGCTGTTCAGCAATATTCTATCTTCGGCAACCTCTGCTGCTGATACCCAGGCAAACAGGGTCTGGAGTGGACCTCAAGCAATCTCCAACAGACCAACAGACAGTCCTTCTGACTGTCAGAAGGAAAACTATCAAACAGGAAGGACACCTATACCAAAACCCCATCAGTACGTCACCATCATCAAAGACCAGAGACAGATAAAACCACAAAGATGGGGAAGAAGCAGGGCAGAAAAGCTGGAAATTCAAAAAATAAGAGCGCATCTCCCCCTGCAAAGGAGCGCAGCCCATCGCCAGCAAAGGATCGAAGCTGGTCAGAGAATGACTTTGACGAGATGAGAGAAGAAGGCTTCAGTCCATCAAACTTCTCAGAGCTAAAGGAGGAATTACGTACCCAGCGCAAAGAAACTAAAAATCTTGAAAAAAGAGTGGAAGAATTGACAGCTAGACTAATTAATGCAGAGAAGATCATAAACGAAATGACAGAGATGAAAACCATGACACGAGAAATACGTGACAAATGCACAAGCTTCAGTAAGCGACTTGATCAACTGGAAGAAAGAGTATCAGCGATTGAAGATCAAATGAATGAAATGAAGTGAGAAGAGAAACCAAAAGAGAAAAGAAGAAAAAGAAATGAGCAAAGCCTGCAAGAAGTATGGGATTACGTAAAAAGACCCAATCTATGTCTGATTGGGGTGCCTGAAAGTGAGGGGGAAAATGGAACCAAGTTGGAAAACACTCTTCAGGATATCATCCAGGAGAAGTTCCCCAACCTAGTAGGGCAGGCCAACATTCAAATTCAGGAAATACAGAGAACGCCACAAAGATACTCCTCCAGAAGAGCAACTCCAAGACACATAATTGCCAGATTCACCAAAGTTGAAATGAAGGAAAAAATCTTAAGGGCAGCCAGAGAGAAAGGTCGGGTTACCCACAAAGGGAAGCCCACCAAACTAACAGCAGATCTCTCGGCAGAAACTCTACAAGCCAGAAGAGAGTGGGGGCCAATATTCAAAGTTCTTAAAGAAAAGAATTTTAAACCCAGAATTTCATATCCAGCCAAACTAAGTTTCATAAGTGAAGGAGAAATAAAATCCTTTACAGATAAGCAAATGCTTAGAGATTTTGTCACCACCAGGCCTGCCTTACAAGAGACCCTGAAGGAAGCCCTAAACATGGAAAGGAACAACCGGTACCAGCCATTGCAAAAACATGCCAAAATGTAAAGACCATCGAGGCTAGGAAGAAACTGCATCAACTAATGAGCAAAATAACCAGTTAATATCGTAATGACAGGATCAAGTTCACACATAACAATATTAACCTTAAATGTAAATGGACTAAATGCTCCAATTAAAAGACACAGACTGGCAAACTGGATAAAGAGGCAAGACCCATCAGTCTGCTGTATTCAGGAGAACCATCTCACATGCAGAGACATACATAGGCTCAAAATAAAGGGATGGAGGAAGATCTACCAAGCAAATGGAGAACAACAAAAAAGCAGGGGTTGCAATCCTAGTCTCTGATAAAACAGACTTTAAACCATCAAAGATCAAAAGAGACAAAGAAGGCCATTACATAATGGTAAAGGGATCAATTCAACAGGAAGAGCTAACTATCCTAAATATATATGCACCCAATACAGGAGCACCCAGATTCATAAAGCAAGTCCTTAGAGACTTACAAAGAGACTTAGACTCCCATACAATAATAATGGGAGACTTCAACACTCCACTGTCAACATTAGACAGATCAATGAGACAGAAAGTTAACAAGGATATCCAGGAATTGAACTCATCTCTGCACCAAGCAGACCTAATAGACATCTATAGAACTCTCCACCCCAAATCAACAGAATATACATTCTTCTCAGCACCACATCGCACTTATTCCAAAATTGACCACATAATTGGAAGTAAAGCACTCCTCAGCAAATGTAAAAGAACAGAAATTATAACAAACTGTCTCTCAGACCACAGTGCAATCAAACTAGAACTCAGGACTAAGAAACTCAATCAAAACCGCTCAACTACATGGAAACTGAACAACCTGCTCCTCAATGACTACTGGGTACATAACGAAATGAAAGCAGAAATAAAGATGTTCTTTGAAACCAATGAAAACAAAGATACAACATACCAGAATCTCTGGGACACATTTAAAGCAGTGTGTAGAGGGAAATTTATAGCACTAAATGCCCACAAGAGAAAGCAGGAAAGATCTAAAATTGACACTCTAACATCACAATTAAAAGAACTAGAGAGGCAAGAGCAAACACATTCAAAAGCTAGCAGAAGGCAAGAAATAACTAAGATCAGAGCAGAACTGAAGGAGATAGAGACACAAAAAACCCTCCAAAAAATCAATGAATCCAGGAGTTGGTTTTTTGAAAAGATCAACAAAATTGACAGACCGCTAGCAAGACTAATAAAGAAGAAAAGAGAGAGGAATCAAATAGATGCAATAAAAAATGATAAAGGGGATATCACCACTGACCCCACAGAAATACAAACTACCATCAGAGAATACTATAAACGCCTCTACGCAAATCAACTAGAAAATCTAGAAGAAATGGATAATTTCCTGGACACTTACACTCTCCCAAGGCTAAACCAGGAAGAAGTTGAATCCCTGAATAGACCAATAGCAGGCTCTGAAATTGAGGCAACAATTAATAGCCTACCCACCAAAAAAAGTCCAGGACCAGATGGATTCACAGCTGAATTCTACCAGAGGTACAAGGAGGAGCTGGTACCATTCCTTCTGAAACTATTCCAATCAATAGAAAAAGAGGGAATCCTCCCTAACTCCTTTTATGAGGCCAACATCATCCTGATACCAAAGCCTGGCAGAGACACAACAAAAAAAGAGAATTTTAGACCAATATCCCTGATGAACATCGATGCAAAAATTCTCAATAAAATACTGGCAAACCGGATTCAGCAGCACATCAAAAAGCTTATCCACCATGATCAAGTGGGCTTCATCCCTGGGATGCAAGGCTGGTTCAACATTCGCAAATCAATAAACGTAATCCAGCATATAAACAGAACCAAAGACAAGAACCACATGATTATCTCAATAGATGCGGAAAAGGCTTTTGACAAAATTCAACAGCCCTTCATGCTAAAAACGCTCAATAAATTTGGTATTGATGGAACGTACCTCAAAATAATAAGAGCTATTTATGACAAACCCACAACTAATATCATACTGAATGGGCAAAAACTGGAAAAATTCCCTTTGAAAACTGGCACAAGACAGGGATGCCCTCTCTCACCACTCCTATTCAACATAGTGTTGGAAGTTCTGGCTAGGGCAATCAGGCAAGAGAAAGAAATCAAGGGTATCCAGTTAGGAAAAGAAGAAGTCAAATTGTCCCTGTTTGCAGATGACATGATTGTATATTTAGAAAACCCCATAGTCTCAGCCCAAAATCTCCTTAAGCTGATAAGCAACTTCAGCAAAGTCTGAGGATACAAAATCAATGTGCAAAAATCACAAGCATTCTTATACACCAGTAACAGACAAGCAGAGAGCCAAATCAGGAATGAACTTCCATTCACAATTGCTTCAAAGAGAATAAAATACCTAGGAATCCAGCTTACAAGGGATGTAAAGGACCTTTTCAAGGAGAACTACAAACCACTGCTCAGTGAAATCAAAGAGGACACAAACAAATGGAAGAACATACCATGCTCATGGATAGGAAGAATCAATATCGTGAAAATGGCCATACTGCCCAAGGTTATTTATAGATTCAATGCCATCCCCATCAAGCTACCAATGAGTTTCTTCACAGAATTGGAAAAAACTGCTTTAAAGTTCATATGGAACCAAAAAAGAGCCCACATTGCCAAGACCATCCTAAGTCAAAAGGACAAAGCTGGAGGCATCACGCTACCTGACTTCAAACTATACTACAAGGCTACAGTCACCAAAACAGCATGGTACTGGTACCAAAACAGAGATATAGACCAATGGAACAGAACAGAGTCCTCAGAAATAATACCACACCTCTACAGCCATCTGATCTTTGACAAACCTGAGAGAAACAAGAAATGGGGAAAGGATTCCCTATTTAATAAATGGTGCTGGGAAAATTGGCTAGCCATAAGTAGAAAGCTGAAACTGGATCCTTTCCTTACCCCTTATACGAAGATTAATTCAAGATGGATTAGAGACTTAAATGTTAGACCTAAACCATAAAAACCCTAGAAGAAAATCTAGGTAGTACCATTCAGGACATAGGCATGGGCAAGGACTTCATGTCTAAAACACCAAAAGCAATGGCAGCAAAAGCCAAAATTGACAAATGGGATCTAATTAAACTAAAGAGCTTTTGCACAGCGAAAGAAACTACCATCAGAGTGAACAGGCAACCTACAGAATGGGAGAAAATTTTTGCAACCTACTCATCTGACAAAGGGCTAATATCCAGAATCTACAAAGAACTCAAACAAATATACGAGAAAAAAACAAACAACCCCATCAAAAAGTGGGCAAAGGATATGAACAGACATTTCTCAAAAGAAGACATTCATACAGCCAACAGACACATGAAAAAATGCTCATCATCACTCGCCATCAGAGAAATGCAGATCAAAACCACAATGAGATACCATCTCACACCAGTTAGAATGGCAATCATTAAGAAGTCAGGAAACAACAGGTGTTGGAGAGGATGTGGAGAAATAGGAACACTTTTACACTGTTGGTGGGATTGTAAACTAGTTCAACCATTATGGAAAACAGTATGGCAATTCCTCAAGGATCTAGAACTAGATGTACCATATGACCCAGCCATCCCACTACTGGGTATATACCCAAAGGATTATAAATTATTCTACTACAAAGACACATGCACACGTATGTTTATTGCGGCACTATTCACAATAGCAAAGACTTGGAATCAACCCAAATGTCCATCTGTGACAGACTGGATTAAGAAAATGTGGCACATATACACCATGGAATACTATGCAGCCATAAAAAAGGATGAGTTTGTGTCCTTTGTAGGGACATGGATGCAGCTGGAAACCATCATTCTTAGCAAACTATCACAAGAAGAGAAAACCAAACACCGCATGTTCTCACTCATAGGTGGGAACTGAACAATGGATCACTTGGACTCGGGAAGGGGAACATCACACACTGGGGCCTATCATGGGGAGGGGGGAGGAGGGAGGGATTGCCTTGGGGAGTTATACATGATATAAATGATGAATTGATGGGTGCTGACGAGTTGATGGGTGCAGCACACCAACATGGCATAAGTATACATATGTAACAAACCTGCACGTTATGCACATGTACCCTAGAACTTAAAGTATAATAATAAAAAAAAAAAAAGAAATGGAGAAATCGTGGTTCAGAGAAGATAGAGTTCGCAAATCACTTGAATCAAAGTATTTCTGTTACCAAAGCCTGGGTTTGTTTCTCTGCTCACATGAAGGTTTGATGGTTTCTGTAGCCTCACATGAAGGGTAGATGGTTTTAAGAGACTGTCAGAAGGTCAATTGGAGAGCAAAGGGAAATAGCCTTTCCTATACCCCATTACATTCCTGTAATCTCTTCCATTTGATAGTTTATCTGCCTACTGAACATTTTGACAGACTTTGCATCTTCTGTGGCTTTTAAAAGTACAAGTAAGTAGCAAAGTAAGACATCCAGCAACATCCTTGATTTGCAGGTGAGGAAACAATTGACAAAATGACAGGAATAAGTCTTCACATATTAGTAATAGCCTTGAATATAAATGATTTAAATTTTTTTGCATAAAAAATACAGACTGGCTGAATGGATTTTAAAATGACCCAATTATATACTGCCTAAAAGAAACTCACTTCACCTGTAAAGACACATATATGCTGAAAGTAAAGAAATGGAAATATTCCATACAAGTGGAAACCAAATGCTAGCAGGAGTAGCTATACTTTTATCACATAAAACAGACTTTAAATCAAAAATAGTAAAAAAAAAAAAAAAAAAAAAAAAAAAAAAAGAAGTCATTATGTAATGAGAAAGGGGTCAATTCAACAAGAAGATATAATAATTCTAAATATACATGTATGCAACAGTGGAGCAAATATAAAGCAAAGTTATTAGGTCTAAAGACAGAAATAGACTTCAATCCAATAATAGTTAAGAATTTCTATACCCCACTCTCAGCATTAGAGAGTTTATCTTGGCAGAAATTTAACAAACATTGGATTTAAACTGCATTTTAGACCAAAGGGACCTTACAGTCATCCACAGAACATTTTATCCAACAGTTGCAAAATACACATTGTTTTCATTATCACATGAAACATTCTCCAGGAGAGATCATATGTTAGGGCACAACCAATTTTAAAAAGTCAAAACTATATCAAATATTTTCTCAGACCACAATAGAATGAAACTAAAAATTAACAGAAAAGGGATCTTTGGAAACTGTATAAATACATGGAAATTAAGCAACATGACCCTGACTGACCACTGGGTCAAGGAAAAATTTAAGAGATATCAAAAACGTCTTGAAAAAACTGAAAAGGGAAACACAACATATCAAAACTTATGGGATACAGCAAGAGCAGTGCTAAAAGGTAAGTTTATAGCAATAAATGTCTACATCAAAAAGTAGAATGATTTCAAATAAGCAGTCCAACAATGTACCTGAAGGACTAGAAATGTAAGAACAAACCAAACCCCAAATTAGTAGAAGGAAATAAAGTATATAAAGATCAGAGCAGAACTAAATAAAACAGAGACAAGAAATATACATAAAGGATCAAAAAAAGAAAATGCGTTTTCTTGAAAAGATAAACTGCTAGCTAGATTAATAAAAAAAGATTCAAATAAACAAAATCAAAAATGAAAAAGGAGACATTACAACTGATACCAAATAAACACAAAAGATCATCAGAGATTATTATGAACAACTATATGCTAACAAACTGGAAAACCTGAATAAATTCCTGGGCACACACAACCAGTAAAATTGATTCAAAAGAAATAGAGAACTTGAACAGACTAATAATGAGTAAAAAGACTGAATCAATAATAAAAATTTCCTGACAAAAAAAGCCCACTACCAAATGGTTTTATTGCCAAGTTCTACCAAACTCATAAAAAAGAAGACCAATTCTCCTGAAACTATTCCAAAACATTGAAGAAGAAGGAATTCTCTTAAACCCACTCTATGAGGCCTGTATCACCATTATACTAAAATTACACAAAGACACAACAACAAAAAGAAAAGTACAGCCCAATATACTGGATGAACACGATGGAAAATTTCTCAACAAAATAGTACCAAACTTAATTTGGCACATCAAAAGGATAATAAAACATGATCAAGAGAGATTTGTCCCAGGAATTCATGGATAGTTTAATGTATGTAAATCAATAAATGTGACACATCACATCAATAGAATGAAGGTGGCTCACGCCTGAAATCCCAGTACTTTAGGAGGCCAAGGCGGACGGATCACAAGGCCAGGAGATCGAGACCATCCCGGCTAATGTGGTGAAGCCCCGTCTCTACTAAAAAAAAAAAAAAAATACAAAACATTAGCCAGGCATGGTGGCGGGCACCTGTAGTCCCAGCTACTTGAGAGGCTGAGGCAGGAGAATGGCATGAACCCAGGAGGTGGAGCTTGCAGAGAGCTAAAATTTTGCCACTGCACTCCAGCCTGGGCGACAGAGTGTGACTCCATCTTAAAAAAAAAAAAAAAAAAAAAAAAAAAAAAAAGACCTGAATAGTCAAGCAATCCTGAGCAAATGAACAAAGCTGGAGACATCATACTACCTGACTTCAAAACATATTACAAGTCTATAGTAACCAAAGAAGCATGGTAGTGGTATAAAAACAAACATGTAGACCAATGGAACAGACATTGTCTAGTCAACCCAGAAATAAATCTATGTATTTACAACCAAATGATTTTTGACAAAGGTATTAAAAAACATACATTGGGGAAAAAAACACCCTCTTCAACAAATGGTACTAGAAAACCTGGATGTCCATACTCAGAAGAATAAAACTCAACCTCTATGTCTCAACATACACAAGAATAAACTAAAAATAGATCAAAGATTTAAAAGTAAGACCTGAAACTATAAAACTATTAGAAGAAAATATAGGGAAAACACTCCAAGACATTGGTCCAGAAAACGATTTTATGACTACAACCTCAAAGCACACAGGCAGCAGGGCCAGGTGTGGTGGCCCAGGCCCATAATCCCAACACTTTGGGAAGCCAAGGTGGGTGGATCACCTGAGGTTAGGAGTTTGAGATCAGCCTGGCCAACATGGTGAAACCCCATCTCTACTAAAAATACAAAAATTTAAAAAAAATTAGCCAGGCATTGTGGCGCATGCCTTCTAGTCGCAGCTACTCAGGAGGCTGAGATGGGAGAATCACTTACGCCCAGGAGACAGAGGTTGCAGTCAGCCAAGATGGCACCAATGCACTCCAGGCTAGATGACAGAGCCAGACCCTGTGTCAAAAAAAAAAAAAAAAAAAAAAAAGGCAGGAAAAACCAAAAGTAGACAAATGAGAAATAAGACTATATTAAACCAAAAGCTTCTGCACAGCAGAGGAAACAATCAACAAAATGAAGAGAAAACTTGTTGAATATGAGGAAATATTTCAAACTATTCATCTGACAAGGGACTAATATCCAGAATATACAGGGAATTCAAACAACTCAACAGCAAATAATAATAATTCAATTTCAAAGTGGTCAAGGACATTAATAGACATTTTTCAAAAGAAGACATACCAAGGGCCAATACGCATATGAAAAAATGCTCAACATCACTAATAATCAATGAATCCAAATCAAAGTCACATAAAGATACCTTACTCCAGTTAGAATGGCTCTTAATAAAAAGACAAAAAGTAACAGAAGCTAGCAAGGATGCAGAGAAAAGTTACTGTTGGTGGGAAAGTAAATTAGTACAACCTGTATGGAAAACAATATGGAGATTTCACCAAAAACTAAAAATAGTACTACCATACAATCACGCAATGCCACTACTTGGGTATATATCCAAAGGAAAAAAAAATCCGTATAACAAAGGGATGTCTGTACCCCCCATGTTAATTGCAGCAATATTCACGACAATAAAGATATGGAATCAACCTAAGTGTCCATCAACAGATGAGTGCATAAAGAAGATATGGCATACCTACACAATAGAATACTATTCAGCCATAAAAAGAATGAAATTATGTAAGTTGCAGCAACATGGATGGAACTGGAGTGAAATAGGCCAGGCACAGAAAGACAAATATTGCATATTCTCACTCACACGTGGGAGCTAAAAAATGTTGGTCTAATGGAGGTAGAAGGAGAATGAAGATTACCAGAGGCTGAGAAGGGTATGTGTGGACAAACATAAAAACATCCAGTTGGATAGAAGGAATAAGTTCTGCTGTTTGATAGCAGAGTAGAATGACTATAGTTAACATCAGTGAATCAAATATTTCAAAATAACTAGAGGAGAGGACTTGAAATGCTCTGAACAAATAGAAATAAAAAATACTCAAGGTAATGGATACCCTAAATACCCTGACTTGATTATTACACATTATATGCATGTAACAAATTACCACATGTGCCCCATAGTTATAAATATCATATTAATATGTCAATAAAAAATTCTTAAAAAGAATCCTCATGAGGAAAAAATGCTTTCTATTTCCCTCATTTCCAGGACTTTCCCACAGGCAGGATGAGCAGAAAAGGAACCTGGTACCAACTGCTTCTAACAAAGTCATGCATATAGACCTAATTCTACTTGCTTTTTTCTCTTTAAAAAAAGTCCACGCTCAGAATCACAATCATAGATGCCTCTTGGTTAGGAAGTTACTTGGTCTTTAGGTAGCAGGGAGCATGCCATTTTTCTTTATACTCTTGGCATTCATTCAGGCTCCCAGGAGCACATTAGTTACCAGCAAATCCAGTAAAAATAGAAATGGTTACCTCATAAAACACCAAGAGACTTTCCAAGCCTCAGGGAGAGTAACACCCCTGCCCTTTTTAATTCACAGACCACATTCCAAGTGCAAAATTGAATCATTTTTGTTTTCAAAGTGATGCTAATTTATTAGCCATGGTGGAAACGTTGACTATGGTAATTGACTTCAAACAGAATATCTTCAATCCAGAGAGCTTGAGGGGAAAAGGGAAATCAGTAGGGAGGTGAACAGAATCCGGTAGGGTTCTCCAGACCAAACTGACTGCACTCAGCAATGCATCCACTCACTTTCCTCCTCATTGATTCTTTTATTATTGACCTACTAGATTCCAGGGACTTCCTTGGTGCTGGGGGTATACAGCTGTTAGTATGTGAACTGTTTTCTCATAGAAATCATGGTTGAGTCAGAAACACAGACAAGTAAACACAGCATCACAGACAAGTTTGTTTCTTTCCCAATGGAAGCATGTACTAAGAATGTGGGAAATGTCAGAAAAGCACTGTAAAAGGGACAATTTCAAGGAAGGCATGAGAGAGTATGAGAAGTTTGAAGGACGATGAATCCTGAAGTATGACTTACACAAATTTGTTTAAATAAAACCTCGGATCTTACAAGGGTCTCAAATTTCATTTTGGGTGTTTTTCCTTCTTAGGATCTCTTCTAAACGGTCTCCTTGGAGGCTTAAGTAAGTAAAAGTCTTTATAACTCAGGGTTCTTAATTACTCGTAAAAGAGAGTCTGGCTATCTTAAGCAGAAGAATAATTTACTGGAAAGTTATTAGGAGCCCATCCAGTTGACAGAGTTTGGAAGAGTAGAACTGGAAAACAAAGAGGAGCCAGAGGATCTACAAAGGGGCAGGTAGTAGAAACAGAGTAATGATTGACCAGGAGCAATCTAATCTTGCCCAAGGCCACACAGCAGCAAAGTACCCCTGAGGCCAGAAATGCTCTAGGTAATTTCTAAGCACTTCTTCTTGGGGGCTCTGTTGTGAACACTTACCATTTTTTGGCTGTCAATATCCTCTTTCTTATTTACATTGTTTTTTAACTTGATTATCTTTTAATTATTTTCAAAACTTTAGTGCAATACACATAACATAAAATTTACCATCTAAACCATTTTTTAAGTGTACAGTATGGTGGCATTAAGTACATTCACATTGTTTTACAACTGTAACCACTATCCATCTCCAGAACTCTTTTCTTCTTGCAAAACAAAAAATCTATAGCCATGAAACAATAACTCCTCATATCCTCTTTCCCCAGTCCCTGGTGATCATCCCTACTTGCACCCTTATCTTTCTTTTGGGGAACTCCCCAAGTTGTGTGGTCCTGGAGGAAATGACTGCCTCTCATTCCAGATCTTCCTTTCCTTGCCCAGATTGGCCAAAAGAAGACAGGTGACCGAAGTGCAGTCAATTTGGTGCTCTCTCGCAGGAGTTTGTGTTTTCAGTAGAGATGCAAAGATGTGGAGTTGGTTGGAGACACAGTCACAGAAACTGAAAGGTGATGTGACTGCCCAACATCACACAGCTTGCTAAGTGGTAGAGCCAGGGTATCAACCCAGGCAATCTGAAAATGAGAACCCACAGAGCTATTGAATTAGAGAGCCACTTTTCAGCCATTTATTGAATAGAAAAAACAGTGAATTTTTTTGCATAGCACATCATATGTATAGAAAAAATATATAAATAAATTTCTTGCTCTTAAGGAGTTCTCTTAAGTGGGGACATAGAGTAGCAATTACAGTGCAATTTGATGGTCATTTCTATAAGATTTGATGAGAATATACAAAAAGAAAATTTTAAGTTGGTTTTAAATGTGGGAAAGAATTCTCAGAGAACTTAGTTCTTAAGCCAGACCTTGAAGGTTGGTAATAAGTGTGCCTTCCAGGCAAACCCCAGAGAGCTCAGTATATGCAAAGGCATTGAGGCAAGAGAGGCCTTATTGTTCTATGAACTACAAAAGATCTCAGAAATTGCTAAAGCATGAAATGAGATATAGAACATGGCCAGAAAGCACTCAGGCATGGCTTGGTAATGGAAAAGGGCCTCTCGTGTCATACAAGGAAATATTTTTTTAGTCCTCCAAGGCTAGGATTATAAATAGGGAGCCCTTGGATCCTCTGTGAGTTCATGAGAAATCACACTGAAACAATATCAGAATGATTCTGGTGGACATTTTACTTAACTGTAACTTCTATCATCTTTCCGTTGTGGTGGGTAGAATCTGGGGAATCTGTAGAAGCTGTAGCTCTTGTGGCTCCTCTGTAAACTTAAAAAATGTTCTTTTCCCATTGGTAGTTAACAATGTGATCATCATGTTAGCAAAACCATCACTGTTAGCACTTACATTGGGGTTCAGGAAGAGAGTGCGTTAGGATGGAAGATGGAAGGAGGGGAGTGTGAAATGGAAGGAGATTGTTGGTTTTTTCCCATAGGAGTATGCTGATTGTCAGTACAATGAGTTCATGTTGTATGTTAATGCAGCGAGTGTCAGGTGAATAAATTATCTGTTATTAGACTTTACCATGAGGTAAGTACTTTTGTTCCCTTCTTTCTTGGGTAACACGAGTTGTCACAATGCTTATCAATGTAAAGAACATTGGACCTCATTAACGTGGAAGGAAGAGAAAATGTGTGAGAGAAATGCTTGCACGGAGAGTGATTAACTGTTAAAAGATCTTTGTTAGAACTGTAAAAAGAACTCTGTCTATGATGGTGGGGTGGTAGTAATACCTGTCTTTCCTTTACAGTTTTCTTATAAGATTTAAGGTAGGGAACATTAGAGTATATTTTTTTCCTCTCTACTCCCTGGCACATCAAAACATTCAGGGCATATAGCAAGTTATTTAAAATGGTGTACCCCACTAACCTGAATTAAACTAAATCAATTTAGCAAATCACTTACCAAAGAAGTAGTGAGCACCCTGTTAACTGCAGGGATAGCAAGACCTCCGTTTCTCAAGGAACTTAAAGTCTAAAGTGAGATGAATCTTTCATAATTGATAATAGTACAAATGAGAATAAAATATACTGCATAGAAAAAGACAACATAATTTGGTGTTTAAGATTTCAGCTGTTTGAGTTAGATAAGCCTGGTCTAGAATTCTGGCCCTGAACCTTAATAACTTCGTGACCTTGAGCAAGCTATACAATCCCCCTGGATCTCAGTTTTCTTATCTATGAAATGGAAATAGTGATTCTATGCTTTTTAAAAATTTGTTTGTTCTGTGGATTTAAAGACACACTGTATGTGAAGTATTTAACACAGTGTGTGCTTAGTAAGATACTTCCAATTGGTTAAAATGGCTACAAAACACAGGAGGTTCAAGAGGAGTAGGCCATTTTTTCTGAGTAGTAGCATAGACAAATCTTAGCCAAGGAGGTAGTATTTGACCCGAACCTTGAAGGATGAGGACAATCACCATAGAAGAATAAAGTGGGAAGGGAGAAAGGCAATAAGGCCTAGAAAAATGCACAGAAGGGTGGAAGTACCTGTCAAAGATGTGGGGAATAGAATATAAACCAGTATAAATAGAGTAAAAAAAAAAAATCACTGTAGGAGGAATAGAAAGTTATAGGAGGGAGGTAGAACTGAAATAAGACTCAACTAAAATCATAAACAACCTTCATGCCTTGATAACCAGCATAACTAAATGACTGAATTAATTAATTTATGCTATAGTTAATGATGCAACATTAAAATCTTTGTTCAAATACATTTTTAGAAAGATTATTCTGATGGCATTAAGAGGGAATGGCTAACCGAGGAAGCACAATTGAACGTAAAAAGAGCCTTACAGTATTCCAAGTAATAGATAATGAGAGACTGAACTAAAGTAATGACAACAGGATTGCATATGTGGGGACAGAAGAAGAGATAACGGGGTGAAGGAACTAACAGTGTAAAGAGATTCCTCAAAATTGGTGCCTGAGTATTTAATTATAAGCAATAATTATTTTCAATTAAATTATTATTTTTCTTAGTCTATCATTTATTGACATGTATATAAGCATATTTTTTATTAAAAATATATTCTGTGCCCAATCAACTACCCAAATATTAGATTACTGCTAAGTAACAAACCAGCTCCAATACTTAATTGCCTAAAATTACAACCATTTTATCGTATCTCATAATTCTGTGGGTTGACTGAACTCAGTTCAGCTAGACAGCTCTAATCACAAGATGTTGGCTTGAGTTGTAGTTATCTGGGTCTTGACTGGGCTGCATCATCCAAGATGGGTCACTCATGTCTGGTACTGCTGGTGGCTGTGAGCGGTGAGCTCAGTGGAGATGTTGAAGGCAGTGCCTCAGTTCTCTTTCACATGGCTTCCCCGTGTTGTCTGCGCTACCACAAGAAAGGAAGTAGAATACGCTAGACCTCTTAAGGCCTGGGCTTGGAAGTCCTTGGTTATCACTCTAAATACCTTCTTTTTGGCAAAGCCAGCCTCATGGATAGTCAAGATTCAAGGGGAAGGTAAATAAGTACCACCTCTTGATGTGAAGAGCAGCACACACATATAAGGAGGGAAAGATTTTTGGGGGCCATCTTTGGGGACTGAGATTGGTTCTCAAGTGATTCAAATTGAGGAAACTGACTTGAAAATATTCTACCCTTCTAATGACTAGGGATCCAAAGTCAATACCAAAATATAATTAGTCATTATCTACTTATATTCTTGGGCAATCTCCTCTAGTCCCATGTATCCACTATTTCCAATGCTCTGGTCATTGCTGAAGTAGTATTTTCTCCTGAGATCTAGACTCTTATACACAATGGCTCTTTCAACTGGATCTTCCACAGACAGATCAAACTCTTCAATATACCTAAACCGAAGTTATCCTCCGACTTCTCTTCCATTCTGAACAACCCACCCCTGAAAGAATCCACTATGTTTTCCTCCTGGGTTTTGTGCCTCCGTGCATGGTGCTTCTGTTCACCCTTCTGTCTCAGTCAGTGCTTCTCAAACTTTAATGTGCAAAGGGATCACCTAAGAATGCACTTAAAGTGCAAATTCTGGTTTGGTACAGAATTCTGGAGTGAGGCCCAGGATTCTACATTTTACAGGTTTCCAGATCACGCCAATGCTGATCTGGGTCCATAAAGTGTAAAGGTCAAAGTCACAAAATTTTAGTTTATGTAAAACATTGTTGCATCTCCCTTTTCTGTCAAACACGATCAGTCACCAAATCTTGTCAATTATTCCTTCTAAATATATCTCAAATCCATTCCTTCCTGACTTCTCTAATCTCTTGTATCTAGTCTGGTCTGAGCAATTGCAGCGAGCTCCTCACTTAGCTATCTGGCCCCCTCTCATCTGTAATGTATCCTTTAGAGTGTTTTCAAGACTATCTTTCTCATATGAAAATATGATTATGCTACTAATTGTCTTTGCTTCACATTTTCCCATGCATCCTGCAGAGTAAGAAACAAACTCATCTGAATATCGTGCCCCTACTTTTGTGCTCAGCCTTGTGCCCTGCCACTCCTGCAACACTTCACTCTCACTTCCCCTTTCCCCCACCCCCAGCACATGTGCACACAACACAACCGCAGTCTGTGCTACAGAACACAGAGTGATCTTTCCTAATATCTTGGTCTTGCTACATGCTATTTCCCTGCCTATAACGCAACTCATCCTTTAAATATCAATTAAAATATTCCCTACTTCATGATGCCTTCTCTGACCGCCAGAGATAAGTTAGGAACTCCTTCTCCTAAATGCTCATTGCACTTTGTAAGCACCATCACTAAAAGCAATCTTTCTTGGTTGTTGTTTGTTTCCATGTTTCTTTTCCCACTAAGCCATACGACCTTTGAGAGCAAACCACAGCTTTCCAACTTTGTATTCCTGATGACTAGCCCTAACTCAAAAATGACTATGATTGTACATAGTAAAAAGTAAATTAAATAAATGAATAAACATACATAAAAATTTGTTAATATTAGTAAAGTTGGATTTTAGTCCAACACAAAAAGGAATTTTATTGCAACTAAATCTTTTGTGTTCTTTGTGTAGTAATGTGCTTCCCTGCCAAGGGAAAAATAGGCAGTCATCATACAAAAGGAAATTCTAATTTGAATGTATATTTTAACTATATAATTTTTCAACTTCCTTGCAATTATGAGATTATATGATGTAAGATGAATTTGGGAAGGATGTTCATTTTTGAGTGATTTCTAGGCCATGCAATAACTTCCTTCTAAACGATTATAGGAAGGACTAGCGGAAATTCTAGATTTGTGACATGTAGAGAGATAGCAGTTCTATCACCAGTATTTTCAACTGTATGTTATTTAAATTTCCCTGAAATAAATTTCAATTATCAACATTTCCCTGACATATCTTCCACTAAAACAAAAGTTTTCCAGCTCAGCAGAAAGAGCCACATTACTGCAGTTTCAGGAGGCAGGGTGATGTGGACTTGATTTTTACTTTTCTCATCAATGTTGTTCTGTAGGTTTTGTAAGAAACTTAACTCTTCAAAACAGCTAAAAAGTTGTTGCCAGAAGGAAAAACAGAATTTAGGAAATCATAGTCTCAAAGAACGGAAGTTACTCTCAAGAGACACTTTTTTTTATTTGGGGATATGACATTAAATCTATTAATATAATGATCACTTTTAGGCTCTTCTTTGTAGGAAAAACTGCAAATTTCCTTCCAGTTTGATATTTGAATAATTGTTCATCCGTCATTAGGTTCAAAAACATCATGGCTAACTGAACTCTATCAATTTATTTATTCAACAATTATACTAAAAAATTAAGCACTTAAAAATCCCACTTATTGTTTGATGTACATCATGAGGATATATAAACAAGACACAAGTCTTGCCCAAGAAGAGATCAAAGCCAGTTTGTTAAATGGCAACTCAGGGACAATTGCAAAGTCTTCTTATATTAGTTCACTAAGAGACGAAATCAATGAAAGGCTCTTTCACCACATTAATTTTTTTTTATTTTATTTTTGTCCTTGATCATTTGGATGATTGAATGTGCTTTTCCTTTACTGTGTGTCTGTATGTATGTTATTTTAACCTCTGTCTAGTGGTGTGTATTAGTCAGTTTTCATGCTGCTAATAAAGACATACCTGAGACAAGTCAATTTATAAAGAAAAAGAGATTTAATGGACTCACAGTTCCACGTGGCTGGGGAGGCCTCCCAATCTTAGCAGAAGGTGAAGGAGAAACAAGACATATCTTACATGGCAGCAGGCAAGAGCGCATGTGCAGAGGAACTCCTGTGTATAAAACCATCATATCTAGTGAGACTTATTCACTGTTACAAGAACAGCATGGGCAAAACCCACCCCCATGATTCAATTACCTCCCACCGGGTCCCTCCCATGACACCTGGGGATTAAGAGTGCTACAATTCAAGATGAGATTTGAGTGGGGACACAGCCAAACCATATCATGGTGTATACCTGCCCTCCCCTATACTTTCATCTCTGGATTAGCCACAGAGACTGTTTGACAATTACTTTAAATGGAATCTAGGAGAGTTTACCACAGACATTTTTTTCTCCAGGGCAAATGCTACAGCAGGGGCAAACCAAATGTACTGCAATAATTTGGTGAGTTAATTTTTGGTGAGTTTTGGAACATTGAATTTTAAGAAGTTAACAATATAGTTATCATCAAGGATGTCACCATTTAGTCAAAAGAAAGGAATAAACCAACAAGAACAACAGAAGCATGTTCCTCGAAGTGTCATCCCTGTGTCATTATTCACAATAGCCAAGATATGGAAATTAAGTGTCCATGTCTGTGAATGGATGAATGCATAAAGAAAATGTGACACACACACACACACACACACACACACACACACAGAGAGAGAGAGAGAGAGAGAGAGAGAGAGAGAAATATTGTTCAGCTTTAAAAAGGAAATACATTCCTATCATTTGTGAAAACATGGCTGAATCTGGAGGACATTACACTAAGCGAAATGAGCCAAACACAGGAATATAAACACTGCATGATCTTGCTTGTATGTGGAATCCAAGAAATTTGAACTTAGAAACAGAGAGTGGAAGGGTGATTACCTGGGGTCACAGGGTGGGGAAATGGGAGATATTGGTGAAAGGGTACAAACTTTACATATACAACATGGTGACTGTAGTTACTAACATTGTCTTGTACCCTTGCAATTTGCTAAGAAAGTGGATCTTAAGTGTTCTCACCACACAGTGCATACAGGAATAGTAACTGTGAGGTAATAGATGTAATAATTAGCTTGATTATGATGACCATTTCACAATGTGTATTTACATCAAAGCATCACTTTGTACACCTTAAATATATGCAACTTTTATTTGTCAATCATACTTCAATAAAGCTGAACAAAATAAAAATAATTTTAGGGTTTTTAATTTATAAAAAGTACAGTCCCCTGACTAACAGTATTAACATTCTTGGGCAGAGTACAAATTCTCAAGGCCCACCTCAGATCTATTGAATCAACAACTCTGAAAATGGGGTCCAACAATCTCTTGTTTAACAAACGTCCTCCAAGTTATTCTGATAATAGCCATGTTTGAGAACCCTTGTGATAAGGTTTGAGAAATGTTCTGGTAGAGGGACATTTCAGAGCACTGTATGGAGCCCAGGAGGGGCTAATTAACCCAACATGGAGAACTCAAGGCAGACTTCACAGGGAAGGTTAGCACCTGACAATTTTTATCATTTAATTCAGCTTCTTCTAGTCCCTTAAAATCTGCCGGAATTGCTAGCAATAATGCTATGTGATTTGAGTTTCTTCATAAATCCCTTCTCTTGACTACTCTCTGGTAGCTTTAAGCATAATTAGAAAACAGGAAACATGAATTTAGTAAAAAAAAGAAAGAAAGAAGGAAAGAAAGAAAGAAAGAAAGAAAGAAAGAAAGAAAGAAAGAAAGAAAGAAAGAAAGAGAGAGAGAGAGAGAGAGAGAGAGAGAAAGAAAGAAAGAAAGAAAGAAAGAAAGAAAGAAAGAAAGAAAGAAAGAAAGAAAGAAAGAAGGAAGGAAGGAAAGAAGGAAAGAAGGAAAGAAGGAAAGAAAGAAAGAAAGAAAGAAAGAAAGAAAGAAAGAAAGAAAGAAAGAAAGAAAGAAAGAAGAAAAATGGAAAAATGGAGATGATGTAGACCGTATTGTAATAACCAATGTTTCTTTAATGCCATACATGGAAAAAGCTTGGACTTTGGGAACAATTAACCCTGAGTTAAACTTGTCAGATTTAGGAAATAAAAACATAACATGTACATGTCCAGTTACATTTAGATGTCAGAAAAAAAGAATAGTTTTTAGTATAAATATATGCCATGCAATAATTTGGATTTACTTATACTAAAAAATTATTCTTTTTTTTTTTTTTTACCTGAAATTCAAAACTGGGTGTTCTATACTTTATCTGGTAGCCCAATACAGGATTCAAGTCAGGGACCAATATTCATATTTTACTTTAAATTGGAATTAATAACAATAACAGGAGATATTTATTGAGCACTTCCTGTTTACCAGGTATTATCAAAAGCATATAATAGCATTATCTTGTTAAATCCTCACAATATGCTGATCAATTAGGTATTATTATTAGTCTCCTTAAACACATAAGGAAACTGGGACTTAGCAGTTGGGTAATCAAAGCTAGTAGAAGGTAAAGCCAGAATTTAAATACATATCAAATTCCAAAGCAGGGACAAACCAAAGATACTGATAACAAATCTGACTGCAGAACCAAAGGTTTTTTAATGATTGCATTTGATGGCTCTGTTATACTTCAATTTGTTTAATCCTTGTGAGTCCTGGTTTCTTTTCAGTTTCTGTGAAGATTAACTAAGATTATATACTGACCTAACCCAATTTGTGACCACTCGTAAACACATATAAAAACTTATACTTATTAATAATAATATTTATACTCATAATCAAGAAAACTGACCAAAAAACATACTTCACTTCAGAACAATACTTCCACTCTAAGTAATGAGTTTTAGGAAACAAAAGCTCTGGTTTTTCTGGGATTATAGACTTATGTTTTGGCCTGAGGTCATTAAGGAAGGAGTTAAAGTTAAATAATGTGTATCTTACCAGGGAATTGACCTTCTGGTCTCTATGACAGAAGAAAGCAGTATGCCTCCACAGATGCCACAGTCAATGGATAAAAAGTGATACCATGGAGTATTATTTTGACTCCTAAGTGACTCTGAGATCCCAAGGGCCACAGCTACTCTCCATGGAAAAGGTGAGAGCTATGAATGACTGCATGGACAAGGAGTGGCATGACCAAAGAGCCTACCTACAGAAAGAATGAGAGGAGACAATAGGTGTGGTGTCAAAAGCCGGAGGCTTCGAGTGTCCTGCTTCGTTAGTTGTGTTGAGGATTAAAAGAAAGGATGTACATAAAATGCTTCACATGGTGCCCGTGTACACTACATGCTCAACGAATAGTGTGTATTTTAATTATTATTAAGATTATTATTACTGAAATAAAGAAAACATTCCTTCTGCAAAAGGAACATTTTAAAACAAGAATCATGAGCCCTTCCAAGTCACAATATAATAGGTCTATTTATGATGTAGTATTTGCCATTCTAAAACAAAAAGTACAATAAGAACTCTTGTTCCCACTTTTCTATTAGCTGCTATTAAGAATTTTGAATGGTCTAAGATTTTACTTCACTTGCAAACTATTAAGTTAGCCTGCCACAATTTTATGGATGCTGGTAGAAGACAGGAGACAAAGAACAGTTTATTACTCACAGCTATATCAGTAGCCAGAGTATCAGCAATTTTTCCATCAGTTCCTCAAGCCTCCATTCCCACAGTGTGACAAGAGGGCCAAAAGTCACCTGTACATGTGGTGGATTGTGTGACAGGACAGGAAAACTTAGCTGAGAGAACCCAAATATTTTTAAATGGATATTAAATGTATTTCTCTTTTCTCCAGGGGAGCAGGAAGCATTTCCTTTATTATACTGGACAGTGAGCACCTCTGCCCTTTACTCCAGAGGAAGATACTCTCTCTGTCTTCCAAAGCTGTGATCAAAACTGTACTTTGCTCTGAAAATAATACAAACTTTATTTTCTAAAAATTTCCTCTAAACAGACATCCTTGAAAATATAGTCCAGAACAAAAAGCACCCAAATAAGCCATAAAACTAGGGTGATGCTCCATGTTTTGCCAAGAAGAGACCCAGCATTATTTCAGGGGGCTGTTATTATGAGATAATTTACTGCCTGCATGCAGTCTTTTAGGATAAAATAATGCAATGAAGGACGCTTTATAAATTGCAGTCTTGTGTTCTCCCTGACTCTTCCTAAAACAAATGTGTGTGAAAGAAATATACTCCCTGGGAAAATATAAGATAATTTTTAATAAAAGCCAACAAAGCATGTACTTGGCCTAGATAGCCAAGTTCTGTTATGAGCTCTCAATAACATTCTATGTTTTCCCTTATAGCTTTAATCACAATTGTAATTAATTAGGCATGTTTTTATTTTACTATTCAATTTCTATCAGTTTTCCTACATTGTAAGCTTTCTGTTTCTGAGCAGTCTATGTTTCTTTTTTTTATTCCATTTTTTGAGTCACCTAGCATAGCATCTGGTATATGGTAAGTATGCAGTAAATATATGCAAAAAAGTTACATTGACTGAATTTCATTTCACGTATAAATGAAGTATGAAAATTTGACTTCACCAGGGTTTCCAGAAATCTGATCTGAGTTTCATAGAAGACTGACCTGGGAGGCGTAATGACCTAAGAGATGACCTCGGATCCACTTTATTTAAAAAATGAGGAAACTGGAAGCCAGAGATAGCAAATGAATTAGCCAAACTCCCTCAGCCAGTAACAAAGAACCTAGGCCAAAATTCAAGTTTTCTATCTCTTGGCCTAATGCTCTTTCACCTGTCATTTCTTCACCTGTCCCTTCAACCTCTTGTGACAAAGTTTTAAAGCACACCAGCATCTCCACAGTTAAGACCCTAGAAAGCTATTTCTGTTTCTAATATGAAAGAGTGTGTGATATTCTACTTATCTTGCAGGCTCCACAACTTCCCTGTGGTCAATTGTTCCTCCAGGAGCCAACTGTGACAAAGATGTTGCTTTGGAAGAAAGATGCTCTATAAATATAATAAATAAATAAATGCATGGACTAGGCAGAACAACATAGGATCTGAATTAAATAGAAGCAAACATTTGGTTTTTAAATTTGAAAGGTATGTGGACTAGTCTCAGTCTTCTACCTTGGGAAGAGCCATGAAGATTTATTTTTGTGAACCTATCACAGTTCTCATTCTCATGCAGCTATTGCTATTGAAATACCTGAAGTGAGATTGCTTTATGGCCTAACAAGAGCAAATACAGGTCTCTCTTGCCTTACAGGCTAAGTGGTTTCACACTCATTTCTGAGCAACGAATCTCACTTTTCTAGTGAATTTCATGAAAAGATTTTTAGAGCTATAATGCTACAGAGCAAAAACTTCTACCATAAGCTGAATGGAAAATTTAGAAAGAGGCCAGCCATCAATTTTCTGAGAAATACTGGATGAACATTACTCTTGTAATATGTTTCAGAATCTAGTATTCCAGTCCATAATTTCTCACAGTCATATTGCTTTCCTGTATTGAATGTGACTTAAGTCTGCATTCTTGTATTCCCAATTTAACTCAACTCCTTCTTTGGAATTAGGATTTTAATATGTAATAATATTACACTGTATTATAACATTTTGCTAGCAAGTTCTATCATTAATGCATATTTTACCCCTTCCTAGCCATTTAAGTCTGAGAGTTTGATTCCTAGAATGATAGTACTCTATTGGTCCTTTTTAACAATTTTTTTCTTTATCTACAGGAAAGAGAACTAACTGTCTCACTCTTGTATGTCATAGCTTTTAGACCATCTAGAAGCCATTATAAAATCAGCCTTGGTTTGTGGATTGTACCAATGTCAATTTCATAGTTTTGAGGATGGTCTTTGGTTATCTAAGATGTTACCACAGGGAGACTAGGCAAAGGGTGCAGTGGGACCTATCTGTTCTAGCTTTAAATCTTTGAAACTTTCTGTGACTCTCAACTTATTTTGAAACAAACAATGAAAGTAAAGAAAAAGTCTGGAATTAGAGGAGTAGAAGCAGGAGACAAACATTTGAGTGACAAACCTGACTCTTGTCCACTGGATAGAGAACCTCTGTTTTGTATGTTTGCTAGACCATAAAATGGAGAATGCATCTGGCAGTAGTAACAATTAAATGATATTAAGTGTAATGGCTTGTTCATGGAGAGGCAATATGGCATTATAATTAAGATCCTATAAAGCCAGACTGCCTGCATTTAAATTCAGTTCATGCAATTTCTATGTGTGTCTTTGACCCAGGAATTTGATCTTGCCTCAGTATCTTAACCTGAAAATTAGGATGAGATGATAATAACATCACTTATTTTATAAGGCATTTGTGATAATTAAGTTGGTTAATATATTTAAGGCACTTAGGACAGTGCCTGGTACTTAGCAATACTGCATGAGTGTTGGCTATATTGTTAAGAAATCACTTGGCACATAGCTTAACAAATGTTAGTGTTTTTTGTTTTTCTTTGCTAATTCTCAGTTAAAGCCCATAGGCAGCCATCAAAAGTAGTATGAGTAAAAGAATTGTGATATGCTCACACAATGTATCCTATCAAGTAATGAATGAACAATCTCCACCACATGTAAAATTTTGGATGAATCTGACAAACATAATACCAAGTGAAAGAAGTCATCCACCCAGGAGTGGCTTGATGTATGATTGCAATTACATAAAGCAATAAACTGGTGAAATAAAACTTCTGCTTCTGACCATGTTGCTGTAACTGGTGCTGAACCAGCCTGCCACAAAAATAATGAACACTTGCAAAAAAATATAGAACAACTGTTTTCACGTATTGGGCAACTAATAGGCTAGACTTTGTACCCTAAGAGAAGGTAAGCCTTAAGTTTAGCCCATATTTCTAACTCTGGGTACTTTTCAGACCCTAGTTTAGAGGAGGAAAGCCCAAAAAGGGTTTGACAATATCACTAAGCTAAGAATGCAGAAACTGGAGTTTAAAGAGGCACAGGTAGCTGGGAACAGAGTGAATGAGAAGAGGAAGCTATGCAGAGAAAAACTTCAAGAAATTTACATAGACTTCCACTTGAGCCATTGGCTGAATTTTAAGCTTTTAAGCCATAAGCAAGATCCCATGAGCCAGGGTGAAGAACAACTACCAAAAAAGAACAGCTACCAGAAAGCTATAAATTGAACAACTACAAGAGTTCACACAGGGTTGGTAGATGTTCTAATTCTTATCACTTTGTATGAAGAGAGTTTATTAACAATCCAAATCATACAGTAGAAACCACTGAAGTTTACTTTTTAGGAGTATGACTAATCCAGCCCCAGAGTAAACGCTTGTTAAAACTAGCACAAAGAAAATTTAAAAACAAATGACAAAAATATTGAGATAATCTGCAAATTAATTGCCTATCTTCTGAAATAAATTGACACATTGTTTAAGACAAAATAACAAAATCCAAACAACATTAAAAATACAATGTCGAGTGCCCAACCAAAAATTACTAGATATGCCAAGAAGCAAAGAGATGAAATCCACAGCCAAGAGAAAAATAAGTCTCTAAAAACACACTCATAAGTGATAGAAATGATAGTGTTAGTAGATACGGTTTTTTTGGGTTTTTTTTAGACAAACTTTACTGCCACCTCTGCCTCCCCAGTTCAAGCTATTCTCCTGCCTCAGCCTCCCAAGTAGCTAGGATTACAGGGTGCCCACTGACACGCCCAGCTAATTTTTGTATTTTTAGTAGAGACAGGGTCTCACCATGTTGGCCAAGGTGGTCTCAAACTCCTGACCTCCAGTGATCTGCCCACCTCAGCCTCCCAAATTCTGGATTACAAGCATGAACCACCACACCCAGCCATAGATAAGGCTTTAAAACATCTTATATACATATGTTAATGGATATTAAGGAAAGCATTAAAATAATGAAGGGAGAAACTTAAAATTATGAAAAAAAATAAAACTTCTGAAGTAAAATTGACAGCTCCTAAAATGAAAAATCACTGATGGTCTCGACAGCAAATCAAACATCGGAAAAGATCAGTAAATTTGAAGAAAGGGCAATAGAAACTATCCAACATAAAGCACATGCTTTCAGTCACATATACAAAGCTACAAGAAATGAACAAAGCCACTGTGAACTGGTAGGAAAATGCCAAGTGGTCTAAGATATATATAATTGGCATTTAGGATAGGTGAGGCAGAAAAAAATCTTTAAAGAGATAATGACTAAAATGTTTTTAAATTTTGTAATATATAAACGCACAGATCCAAGAGATTCAACAAACCCTAAGAAGGATAAATACCAACACACACACACACACACACACACACACACACACACACACATCAAGGCACATAATAATAAAATTGCTTTATGTGAGCTATGAGAAGAAAATCTTAAATGTGAGGAAAAAAACTCACAAGACCTACAGAGAAATGAAGGTAAGAATAAGTACAAACTTCACATCAGAAATAATGAAAGCTATGGAATAATATTTAAGGTGTTATAAGACATGAAAAATAAAAACAATTAAGTTAGAATTCATACCAGAAAAAAATTATCTTCCAATAATAAAAGCAAAATAAATACAATGATAGTCAAAAGCTGAAAAGATTCATCACCAGCACACCTACAATGAAAAAAAATTAAAGGAAGTTTTTAAGCTGAAGGGAAATGATACAAACTGGAAATATAAATCTGTACAAAAGAATAAAGAGAGCTAGAAGGGTAAATGTAGAATAAATTCCAAAGACATTTTTTTCTCATTTAAGAATTTCATTAAAATTTATTTTTTAAAGCAAAACAAAATAATATATATATGTTTAAAACATACATATACATAAAATTTTCAACAATAATAGCACAAAGGACAGAAAAAAAAGAAGTATACTAGTGTAAGGTTTTAATATTATAATAAATGATAAAATTTAAATGTAGACAACGATAAAATTAAAGGTGCAAATTATAAACCTTAAAGCAGGCATTAAAGAATTCATCAAATATGTAGAGCTAATTAAAACACACACACACACACAATCACAGGCAAAGTAAATCAGTGTTTTTCAAAGTCAAAATAGTAACTTTGTAGGAGTAGTGACTACCAGAGGGCACAAGGGGAACTTTAAGGTAATGCTCCGGTTATGTTCTACTTCTTAATCTGCATATTTGCTATCTGGGTATCTTCACTTAGTGATAACTGAGTTGTACAGTTAAGATATGCAGTTTTCCACATTTACATAAACATATATGTGTGTGTGTGTATAAATATAATGTACATAAGGGTGCTTGAAAGAGTTTATGAAAAAATGGAATTAAAAGATAAAAATATGGAGCTGAGTGCAATGGCTCATTCCTATAATCCTATCTACAGTTGGGAGAATTGCTTGAGCTCAGGTGTTTGAGGCTGCTGTGAGCTATGATTGCACCACTACAGCCTGGGTGACACAGCAAGACCCCATCTCTAATAATAATAATGACATTAAAAAATATAAACTTCATTTTCAGCATAAGCTTCATCAAGTTCAAGACACTTTTGTTTTCCTCATTCTTGCCGTCATCTTAAGTTGAAGACACTTTTGTAAGCAATAATATTAGTCATTTAGTCCATACCTAAAGAGGTGAACATCCTGGAAATATAATCATGTCAATGTAGTTTTTTTACATTATTAACTGAAGAAAAATATATCTCCTGAACAGATTGTTTAAGATGATGAAACAAAAAAAGTCAAAAAGAGACAAGTCTGTAAGGTAGATGCCTAATGATTTCCCATTGAAACTCACAAAATTGCCTTTGTTTGATGAGAGGAATGAGCAGGAGCATTGTTGTGGTGAAAAGAGACTCTCTGGTGAATCTTTCCTGGGTGTATTTCTGCTAACACTTTGGCTAACTTTCTCAAAGCACTCTCATAATAAGATGTTATCGTTCTTTGACCCTCCAGAAAGTTAACAAGCAAAATGCTTTGAACAACCTTAAAAACTGTTGCCATGACCTGTGTTCTTGACTGGTCTTCTTTTGCTTTGACTGGACCACTTCCACTTCTTGGTAGCCATTGCTTTGATTGTGCTTTTTCGTAGGGATCATACTGGTAAAGCTGTGTTTCATCTCCTGTTAGAGTTCTCTGAAAACATCCTTCAGAGTCTTGATTCTAATTGTCTAAAATTTCTGTTAAAATATCTGTTCTTGTCTTCAGCAGATCTGGATGCAATGGTTTTGGCACCCATCGAGTGGAAGTTCTGTTAAATAATTTTTCAGCCAGAATTGTGTAAGCTGAACCAGTTGAGATGTGTATGGTGTTGGCTATTGTTTGCACATGTAATTCTTCAGTTAGGGCATGAACGAGATAAATTTTTTCCTTGCAAGTTGATGTGGATGGTCTGCTGCTATGGGCTTTGTCAGCAACATTGTCTCTTCCCTTCTTAAAATGAATTATCCATTTATAAACTGCTGATTTCTTTGGGACATTGTCTCCATAAACTTTTTGTGAAGTATCAACAATTTCACCATTCTCACGCCCAAGCCTCACCCTATATTTGATATTTGCTCTTGCTTCAATTTTAGCAGAATTCATGTTACTCTGATAAGGGCTCTTTCAGAAGGTGTCTTATCCTTCTTAGCACCTCAAACTAGATCCTGTCCAGACATGATAATGAGCTAGTACGAGTTTATTTTGGTGCAAAAAAAAAAAAAAATCAAAATACATGCTTTTTTTATAATATGTATTTTCCATAAACGTTTTAAAGATTCCTCATGTGTGTGTGCATTTGTGTGTGCATACATACATACACATATGTACATAAAGCAAAGGGAGACAAATAACAGATCATCTTAGAAATATCAGGACTATCACATTGCCCACCTAACTCACAGATGCACAACTCAGGTCCCAGTCTTTATAAATAGCACCTCTTGGAGTTAGACATGAACAAAATTGCATGGCTTTATCTGATTACTGTGGAAACTACTATTCTATTAGAATTACTTTTCAAAAACTTTTAGTGGTCCTTTATACATCAAAGAACAAGCCAAGGAATGTTAATCCAAACCTTATCAATTTTTTTTTGAAACAGAGTTTTGCTCTTGTTGCCCAGGCTGGAGTGCAGTGGCACAATCTCAGCTCACTGCAACCTCTGCCTTCTGGATTCAAGAGATTCTCCTGACTCTGCCTCCCAAGTTGCTGGGATGATAGGCACCCCCTCCATTCCTGACTAATTTTTGTATTTTTAATAGAGATGGGGTTTCACTGAATAGAGTTCATCCTGACCTCAGGTAATCCACCCGCCTCAGCTTCCCGAAGTGCTGGGATTACAGGGGTGAGCCATCATGCCCGACCAATCAAATTTATTTATTTATTTATTTTTGTATTGTACTTTAAGTTCTAGGGTACATGTGCACAACGTGCAGGTTTGTTACATATGTATACATGTGCCATGTTGGTGTGCTGCACCCATTAACTCTTCATGGGGATATACCCAAAGGATTATAAGTCATGCTGCTATAAAGACACATGCATACGTATGTTTATTTGCAGCACTATTCACAATAGCAAAGACTTGGAATCAACGCAAATGTCCATCAGTGACAGACTGGATTAAGAAAATGTGGCACATATACACCATGGAATACTATGCAGCCATATAAAAGGATGAGTTCATGTCTTTGGAGGGACACGGATACAGCTGGAAACCATCATTCTCAGCAAACTATCGCCAAGAACAGAAAACCAAATACCGCATGTTCTCACTCATAGGTGGGAACTGAACAATGAGATCACTGGGACACAGGAAGGGGAACATCACACACCGGGTCCTATTGTGGGGCGGGGAAGGGGCAGGGAGGATTTTAAGGAGCCTCAGGCAGCTGAGTTTTTCTATAAAAGCTCTTCAAGAAAACACGGCTGGGTGAGGTGACTCACACCTGTGGTCTCAGCACTTTGGGAGGCGGAGGAGGGCAGATCATGAGCTCAGGAGTTTGAGACCAGCCTGACCAACACGGTGAAACCCCGTCTCTACTAAAAATACAAAAATTAGCCAGGCATGGTGGCACGTGCCTGTGATCCCAGCTACTTGGGAGGCTGAGGCAGGAGAATCACTTGAACTCAGGAAGTGGAGGTTGCAGTGAGCCGAGATTGCACCACTGCACTCCAGCCTGGGCAACAGAGTGAGACTCCATCTCAAAAAAACAAAAAAAGAAAGAAAGAAAGAAAAAAAAGAAAACACTCATGAAATGTTTTCTATTAAATATTTGATTTTAATACTTTATGTTTTATAAATTTGTTTGCTTTTCCTTTCTTTTCATGACCATTTACATATTTTATGGTATAGGATTTCAGGTATAGAATTTTAGTTTATAATTTATAACATACTCTAAACCAATTCAGCTCACAATTGCATACATTGCTACAATTGCCCAAAAACTAATGAGGTCATAAGTAAAACCTTACCTATGAAACAGATAATGTGTGTCTGTCAAGATCCTGTTCAAGCATCACCTCCTCTCTTCTGAAGTCTTGCTGGATTCCAATGAGGCAGAATTAGTTACTGTTTCTTGAAGCATCAACATATTGTGCACCTTCTAGTGAAGTTCATGTCCTAGTGAATAGAGCTGATTTGTTTATTTCTCTGCCTCCCTGGCAAGACTGTTTTAGCCATCTTTGTATGTTCAGCACCCAGTATAGGCTCTAACCCATGACAAGTGCTCAAAAATGGTTTGAAAGTGGGGGAGAGAGGATGGTGGCCCAGCATGGGGGTGGTAAATGGGATGGAAAAAAAAAGAAAGCATTTGCTTAACACTAGGGAATGAAAGGGAAGATATTCTTGATTGGATAAAACAGTTGTTTGTCCAGCAAGCTTAAATTTGCATCCATTGTCACAAAATAATTACAATCTCTCTAGGTTCTTTCACAGCGCTGACTGTAAATACTTTGAGAGTATTAATCCAGTGTTAGACTGGTGCTTCATGTCCTGCTATGCCATATGAATTGTTTCCCTTATGATCTGAGGACAGCAAAATATTTTACAAATATTATCTTGCCAAATGAGTATGTGTAAAAATTGTCCTCAGGGCTTCCAGTGAAGAAAGAGTTTGCACACCAACAAAATAAACATGCGTCCCCAACCCCCAGGCAACACTATTCATTCCCTTCTCTGATTCCTGGAGCACATTATTCATTTCTCTAACACAGCATTCAGTGCAGCCTGTCGGAGTCTGTTAGGCTTCCCCTGCCCAGTTGTATTGTAAGCTTCTTGAGGACAGAGACCGTGTTTTTATCTTTTTATCCCCAGTTCTTAACACAGAAACTGGCACATGGTAGGTGTTTCATACTCATTTCTTGAGTGATTAAATGAATAAGAAAACATCTTGTAGTACTTTTATTTGAATAGGTCCTAAAAGTCCTGTCAATCTAGCTATCTGGAGTCCAACTTTAAAAGCGTCTCCAAAATAAGAAGCCAACAAAAGGTCTTTGTTAAGAGTTAGCTCCTGATCCTGCGGTGGCAACATGACAACCAGAAAGGGGCCTTAAATCATTCTCAGTATCCTAGGAACAATCTGATCACCCTGTGAGAGGAGGGCAGTCCTTTAATCTCTAGCAATATTTAGTAGTAATTGTATTTTTCATGTGAAAGTCGATAAGCTCAGAGATATTTGGAGAACCAGTAAAAAAGCAAAAAGAAGAACAAACAAAAGGATAGAAGTGGAAAGACAAATTGTTTTCTATTTAGACACAACATATGCCAGGTACTATGCGAGGTGCTCAGGATTCAATGTTGAAATAAGATGTGCTCCAAGGCCTGGTTCACGTATTTTTGGGGTCTGTGGAATCCTAAAGTGCCTCCTGCTACAATCTCAAAATGTTCCCCAGAGCAAAAAATATATATATACACACACACACACATATAATATATACATACATATATATACACATATATAATATATACACATATATAATATGTATTACTTGTATGTTATATATAATATATATTGTATATTTTATATATATATATGATCATTGAGACTACAGCAATTTGATGTTCCATTTTGGTGTTCATTTGTCTTTAATATAATAAAATGTACTCTTGATTTACCAATAGAGCAAACAAGTCACTAAAACAAAATGTCATAGTCATGATTTCACTCCCAAACTGCTCTTCAGCATAAAAGTCAGACTCAGCAGCCTCAGAGACAAAACTGCTCCACCCTACCCGTTCAGTCACAAAACACACCGAAAAGCCTTGGCAGCCAGCAGAACAAGTCCTGCATTGGGGTTTTGGATGATGAGATCAAGATGAGATCACAGCAGAGTTATATTAGTGCAATTACTAGGCAATTAATAGACCTGTAGACTATTCTCATGAACCCATAGTGAGACCAGGGTATCAAGCAAAGGAGGGTCATGCACAGAGCCGTGTCAGTGGGAGGAGGGTTCAGGAAACTCTAAAACAATTCTGAAAAAATTTTAATATGACAATTAAGGAGGACATTTACCAACCTAATTATAGTATCTAGATTATTTTTGAAACTCTATATATTAAAACTTATTTGAATGTGACTTTTTGTGAGATTTTCAAAGGAAATTTTCTAGTAGTCCAAATGCTCCACAATGTTTTATTTTAAATTTTCTAGAATTTGCATTGGGAATAAACAAAAAATGAGGCCCAAAGTACTTCCTTTTCAAAAACAAAATTTCACATTAAAACTTCCATTAATTATTATTTGGGATATTCACTCCTGTAGCAAATATGGATGCATTGCAATGATGAATCTTTTCAGTATGGGACATTGATAACTCTGACAGGGCCTATCCCTTCAGAAATCTCCAGTTGAGTAAGGTAATAAGATGTGTACACAAACAAGTAAAATAAGAGGTAAAATATTTCCACAAATTCTAAGAGAGATCCAGAGAAAATGCCATGGGACATCAGGGGATGAAAACAATGTATCCAGGTAAAGGCCAAAAAAATGAATCAGAATTATTGGGGGGAAATAAACAGTCTCTTTAATGACTGTGACATTGGAACAATTTATTAGTAAGAATAATGCTGGCTGGGCATGGTGACTCACACCTGTAATCCCAGCACTTTGGGAGGCTAAGGGGGTGGATCACTTGAGGTCAGGAGTTTGAGACCAGCCTGGCCAACATGGTGAAACTCCTTTCTACTAAAAATACAAAGAATATCTGAGTATCTTGATGTGTTCCTGTAATCCCCGCTACTCAGGAGGCTGAGGCAGGAGAACTACTTGAACCCAGGAAGCAGTGGTTGCAGTGAGCCAAGATCGCACCACTGCACTCAAGTCTAGGTGACAGAGCAAGATTCTGTCTCAAAAAAAAAAAAAAAAAAAAAAAAAAAACCCTATATTGCAGATGTGTTATATGGATAAAAGAGTGCACATGTAAGCCAGGTGCAGTGGCTCACACCTGTAATCCCCGCACTTTGGGAGGCCGCAGTGGGTGGATCACCTGAGGTCAGGAGTTCAAGACCAGCCTGGCCAATGTGGTGAAACCCAGTCTCTATTAATAATAATAATAATAAAATTAGCTGGGCATGGTGGTGGGCGCCTGTAATTCCAGCTACTTGGGAGGTTGAGGCAGGAGAATTGCTTGAACCCGGGAGGCAGAGGTTGCAATGAGCCGAGATCATGCCATTGCACTCCAGTCTGGACAACACAGTGAGACTCTGTCTCAAAAAAAAAGTTCCTAATTTTGATGAAGTCTGATTTATTATTTTTATCATTTATTCGTTGAACTTTTGATACCATATCTAAGAAATATTTGTTACACAGGATTATATAAATGTGCTCCATATTTTTTCTTTATACAAGCTGCAAGTACTTCCAAGGGCTTTGTCTTCCAGGAGCAGTGCAGAGAGAGAGCTTTAAAAACTTCAACCCCCTATTTCTCCCTGGAAAGGACACAGTGTTCCAGTGGCCACTTGGTGACCCGGGTTCTAACTAACTTGTATAAGGGAGTTGGAGGTGCAGAAAAGTATTAACTTGCTGGCAAGCTGAGAAGATGGGCACTTCATTAGCCTTCTCTGACTCACCCCAGTGACAGTTCCAAGTCTATTTATCCGTGGAAGAAGTTTGTTCACAGATAGAGCACCCTAACTTTTATAGCTTCTATCAAGGGACAGCATCCTAAACCTCCTAGACCTGGAAGCGGAGAACAATTAGAAAATGTGACTCTATTTAGACCACAGAAAAAAACTGACCATTTTATGTGGATGCATAAGCACTTCCAGAGGCTTCATTCCCCAGAAGTAGTGCAGAAAAGGGGCTTTAAAAAGGTACCTTCCTGTTTCTCCTTAGAAGGGCTTTATACCACATATCTAGTGCCTCAGTTTTTACAGCTACCTCACAAAAGATTCCATGTTAAACTTCTTGGCTTTGGGAGCAGAAAGGACTAGGCCTTTGTGAGTCTCTCTAGACTACAGAAAAAAAAAAGGTAATATTAAATGGGGTGCAAACGTTTCCAGAGGCTACACCCCATTGGAGCAATGCAGAAAAGGGGCACAGATGTTCAGTTCCCATTTTCTCTTTGGAAAGGGCTTTCTAGTGACTACTTGACAGCCTGGCTTCTAACCAACTTGCATCAGTAGCTAAAAGAGCAAACAAACAATAGCCCTCCAGCAGCCAAAGCCAGAGTTTGACTCTCCATGAGCCTTTCCTCCAGCTCAGCCCAGTGATAAATCCTGGTATACCCATTCTTCCTGGAAGGAATTTGGTTCAGAGCCACAACTTCTATAAGCTCCAAGCCAAAGGACTGTCTACTTAACAACTCAGCCCTGGGAGTTGATGGGTTTTGCCTTCCTGGGTGGCCTTAAACCACAGGAAACAAACAGGTGGACATACAATAGGTCCACTTCCAGCAACTATTTTCCCAAGAAGAAAGGGTGCAACATAAACATGAATACAGGAATTTGCCACAGATCCTCACTGCAGTTTAATGCAGGGTGAAAGATAAATGCCTCTGCTCAGCTTTACCAGGAAGATAGAAGGAAGTAGAATAAACATCCAACATCTTAACATTATTAACTACATCTAGAAAAATCTGACTCTTACCTTACCAGTCTTGGGCTACTGACAGGCTATTGTACATTCTAAGCTCCAGTGAACCACCAAAAACAGAAGCTTTTCAAATTCAAAGATTTGAAAGGCACCTTAAGATCTCTGAACAGATGAATTGGTGAGATCCTTTTCCTATGGAAGGCCGTAGGAAATGTGTGACAAGACCAGTAGAGGTTATTATCTTATCTAATGTGCAGAAACCAATACAGAGAGTCAAAGAAAATGAAGAAACCATTTTAAAATATTCCAAATTTAAAAAGAAGAATTTCTACAAACCAACTTGAGTAAAACGAAGATATGTGATTTACTTTATTTATGCTCACTGAGGCCAGAAGAGGAATGCAAGAACAAACTGAGAATTTCTTTTGCTGTTTTGTTTTTTTTTGTTTTGTTTTGTTTTTTGAGACAGGGTCTCACTCTGTTGCCCAGGCTGGAGTGCAGTGGCATGATCTCGGCTAACTGTAACCACTGCCTCCTCCCGGGTTCAAGTGATTCTCCTGCATCAGCCTCCCAAGTAGCTGGGATTACAGGTGCATGCCACCACAGTCAGCTGATTTTTGTATTTTTAGTAAAGACAGGGTTTCACCATGTTGGCCAGGCTGGTCTTGAACTTCTTACCTCAGGCAATCCACCGACAGCCTCCCAAAGTGCTGAGCAACCACACCTGGCCATAAACTGAGAATTTCAACAAAGAATAGAGAGGTTCATCAGCAGATTAAATCAAGCAGAAGAAAGGATCAGTGACCTTGAAGATAGGTGATTGGAAATCATACAATCTAAGGAGCAAAAAGAAACAAAAGAACAAATGAGGAAAATTTAAGAACTTTATGGAACAATATCAAGCATACCAACATTTGCATTATCAGAATACCAAAGGAGAAGAAAGAGAAAGGGACAGAAAATTGTTAAAAGAATTAATGTCAGCAAGTTTCACAAGCGCGAAGGAGGAAATAGAAAGCCAGATCCAGGAAGCCTAAAGGACACCAGATAAGATGAATTTAAAAGATCCATATCAAAACACATTACCATCAAACTGTCAAAAATTAAAGGCTAAGAGAGTTTTGAAAGTGGCAGGGGAAAAGTGAATTGTTATATCCAAGAGAATCTTCATATTATTAGAGGATTTTTCAGAAAAAAAACTTGCAGGCCAGAAGGGAGTGGGATGATATATCAAAAACCTGAAAGAAAAGAACAAATGTTAACCAAGAATACTATACCCAGCATCCCTCTTTCAAACATGTTGAATGATAAAAACTTTCTGAAACAACAAAAGCTGAGTTTACCACTATTCGACCTGCCTTAGGGAAATGCTAAAGGGAGTTAGTCAAGCTAAAGAAAGAAAATTCTAAGTAGTAACATGAAAATGTATGAAAGTATTAAATCAGTGGTAAAAAATAAGTACACTGTCAAATCTAAGATACTCTTATATTGTAATGGCAGTGGATAAATCAATTATGTCTCTAGTATAAAGGTTAAAAGGCAAAACTAGCAAAATACAACTAAAACTACAATAACTTGTTATGGATAAAAATTATTTTAAAATGTAAACTGTAGCATCAAAAACACAAAGGACAGTCTACTTAACAACTCAGCCCTGGGAGTTGATGGGTTTTGCCTTCCTGGGTGGCCTTAAACCACAGAAAACAAACAGGTGGACATAAAATAGGTCTACTTCCAGCAACTATCTTCCCAAGAACAGAGAGTGCAACAAAAACAGGAATACAGGAATTTGTCACAGATCCTCATTGCTGCTTAATGTGGGAGGAGGAATAGTAAAAGTACAAAGTTTGTGTTTGCAATCAAGGCTAAGTTGTTATTACATTAAAATAGCCTATTGTAAGTATAAGATTTTTTATGTAAGCATCAGGGTAACCATAAAGCAAAATCCTATAATAGAAATACAGAAGACAAAAAGAGAAGATACAAAACATACCACTACAGAAAGCCATCAAACCACAAAATAAAGTACTAGAGGAAGAAAGAAACACAGGGTGTACAAAACTATCAGAAAACAACTAACAAAATGGTACAAATAAGTTCTTACATATCCGTAACTACTTTGAATGTAAATATATTAATTCTCCAATCAAAAGGCAGAGAGTGGCTAAATGGATATTTTTTAAAACTATAACAAGACCCAAGATGTGCTGCCTACAAGAGACTCACTTCACATTCAGTGACACTCAGACCAAAAGTGAAGACATAGAAAAAATAATTCCATGCAAATGTAAACAAATAGAGACAGGGGTAGCTATACTCTTTTAAGGCAAAGTAGATTTTAGGTCAAAAAATGTCAAAAGAAACAAGATCATTATATAGTCAATAAAGAGGCCAATTCATCAAGATGATATGATAATTGTAAATATATAAATACACCCAATATCAGAGCATCTACATACGTAAAGCAAACATTAAGAGGTCTGAAGGGAGACAAACACTGCAACACAATAATAGTAGAAGATGCAATATCCCACTTTCAACATTGGACAGATCACACAGAAAATCATTTTTTTTTAATGATTGGACTTGAACTACACTTTAGACAAAATAGACCTAACAGACATGTACAGAACATTTCACCCAACAGCAACAGAATATATATGTATTACATTTATAGTCTGTATATACATTATATCTATATATACATTATAATGTATATATAAATGTATAAATGTATATTTGTTGCTGTTGAGTAGAATCTACATTGTTTTCAAGTGCACACTAAATATTCTCCAGCATAGATACTATGCTGGACCACAAAACAAGTCTTAACAAATTTTAAAATATCAAAATCTTATCAAGCATCTTTTCTAATCACAAAAGTGTTAAACTAGAAATAAATAATGGGAGAAAATCACAGAAAATAAAAAATGTGTAGAATTAAACAACATAATCCTGAACAACTATTGAGTCAAAGAAGAAATTTTTAAAAAATTTAAAATATCGAGACAAAAAATGGAAACATGACATATGAAAACCTTAGAGATACATAAAGCACTTAGAGGAGACAAGTTTATAGCAATAAATGCCTACATCAGCAAAGAAGATCTCAAATAAACAACCTAACATTACAGTTCAAGAAATTAGAAGAACCAACTAAGCCCAAAGTTAGCACAAGAAAGGAAATAACAAAGACCACAGCAGAAAAAAATGAAATAGAGACTAGAAAAACAATAGAAAAGATAAGCTAAGGTAAGAGTTGGTTTTTTGCAAAACTAAACAAAAGTAAGGAAATCTTAGACTAAGAACAAACAGCGAAGAATCAAATTAAGAGAGTCAGAAATGAAAGAGGAAACATTACAAATGATAACACAAAAATACAAATGATCAAAAAGACTGCTAAGAACAACTATACACCAACAAATTGGACAACCTACAAAAATGAATAAACTCCTAAAATATATAACCTACCAATACTAAATTATGAGGAAATTTGAAATCTGAACAGATCAAGAACAAGTAAGGAAATTGAATTAGTAACTAAGTAACTCATACAACAGGCCCAATTCCAGCAGCTATCTGGAAAAGATAAACTGAAACTGTATGTTTGCTGACAATGTGATCTTGTATATAGAAAATCCTGAAGACCCCACCAAAAAACTGTTGAAACTGATAAACAGATTCAATAAAGTTGCAGGATACAGTTACAGACTACAAAATCAAAAATCAGTAGCATTACTATACACTAACAATGAACTGTTTGAACATAAATTAAGAAAATCTCTCTTATAATAGTATCAAAAAATAAAATGTTTATGAGTAAATTTAACCAAGGCATCAAAATACCTGTATACTGAAAACTGTAAAACACTGATAAAAGAAATTAAAGATAACACAAATAAATGTAAAGATATTTCATGTTGATGGATTGAAGAATTAATTTTGTCAAAATGACCATGCTACACAAAGTGGTCTACCAATTCAATGCAATCCCTATCAAAATTCAAATGTCATTCTTTGCAGAAATAGAAAAAAAAAAATCTAAAATTTATATGGAACCACAAAAGAAGCTAAGAAGCTAAGAAGGTCTTGACCAAATAGAACAAAGCTTGAAGCAACAGACTACTGGATAAAAATACATTACAAAGTTATAGTAATCAGAACAGCATGATACTGCTATTAAAAACAGACACATCAACCAACGGAGTAGGATAGAGTGTTCAGAAATAAACCCACACATCTACAGCCAATTGATTTTCAACAACAATACCTGGAATACACAATGGGGAAAGAATAGTCTCTTCAGTAAATGTTGGTGGAGAAACTGAATATTTTCATATAGAGAATTAAAATAGACCCTTTTCTCACTCCTTATACAATGATCAGCTCAAAATGGATTAAACACTTGAACATAAGGCCTGCAATCAGAAAAATTATAAGAGAAAGCTATATGACACTGATCTGGGTAGTGATTTCTTGGATATGACCTCAAAAGCATGGGCAAAGAAAGCAAAAGTAGACAAATGGGATTTCATCAAAATAAAATGCCTTTGCACAGTAAACAATAGAGTGAAGAGACAACCCACCAACTGAGAGAAAATATTTGCAACTCACACTTCGGATAAGAGGCTAATATCCAAAATATACAAAGAACTCAAACTACTAAACAACAAGAAAACAAATAACCCTATTCAAAAGGGCAAAGGACTTGAACAGATCTTTCTAAAAGAAGATATATAAATGACCAACAGATATACAAAAAAAAATGTTAAGCATCTTCAATCATCAGAGAAACGCAAATTAAAACCACAATGAAAGATTGGCTATCATTAAAAAGATGAAAGATAACAAGTCTTGGCAAAGATGTGAAGAAAAGGGAACTCTCATACACTGCTGATAGTATTGTAAATTAGTACAGCCATTTTGGAAAACAATATAAAGGGTCTGAGAAAAATTAAAAATAAAATTCCACTATGATCCAACCATCCCACTACTGAGTATATACCCAAAGGAATTGAAATAAATATGTAGAAGAGATATCTATTCTCCCATGTTTAATGTAACATTATTCACAATGGCTCAGATACGGAAACAACCTAAGTGATGATGGATTTTTAAAAGTGTGGTATACGTACACAACACGATACTATTCAACCTTTTAAAAACTCAGGAAATTCTTTCATGTTTGACAATATTGATAAGCCTAGAACACATTATGTGAAGTGAAATAAGCCATGTACAAAGAGACAAATACTGTATAATCTCACTTATATGTGGTATCTAAAAATGTCAAACTTACCTAGGTAGAGAGTAGAATAGTGGTGGTTACTAGAGGTTGGGATTGAGGGAGGAGTGGATGGATTAACATCAGTGAGATAAGAGGAATAAGTTCTGATATTCTATTGCACAGCACAGTGACTATAGTTAACAATAACATATTGTATATTTCAAAACAGCCACAAGAAAGGATTTTAAATGTTCTCACCACAAAGAAATTATAAATATCTGAGGTGATAGATATGCTAATTAGCCTGATTTTATCATTCCAGTATATAAATGTATTGAAACATCCCATTGTAGCCCATAATTATATACAATTCTTATTTCTCAATTAAAAATACAATAAAACTTTAAGAAAAAAGTAGTGATTGAAGAGCAATTTAGAGTAAAGATGACATTTACTTGGTTCACGGTCCGTTGATCCCATCTTCACCCATCACATCATCCTTTCCTTGTGAGCAAGAATATGGCTTCAAAGCCTTCCCCATTCAGTGTTCCAGCTGTCATTATCAATTGACCAGAGCCGAGATACAAGCTGAAACCTATTTGGCTATCTCAAGGTTGCAGTTTCACCCACTCCAAGTGAAATATATTTTTAAGACATTTCACAAACCATGTGTAAAGGGAGGAGGAGTTACCAGCAGTGGTAGGGTGGGATAGTGTAAGAGTGACTAAGAGGATTTTTGATACAGTGAACTTACCGTAGCAGTAAATTGCGAAAGGTTCACTACGGGTAGTCAGAGGGTATTCAGGTTTTCGATAATACCTGAAAGTCCAATGAAAACAAAGCCCATAATATCTCAGAACATCTCGGGCCCCCACGCTCCCTGGCGTGTACCCTCCTTAATGTCTTTTGTGTTTATTCCTAAAATGTACCATTCTTAAAAAATGAGAGCCAAGCTCGAGGAGGTGAAATTCTACATCTCAAATACATCGATAGTCTCAGTGCCTGTAGCCCCGGCAAGCTGCAGTGATCATGAGTAAGATTACAAACTTTGTGGAGAACTGGTAGCCTCAGGAAGAAGCTGTCAACCTGAATTAAGATGTCAACGTATCAGATGAGGAAGGTACTGCCATGAAGCCTATTGTTGCATGCGTGTCAGGTGAAGGCCATACTAATTACTGCGTGATCCAAATATGTCTGTTCCCTACTCCTCCCAAACTAAGGTCACTGAGTTATTATGGCCCTGTGGTTTGCACTATTTTGGATTCTGCCAAGTGGCAGGTGGCCTGACAAACATGCGACTCAGCATGTTTTGTTGGGTCCCCACAGCTGTGCTGCCAATCAGTTCAGGATGGCTGCAAGTTAATGCTAATTAGCTTCTGTTGATCTGCATATTCCAACAGCCTCCCAGGATTCCCATTTTGATATGCAAGATTGCCAGTTGGGTATGTGATTGAATTAAGAAGCAAAAAAGATTTTCGTTTCCATGCAGGGATATGCGGATCTGAATCCCCGGCAGAAGCTGTTACCCTTTTGATTTATGGTTGGCAGCTCCAGCCGTCAGCATGGGAGCATGGGCTCTAGGCTAGAGGGTGCTGCCCGCCTGCTTATGGAAACAAAACCGACGCCTTCACCTCCTAGCACTATTAGGAGTAAACATTCTTTCCATCTGCTCTGTGAATTGGCACTGGCAGTTTATATGGGCAAGGAATCTATAGTTTTCTGTTTGGTTCAAATCCATTTAGTTCAAATAATCTATACAAAAATGTAACAGTAAAGAAGAATTATTTCCTGTGGTGTACAAAAAGTACTAATTTCAAACGGTCACTTACAAACTCATTGGGTATCTTTGAATAAACTGCTTCACCTTCATGGCCCTCAGTTTCTCGAGTGCAGTGTTAGGAGGTAATGCTGGAGTCTATTAAATGAGAGAAAGTATATGACAAGGATAAAAAAAATGACACATATGAGCTCTTGGATATTTTAATATATTTTTATACCATAAAAAAATAAAAAGCTATCAGTGCCCTCTCTGTGCCAGTACTTTGCGCATGGTTGGAGATTCAAATATGAACAAAAAATTATTCACTTCCCTCCAGGAGTACATAGTAAACAGATAATTACAATTCGATAAATAAGGTTCATTCCAGCAACAGTATTCTGCAATTCTACTCCTTCCTTCTTTCTGCTATGACAACATAGGAACACCATGAGCTTCTGGCTTCATAATAGCTTTGTTTTCTTGAGTATGTTGCTTAACTTATCTGAGCCCGTGTTTCTCCTTCTGTAAAAACAATATACCCCACATAACATTGTTGAGGAAGTTTAATGAAATAATGCTTGTTAAAGCTACTGACACATAGTAGGCATTCAGTAAACAGTATCTCCCTGATGTTTTCCTTTTTAGTGGATATTATTAGAATCACATGAGTCCAATAAATTCTGGGGGGAAGGACAGAGGTAGAAGAAAAAGAGGTGGAAGGATTTCAGCCTTGCTAAGAAAGGAACTCAGCAGGAAACACTGCACTATGGGGGCTAATGTATTTAGATTTTTGCACCTGTATTTCATCAGGGCAATGAAAATATGATCTCACTGGGTAAACATTACAAAACAATTTTCAAAAGTTTTACTTGGCTACAGCCTTAGAAAGTTCCGCTTCCCTGAAGTGATTAAATAATATTTCTTGGAAAACATTTGCTAAATGTAATTTTAAGGAAAATTTTTTTTCTCTTTTTCATATTGTTGAATTTGAGGGTCCCAATTGGGATTTTGTAGGAAAAGTTACTAAAACTGTTGCTATATTTATATTTTATATTTATTACATATTGTATATTTTCATATTTGTGTGTATATATAAATATGTATGTCTCCATTTTCTATGTATATGCATATAACACATATGAGCATATGTGTCTATATATAGTGTATGCATTTAAATGTGCATCTATGTATATATAAATTTATGTTCATTATGATTTGAGAATGGAGTGTATGCATATACATATGCATGTGTTTTATAATATGACACCCATATTTATCATTTATTGTAGTGGTTAAGAGCATAGACGCATAGACTCTGAAATAGACTTGAATTTGAATTTCAGTTCTATCAGTTACTGCTATGTGAGTATAGCCAAGTTATTTAATCTCTGCATCTCAGTGAATTTCTCTGTAAAATGGAGACAATAATTGTACCTACCAGAAAGATTGCTGTGAGGATTAAATAGATTAACATACCTGAAAATGTTTAAACTAACCTTGGTCAATAAGAAACTCTATTTTATATTATTTTAATAATTGCTATTGCTATTATGACTATTTGTGTTATTGGTTTTTTTATGCATTTATTTGTTCTGAATCACTTAGACTTAAAGATTTTTTTTGCTTAAAACCTCAGTGAAAGGCAATTTTTAAAAAGTAATATCACAGTTTGTAGAATTTCTGTTTTACAAGTGGTAGATATTTTAATTAAATTTTGAAGCACATTATATCTTTGTTTTGAGAAGAATCATCTGGATATACGTATTCAGCTATGCAAATGTTAATTTAACTACTCTCCATCCCACCCCACCTCGTTGCCATACACCTTGCTGGAGATAAAAGAATAACCTGAATGCATATGTTTTAGACTCAAAGAAATGTGCTATTTGGCAATGCAAATTGGATGTATGCTTTAGCAAAGCTAATTCCTTGCATACTTTGCTGCTACTTTGAGAGAAAGATTTCTTTGTTAAGGAATTTAGGCTGCAGATTATTGCTTGTTTTGACCAAGATGCATGATCAAAAGAGATTAGTAACAGAAACTTCATGACTGCAGGAAAAGAAATGCAGCCCCACCATTTAACTCAAGCTGGAGGAGAAATTGGACAAAAAGGTTCAGTGAGCTTGGCGCAAGTCAGACGGGAGTGGATTTGGTGCTTCGCTCCTTCCTTTCCTACTGATGTGACCTTGGTCAAGTGGTGAATTCAGAGGTAAATGCCTGAGCCTTTCAAACAGTATTGATGTTGGAGTCTTACCCTGTTGCATCACGGTCTTGTGGTGGCCAGAGGGCCACACAGTACCTCTGCTGATGAAAGGTGGAGTTTTCTATAAAGAATGCGACATTTACACAATCATCCTGGGAAAAATGTAATCCTTGGTTTGAAATGAGAACAGTGTAGAAAATTACATATTCTATGCCTCTTGATTTGTTTCTTTAAGAAATCCATTTAACTGTGGAATCCAGTAATATTTACTGGATTCTTATTCTAGACTGGACACTAATTGGAGTGGTAGGAACAGGATGTATAAGACATGGCCTTTGTCCTTAAAATGCTGATACTTAAATGAAGGATATAAACATGTAAACAAATAAAAACAATCAGTTTGATGGATGCTACAGCAGAGTGCAAGAAACGGGATGAACACAGAGAAGGAGGAAATCAAAAATTCTTTCCAGGAATAAGGGAAAGCATCTAAAATAAGATAAAGCTTGAGCTGTCTCTTAAAAAAAAAAGCAGTATAGCAAATGGAAAGAGGGAGAAGGATGTTTCAAGTAAAAGGAACATTCAAAGTCAGTGAGGCAGAGGAGTATAGCAAATTTGCCACAGTTTAGTGTGCCTGTATCTTAAGACATAAAGAGAAGAGTAACAAGAGCTAAGACTGTGGAAGTAACTACCCAGACCATGATGGCCTATGTCATGCTAACCTCTAGGATTTCTTTTTCTTAGTGTCAGTGCGACACCATCAAAAAGTTCTAAGCAGGTGAAGGACTTATTTATATTTTCATTTTAGATGGTGCATTCTTGTAGACATATGAAGCATAAATGAGAAAAGGGAAATAATAGAGGCAGGGAATTATTTAAGAGGGCAACATAGTAATAGGGATATGGAATAATAAAGGTTAGAACTAAGAAAGTGGTAATGGGAATAAATACAATTGAGTATATTTTAGAAATATTTAGGGAATAACCATCCCCTGAACTTGGAAATTAGATTGTAAAAGGACTGGGTCAAGGAGAGTCCCAGATTTCTTATTTGGAGGTTACAAATAAGTAAATATTGGAATATAGGTTGGAGAGCAAGTTGAGGAAGGATAGGATAGATGAGTCTAGTTTTGAAAATGACAAGACTTAAATGCTTTGGAGGCATTCAAGTGGATGCAATACAAATCAGGATAAATAAATTTGGAGCCAAATGGAGAGGTAGGTGCTAGAGGTATTAATAGATATTCAGAAAGAATTAGAGATGGTAAGTATAGTTATGCGAATAAATGAGATAATCCACAAAAGCTTTCAAGTAAGATGAGAATATGTACAAAGGAGGAACCAAAGGTAATGACAATGTGTAAAAAGAATGATGTCTGTCATCTACTATTTACCATTTAAGTAGTATTGATCTTTCAAGATACCGAATGAATCCCTCAATTTGCTGAAAGACCCTAAATTAGCTGTATGATATATGGTACTCTTGCAGAAGCTGTTTACTTTCTCTGCCAGTGTGGACCTATCTGAATCCAGAGGAAATAGCAATCTTGAGCCAGTAGAGAAAACAATAAATTAATCCTTATTTTTAATAGAAGAATTAAAAATTTGGCAACCATTGCTTTGATTGGCATTCTAGTCTGTTCTTTAACATTGAACACAGACTAAGACAGTGGGACACTTCACTTTCCTTTTAAAGTAAAGTAACAACCCAAAACCGGGATTCTATTATATTTACAAAATTGTCCCAAATACAATAAAATGAGACATTAAAAGGCCCTGTTCATACAGTAGTAATGAGTAATACAGTCATCTCTTGGTGGTTGGTGGTTGGAGCATTTTTTAAGGCCATGAATAAAGGATCTCCAAATGATGTGGGCGCTGTGGTTTTTCTCAGACAGTTCAATAAATATAAGATAGGACCCAAGGATAATTTAACGAGTAAGTTTAGTAGAGAGTTCTGAGTGAGGAAAAACCTTAGGATGTTTCTTATGGATCAAAGACAAGTTTTAATGAATTGGGTGGAGCTGATAGAGCTCTGAAGTTTATTCTCCTTTGTACAAAGGAAATGATCTCACAGTAATAATACAAATGGTATTCATGAAATATTTTTCTTTTTACAAAAGTTAATTATAAATGAACTTCATAGCTCGTTAGATTCAGAAAAGCATTATACATTTAGTAATTTACTTATTCTCTAGGAAGGGACTTTATGAATATTTGGGGAAAGATTTGGTTGAGGATAAATTAGATGTAATGGGTTCTTTTTCAAAGAAGTAATAACAAGCATAATATATTTCTTTACTTTCAAGAATTTGAGGTCTGCTCTCTACTCTGTTGCCAGCTGAATATCGTTTTGGTTGCAGCCTTCTGTCTGTCATGCCGAAATCTCATCATTTCCTAAACCTATCTAAGTCACATGCTGTTCAAACTACCTAGGATGCCTCCCTCTTTTTTTTCTTGGTAAGTTGCTCACCCTTAAAGAACCACCACAGTTTTATCTCCAGGGAAGTCTTCTCCCGTTCACCCAACTGTTCCTTCTTCTGGGCCTTAACAACACTTTGATATCATATCCCTATATGAGTGTTATCAATTTTCTTTACAATTAGCAGCCTACACATATATTTCCACAGCTGGACAGTGCCTAGCTCCATGCCTGGCTCACAGCACACATTCAGGAACATTTTTTGTTATGATTACCGATGATCACCTATTCAATCCTCAATCATTATCCCTCTTCTCTAAAGATATGGGCATATTTATATCTAGCTATACATTTATCTATAATTTGCACAGTGAGCTTACATATGTGGTCTCCTTTTGAACTTCAAGATTACCACCCAGGATTGTAAGAGTAGCTATGTTTAGTGCCATTTTTCAAATAGGGAAGGTGAGAATCCTGAGACTCAGAAAGTCTGGCCCCATATCCATGAGAAATAAATGGAAGACAGGAAATCAACTCACCTCTTTTGACTTTAAATCTAGTGGATTATATTCAATTAAGTGGAATTTTTAGACCATCCATGCATTCATAAATTTATTCCTTGGAGCTATTCTTTTACTTAAATAGACCTCAGGCATGTGAAATTGGATTAATATTATTCCTAGGTTTATCACAGTCATCGATAGTTTATGCATATCCCTAATTTTGTGTGTGTATGCATGTATTCATATTTGAATGATATGACTAATACACATGAATCCATCATTCAACCTTATACCTAACATATTGTCATTAGCTATCTATATCTATATACTACTCTTTTCCCATCTCACCAACCCTTGATCTACTGCCCAACACTAAAGTATTTGTATTTTGATTTTCATGTTTACCATTTCTTGTTTTTTTTACAGTTAGTTTAGTTTTGGTTCATTTTTGCCTGTTTTGAACTTTGTATTAAAATTATATTCCATAGAGTCTTCTGGAACTAGATTTTCTTAATTCAACTTTATATTACTAATATATATCCATACTGTTTTGATATAGTTGCAGTTTCTTGATTTTCACTTCTGAGTAATATTCTATTATATGAACATAAGAGAATTTATTTAATCATTGTTTTATTTATACAAATTTGAGTCACTTTCAGTTTTTTCTGTTTTTTTTTGCTACTATGAAAAATGCTGCCGTGAATGATTTAACATTTTGAGGGAGAGTAATTGCCAGGTTGTAAATTATATGAATGTATAACTTTACAGGAGAATGCCAAGTTGCTTTTACAAAGTGGTTATAACATTTTATAAACCCACCAACAAAGTATGAGAGATCCTGATGATCCACATTCTCTGCAATAATTATTATTGCCAGAATTGTAATATTTTGTCAAGCATGTAGATGTAAAATGGTATCTCATTTTAGTGTTGATTTGCGTTTCTTCAATTGCTAATAAGATTGAGAATATCTTCGGACATCGTCCTATGTATTTTTAAAAATTATTTGTAGAACTTCTTTTTAGTTTTGATACAAACCCTTTGTCAGTCATATACATTGTCAGTATCTTCTCCTGGTTTGAATCTTGTCTTTTGAGTCTCCTAGTAGATGCTGTTTTCAAATGAATGTTAACTGTTAACAATTCACAACTACATCGTTCTCAAAAGAACTGTGCTTGGCAAATAAATGGACCTGCCTCAACCACAAGTTTTTGCCTCCTACCCTGGGTTCAGCCTGCAACCAATAATTGACTAATACACAGACACAAAAGGCTGACTCCTTTCCCTCCAGGAAATACTTCCTCTATGGTACAATTCATGCGCCCACAGTTTTCCATGGGATTTAGCTGACACTAGTCTCCAGCTGAAACCACATCCTTAGTCAACTCCCTCCCCTCCCTTGCTTCTTTCATTTCCCTATAAGTTCCTCCTGAGAGCATTTCCTCAATAAATCACTTGTACAAAATTCTCTATCTCAGGTCCTGCTTCTAGGAAATCCAACTTCAGATACTTTCTTGGAGGCATCATTTGATTTACAGTTCTGACTATAAAGAAATGTATCATTTTTTTTTATTTTATGGATTTCCTTTTTTAAGAATCCCTATTCACAAATCCTTCCTTACTCCATGATCAGAAAGCTATCATTATCTGTTATTTCTTGTAAAAATTTAAAAGTTTTGCTTGACATTTAAGTCTTTATTTATTTTGGAGTTGATTGCTTTGTAAAGTATGAGGTAGAAATTCAATGTCTCTATATGTGAGTAACCATTTTGTCCATGTTAATTTACTGAAAATTTCTTCTTTTCCCTACCATATAGCTTTTTAGAACACTGATGGTTTAGTCAACATTTATTCCACACTTTTAAAATGCTTTTTATACATGGAAGGCCTTGCATGAAGCTGGGGATATAAACATAAAATGATACAACTCCCCATGCTGTCAGCGGCTTACACTATAGTGGGAAAGCGGAGTAATATACAAAGTACGTAGACATCTATCAGCAGGAGTAAGGAAAAACTTCTTAGAGGAAGTAGAATGAAAAAATAGAAATGTTATAGTTGAGGGAGGTGGATATTTCTTGGTGTTTCCAAGTTGAAGAAACACTTTTTACAAAAGCACTGATCGTAAATCAGCATCTATTATTACAGAATATTGCCTATAGTTCTATGTGATACAAAAGGTGTGTACAGAAAAAAAGGTGTGTACCAGAAAAAAATTTAGAAATAGGCAGGAGTCGACTTATACAAGGCTTTTTTTGTTAGTGGAACTTTGATTGTAACCTTGTACCTGCCAGCACAGTCATCTTCTTTCAACAGGTGGCCTCCACTCTTGCTACTGCCTTGGAGAGAGTAATGTAACCCATAGATAGTCAAAATAGCCTAATGTTTTGGACATGGGTATTGGTCTATGCTTTGGTTTAAATGTCCCCTCCAAAACTCACGCTGAAACTTAATATCCATTATGACAGTATTGGGGGGAGGGCTTTAAAACATGATTAGATTACAAGGGCTCTGTCTTCATGAATGAATTAATCATTCATGGGTGAATGGATTAATGGGTTAATAGATCAATGGGTTATTGTGCAAAGGAAACTGGTAGCTTTATAAAAATAAAAGAGACCTGAGCTAGCACATTGGCATTCTTAGCTCCATCTCCATGTGATGCCCTGCGCTGCCTCAGGATGCCACAGAGTTCCAACGAGCAAGAAGGCTGTCAACAGATACACACCCTCAAAGTTGGACTTCCCAGCCTCCATAACTGTAGGAAATAAATTTCTTTTCTTTATAATCTACCCAGTTTCAGGTACTCTAAAACAGAAAGCAGCCTAATAGAGTTTAAAAGTGGGCATGTGCTGCAAACAGGTCTGATGAGGGCTCCTGTGGGATTAGCATATAGAAGTTACACACCCCTGCAGGGTCTGTATTTGCTTGATCATGCCAAGCAGTAGGCCTACTCATATTACCTGCCTTTCCTTCCACTCTCTTTTAAGAATGCACATGACTCAAGTATCTGTGTTAAATGGTGTAATAATACTTTTTAGGATTCTTGAAGAAATGACATTGATATATATTTTTATTCTTGATAAAAAGACATAAAGAATACCCTTTAAAATTGTGGATTGTGTTTGCTATAAATTATTAGAGATTATTATAAAATTTTCAGAGAAGATTAAAAAATATTAAGAAAATTAAAATAATTCACAGCCCCAACAATTAAAGAAAAATATAGTTCAATATTTACCGTCTTATCTTTTAGGTTCACAAACATGCAGAGATACCGGTTTAAAAAACACAGTCAAATTCATTCTATTTTTTAGCCAAATGTTATACCATGATTAATTTTTCATACAAAACAAATTTTGAGTATTCACTTACCACATTTCATAGTATGGTTATACTACCTAGACATTAGTCTGTTTTTGAAGATTTTGGTTGCTTTCAATTTTCGTAATTTTAAAGAATGCTGCCATAAGCATTCAATATGTAGATCTTCTGCATTTTAGATTTTGGATTGGATAAATTCCTAATGGAATTGCTGGGACAGAGGTTATATACATTTTTAGGACTCTTTCCACACGAGAACTTTGCAAATTAGACTATAAGTTTTATTTCAGCAGAATATGACAAGCCTGTAGTGACAGATGATCCCAAGTCCCAGAATTTTGCAGCACTTAAAAATGCAGGGCAATCAGATTCAGCAGCACTTTAGCATTTGGGGCATAATGTGATGGGCTGATTTCTGTGCTCAGTCTACAGTGTTTCTGACTGATACACATTCTCCAAAGCTTCTTTTCCATAGAAACAAAATATTCTAAGATGTGCAGAGCCCAAGATTTGAAGTCTCAGTTTAAATTTTCCATGTTTCTTTGAGGGTACGGTGAAGGGTGATGTATTTTTCCTTCCTGAAGATAGTTCTATAAAGGGATTCTATAGATTGGAGGCCTATTTTTGAGAATTAACTATACCAATAATTTTATATTTATAATCTCATTTAACCCCTTCCAATACCATTCGAGAATTTGGGTGGTATATTAAGAAACAATACAGGTTTTGCAACCAGTTTAACGCAGGGAATCCAGGTTTTATCAATTGCTTACTCTGTTACTTTAATTGCCTTCTGAAAAGAACTAATTTCTCTAAGATTTCTCTACAAAATCATGCAGATATGAATAAGTACCTTACCAAGTATACATTTCAATTAAATGAGAACATGCAGGTTGAGCAATCAGCATAGTGTACCTCTGTCTTAGTCCGGGATCCTCTGAGATCAGAATCTGAGGCATGCATATGGTTTATTCTGGAAGTGACTGCCAGGAACAGGACTGAAGGTCTAGGGAGGAGAACAGGAAATAAGGGAAAACTGATACAAGGATGTTTTTAAGTTGGCCACTGGTGCAGATGATTGGCTCTCGACCTTCCTTCTCTGGAGTGTTGTGAAATGCATCTTAGAACTCTTTGCCTAAGGAAAAAAAGGAGAAAAATATTTATTCCTCAGCAATCATCCTTCATTGGTTAAGAATAATCCATTAATCCCAGGGCATTACCTCTCGTGCATTTCCAGGTTGTGTTAATGCAAAGAAGCCTGCTGCAAGACACATGAGGGGCAAGGCACAGCTGGTTGCACTTGCACAAAACTAGTCAGAACGGGTCACTACCACAGCAGCTGGGGCAAAAAGTGGAGTCTTTAAGGATTATCAGGGACACACAACGGGTGTCTGTATTTCCTGTTGCTGTTATAACAAATTATCACAAACTTAGTGGCTTAATGCAATATAAATTTATTATTTTACAGTGCTGGAGGTTGGAAGTTCAAAAAATGTCTCTTACGTGGCTAAAACCATGATGTTGGCAGGACTGCATTCCTTTTGATGACTCTAGAGGAAAATATGTTTCTTGCTTGTGCCAGCTTCAAGAGGCTGTCTTCATTCTTTGGCTCAGGCTCCCTTCCAACAGTGGTGTCACTCTGGCCTCATCTCTGTCATCATACCTCTTTCTCTAATCCTGACACTCCTACCTCACTTTTATGTGGACTATTGTAATTATGTTGAACCCAGCTGATAATTCATGATAATCTTCCCAATTCAAGATCCTTAATCACATCTACTAAATCTCTTTTGGCATGTTAGGTGACATATTCACAGGTTTCATGGATCAGCACAGGGACATCTTTGGGAGTCACTGTTCTGCCTACCACAGTGTCAGTGTAGGCTTCTAGTACACATTTGCTAAGGTTCCCTTCTCCTACTGCTTGCTGAGTTTCCATCCTCCTCAGCTCCAACTGTGTTAATTAGGATTCTCCACCAAAACAGAATCAATAGGATGTATTGATACATAATGAGATTTAATATAGGGTATTGGCTCATGCAATTGTGCAGTCTGAGAAATTACACAGTCTGCTGTCTGTAAGGTGGAGACCCAGAAATGTAGGAAAAGGGAACTACAAATGTGTAGTTCAAAGGCCTGAGAGCCAGAGACCCAATGGCATAGATTCCAGTTTGAGACTAAGGCCTGAGAACCAGAAACAATGAGGGCAGGAAAAGATCAATGTTCCAGCTCAGGCAGTCAGGCAGAGAGCCGGCAGGTACTCTCTTCCTCCACTTTTTTGTTCTGTTGAATCCACCTACATTGAGAAGGACTATCCATTTGACACAATCTACTGATTCACATGTTCATCTTCTCTGGAAACACTCTCATAGATACATCCCAAAATAATGTTTTAACCAGGTATCTGGGCATCTCTTTTGTTAAATTTACACATATAATTCACTATCATGCCACCTGTATTAGTTCGTTTTCATGCTCCTGATAAAGACATACTTGAAACTAGCAACAAAAAGAGGTTTCATTGGACTTACAACTCCACATGGCTGGGGAGGCCTCAGAATCATGGCGGGAGGCGAAATGCACTTCCTACATGAGTGGCAAGAAAAAAATGAGGAAGAAGCAAAAGTGCAAACCCCTGATAAACCTATCAGATCTCATGAGACTTATTCACTATCATGAAAATAGCCTGGGGAAGATGGCCCCCATGATTCAATTACCTCCCCCTGGGTCCCTCCCACAACACATGGGAATTTTGGGAGATACAATTCAAGTTGAGATTTGGATGGGGACACAGCCAAACCATATCACCACCTGACGTAAATTTTGATAATTCACATAGCTAGTAATTGGAGAGGCAAAGCCACAAATCCACATGATATGGTTGCAAATCCATTGATTGCGGGGATTTTAGCAGTCAAAATCTCATTGGTGGGCATGGTAAAGGACAGGATTGGTATTACTGCTGCTAGCACAAGGGCATGTGCGATTCAGGGCTACAAGAATGAGCCAATTTGAGAGAGAAGAAATTTAACCCAAAGGCTGCACTAGAAGCCTCTCCCATTTTAGATTCCATTTACAGTATGATGGTACTAAATTGTTTTCAGTCCACAAGGAAAGAAAATTTACTGCTTTTAAGTTGTCCATAATAGATAACTGACTAAAAGATAAGGTTGCTAAATCTAAGACAGATCATTGTTCATCTAAAATATTAAATAAATACTGAGTAAGAAATACTTTTAGCATGACTTTTTAAAGTTAGTTTTAATGGTTTTAAAATATTTCCTTTTATTATTGTACAAAAAATGTATTTAATCAATACTACATTGATGGGTATTTAGGTTATTTCTAATCTTCCTATACACAACACTATAGTAGCATGTCTTTTTTTTTTTATCATACTTTAAGTTATAGGGTACATGTGCACAGCGTGCGGGTTTGTTATGTATGTATACATGTGCCATGTTGGTGTGCTGCACCCATTAACTCATCATTTACATTAGGTATATCTCCTAATGCTATTCCTCCCCCCTTCCCCCACCCCACGACAGGTCCCAGTGTGTGATGCTTCCCTTCCTGTGTCCAAGTGATGTCATTGTTCAATTCCCACCTATGAGTGAGAACATGCGGTGTTTCATTTTCTGTTCTTGCAATAGTTTGCTGAGAATGATGGTTTCTAGCTGCATCCATGTCCCTACAAAGGACATGAACTCATCCTTTTTTGTGGCTGCATAGTATTCCATGGTGTATATGTGCCACATTTTCTTAATCCAGTCTGTCATTGATGGACATTTGGGTTGGTTCCATGTCTTTGCTGTTTTGAATAGTGTCACAGTAAACATATGTGTTCATGTGTCTTTATAGCAGCATGATTTATAATCCTTTGGGTATATATCCAGCAATGGGATGGCTGGGTCAAATGGTATTTCTAGTTCTAATTCTTGAGGAATTGCCACACTGTCTTCCACAATGGCTCTCCACCCCAAATCAACAGAATATACATTCTCCTCAGCAACACATCACACTTATTCCAAAATTGACCACATAGTTGGAAGTAAAGCACTCCTCAGCAAATGTAAAAGAACAGAAATTATAACAAACTGTCTCTCAGACCACAGCACAATCAAACTAGAACTCAGGATTAAGAAACTCAATCAAAACCACTCAACTACATGCAAACTGAGCAACCTGCTCCTTAATGACTACTGGGTACATAACGAAATGAAGGCAGAAATAAAGATGTTCTTTGAAACCAATGAAAACAAAGATACAACATACCAGAATCTCTGGGACACATTTAAAGCAGTGTGTAGAGGGAAATTTATAGCACTAAATGCCCACAAGAGAAAGCAGGAAAGATCTAAAATTAGCATGACTTTTAAGAGGACAAAACTTTGCTCAGGTTTTTGATGAAAATCAACAATTTAATGGAATATATGGGATGAAACTAAAACACAGGTGCTCCAATCTGAATATTTGTAACAAATGTGTAAGTGTAAAAAAGTAAATAAAAGAAACATCCACACAACCACCATTTAGCTTTAAAAGAAAATTACATTACCAATACCTTAAGAATGCCTATGTTTTTCTGATCCTATTCCCTACCCTATTTCCTAACCTAGTCACCTCTCAAAAGGACCCACCTTCTTATACCATGTGATCACTATCCTGAATTTGATATGTATTATTTCCTTTCTTTCCTGGATAGTTTCTAAAAATAATCTACGTATTTCTAAACAACATATTTTTAGTATTGTATATAGGTGGGATGATATTGTGTGAGTTGTGCTACTCAATCATGCTGACTTGCATAACTTTATCTGCTTCATTTGTTCATTTGTACTGCTGTGTATTAATTCACTCTTGCCAATGGATATTTGAGTTGTCCCCTCTTTGGTGGTATTTATTGTCATTTTTTGGTTGTTGTTTTTGCTTCTCTCTTAACTATGACAAATTATGAATATGTTTGTACTTGACTCCTCATGCACATTTATAAATTTATTTTTAAGTTTGAATCCAGGAAAGAAATTATTTAATTGCAAGGCAGGCACATGGACAAATTAAAAGAAAATGCGAAATTGATTATATAATGTAAATAGTCACCAACAGATATGTGAGTTGTTTTATTCTACATTCTTAGCAAAACTTGCTATCAGCAGGCTTTTAAATTATTGTCATTCTAGCAAATGCAAAATAGTTTATTTTATGAAATGTTAAATAGATACAAATTTATGTTGTGAAAGCACTTCTGTGTCTTGGTTATAAAATTTTCTTCCACCCAAAAGCCATATAAATATTCTCCTATATTGTCTTCTAAAATTAAAATAAAATCTAAAAGGGTTCACTTCCAAATTTAAGACTTTAACTGGAACAGATTTTTTATATACAGAGAGAAGTCTAATTCATTTTTTTATATAAATAACTATTTTTCTAGTATCATTAAGTTGTCTTTCCTTTACACAATTATTTATCATTTACATGTATTTGTGAGTCTGTTTTTGCTACTTCTCTTCTGATTTAATTGGTTTATTTTTCTATCTTCAAGTCAAAATTGCATTTCTAACTGAAGTGCTTAATGTAAAGATCTTGACATCCAGTAGGACATGTTTTCTGCTTTCTCCTCCCATTCCTCCAGGGGTGTTTTGGCTGTTGTTAGCTTTTCCTCCTTCGCAAAAATTTTAGGATCAATTTAGAACTTTAGAATTAATTTGTCAAGTTGTACAAAAGTCTTGGTAAGTTTTGACTTAAGTTTTAAGAGAGAACTTGGTAGCTTTAAACTACTGGACTCTTTCTATTTATGAACATGGTATACCTTACCTTCTCATTGGTTTGAATCTCTTTAAATGTTATTAAGTTTTATAATTTTTCTTTATGTCATAAAATCTTTATTTTATTTCTTCTTATAAGTATACATGTTAATGGAGAGGTGAATAGACTGTATTTTTGCTGTTATTGTAAATAATATCACTTTTTACATTAAATTTTCTAATTCTCATTGATGAGGCCTGGGAATGCAATTGAATTTTATATAGAGATGTCGTTTTGATCAACATTGCAAAGTTTCCTGTTCAAGTCTAGTAGTTTATCAGTACATGCTTTACATTTTATATGGAAACAATGTATATGTGAATAATGACAGCAACATTATACTTTCCTTTTCTGTATTTCTAACTTTTATGTCTTCTTCTTGCTTTGGAATTCTAGAAAATTATTGAAAATAAGTGGTTATGGTAGGCATTTTTGTCTTGTGTCTTAGTCTATTCAGGCTACTATAACAGAAAACCATACACTGGGTAGCATGTAAACAACACAAATTTATTTCTCCCAGTTATGGAGGCTGAAGAGTCCAAGACCAAGGTGCCAGCAGAGTCAATGTTTCATGAAGACATACTTTCTGGGTCATAGAAGTTGCCTTCTAACTGTATCTTCAGATGGTGAAAGGGGCAAGGCAGGTATCTGGGGCCTCTTTTATAATGGCACTAGTCTTTCTCATGAGGATTCTACCCTCATGACCTAGTCACCTCTCAAAAGGACCCACCTTCTTATACCATCATACTGGTGACTGTTTTCAACATGGAATTTTGGGAAGACACAAACATTCAGGACATGGCATCTTCTATGTATTTCAACATGTACTTATTAAATGTCACTTCTGATTCTAGTTACCATAAATTTTATCAAGCATGGATATTGAATGCTAGTGAATGCTTCTTTTATACCCATTGAGAAGGTCATGCATTTTTCTTTTGTAATCAAAAGCTAATATAATGAATTTATACTAATTGATTTTTTATATTAAATCTACCTTGCAGTCCTGGAGAATCTAAGCATTCATAATGTATTATACATTTTTAGATTGTTGTTCATTTATTTTTGCTAATACCACATTAAAAATTTTAACATGAATAGAAATAATATGTAGTTCTTATTTCTTCTACTATTTTTAATTTTGATATCAAGTTACTCATTCAAAATTTTTGTGTTGTAAATAAAGAGTAAGTCCACTTATATCAATTGAAATTACTAATTCTACTTTCTACCACCTAATTTTTATTTGTCTTGTTTTTTCCATTTTTTTCCCACATTCTTGCATCCCTTTAAATTGGTTCAGTCTTTTCTCTGTTATTCATTCTTTAATCTTCTCCAGTTCGAAAGTATACACTTTTTAGCTAACTTTGTAGTGGCTACTTACACATATTTTGCCAAATATTTTACAAAGTTTAAAATTATCTAAGGAGGCTGAGGCAGGAGGATTGCTTGAGCCTGGGAAGTTGAGGCTGCAGTAATCCATGATTGCACCACAGCGATGCTGTCTCAAATAAAATAAAACAAAATAAAAATCTATATATTTGCTCTACTTTTGAACACTGGGAGAAGCTTACAACACTTGAATATCTAATCTCCTTCCTTTTCCAAATTATGTATTATTTTTGCTGAGGGTTTTAGTTCTATTTCATTTTCATAGCTTCTCTAATCATTATTATCTGGTAGTTTTGTGTCATCATTTTTAAATTTAGGTATATCCTCATACATATTAATATGTTCATGTGTCATACCATTGCATATTAGACTTTACAATAGGGGTAATATTCCTTCTTACTGACAATAATGCTAGGTTTATAATTTAGTAACTTTGTCACCTTGAAGCAAATTACTTAAAACTTTTGCTCTTCTTCAGTTTTTCATGAAGTGGAAATAATAATAGTATTTATTTCATATATGTTGAGAAGATTACTTATATGGTTTGGCTCTGTGTGCCCACCCAAATCTCATCTTGTAGCTCCTGTAATTCTCATATGTTGTTGGAGGGACCTGGTGGGAGGTAATTGAATCATGGGGGTGGGTCTTTTCAGTGCTGTTTTCATAATAGTGAGTAAGTCTCACGAGATCTGATGGTTTTAAAAATGACAGGTTCCCTGCACATGTTTTTCTCTCTTTGCCTGCTGCCATCCATGTAAGACATGACTTGCTCCTCCTTGCCTTCTGCCACAATTGTGAGACCTCCCCAGCCACCTGGAACTGCAGGTCCATGAAACCTCTTTCTTTTGTAAATCGCTCAGTCTCACATGTGTCTTTATCAGCAGTGTAAAAATGGACTAATACAGTACATTGGTACCAGTAGAATGGGGCATTGCCAAAAAGATACCCAAAAATGTGGAAGCAAATTTGGAACTGGGTAACAGAGGTTGGAACAGTTTGGAGGCCTCAGAAGAAGACAGGAAAATGTGGGAAGGTTTGTAACTTCCTAGAGACTTGTTGAATGGCTTTGACAAAAATTCTGGTAGTGATATGAATAATAAGGCCCAGGCTGAGGTAGTCTAAGATGAAGATGAGGAACTTGTTGGGAACTGGAGCAAAGGTGACTCTTGTTATGTTTTAGCAAAGAGACTGGTGGCATTTTGCCCCTCTCCTAGAGATTTGTGGAAATTTGAACTTGAGAGAGATGATTTAGGGTATCTGGTGGAAGACATTTCTAAGCAGTGATGCATTCAAGGTGTGACTGGGTGCTGGTAAAAGCATTCAGTGTTATGAGGGAAGCAGAGCATAAAAGTTAGGAAAATTTGCAGCCTGACAATGGAACTGAAAAAACAAAATCTCATTTTCTGAGGAGAAATTCAAGCCAGCTGCAGAAATTTGCATAAGTAACAAGAAGCCAAACGTTAATCCCCAAGACAGTGGGGAAAATGTCTCCAGGGCATGTCAGTCAGAAGTCTTCACAGCAGCCTTTCCCATCACAGAGCCAGAGGCCGAGGAGGAAAACACAATTGTCATAGTCAGTTTGGGTTGCTACAACAAAAATTCCATGAACTGGGAAACTGGGTAGTTGAAACAATTACATTTACTTCCACATTTCCAGTATCTGATGAGGGCTCACTTCCTTGTTTGCAGACAGCTACCTTCTTGCCATATCCTCACACTGCTGAGGGAGGGATCCCATGTTTCTTCCTCTTTTTATAAGGGCATTCATCTCATTATGAAGGCCCCATCCCAATGACCTAATTTAACCCTAATTACTTACCAAAGGCCCCATCTTCAAATACCATCACATCGAGGACTAAGGTTTTACCGTACGAATTTGGTGGGGAGGTGAGGAATAGCAGATGAAACACATTCAGTCTCGAGCAACAATTAACATTGTTTTAAAAGACCATCATGTCTTTCAAAATATATGTATTTTCCCTCATGATTACATTCATTTTTTCATAACAATCCTTGAGGTAAGTATTGTTATATCCCCTTTTGGATGTGAAAACTGAGTTCACAAAGGATAATTAAGAGATTCAAGACTTCACATTTGTATTGCACTATCTACCAAAGCTCATCAGTGTTACTGAAATTACATGAGAGATATAAATCTAAGTAAATAGAATCCCCTGCCTCATGGTAATAAGTAGAAGACTCAGGTATAAGGCAAGAGCAACTCTGTCAGGATGAGGAAGCACAGGCATTCACACATCCCCTGATGCATGAGGATAGACAACATGGCCTCTGAGCTCGGAAGACTGGATTGGTTCAATGTCCCAGAGCTGAGGTTGTAGTAGATGTCTTTTTATTTTCTTTAACTTTATTTATTTATTTATTTATTTATTTATTTATTTATTTATTTATTTGAGATAGGGTCTTGCTCTGTGACCCAGACTGGAGTGTAGTGGCACAATCATAGCTGACTGCAGCCTTGAACTTCTGGGCTTAAGCCAATCCTCTTGCCCCAGCCTCCCAAGCTGCTGGGACTACAGGTGCACGCCACTGCACCCAGCTGATTTTTAAAATATTTCATGGAGATGAAGTCTCACTATGTTACCCAGGCTGACCTCAAACTCCTGACCTCAAACAAACTCCTGCTTCAGCCTCCCAAACTGCTGAAATTACAGGTATCAGCTACTGTACGTGGCCCTTAGCTTTCTTTCTGACATAATTTTAGATTTAAAGAAAACTTAAAAAGAATAATACGAAGAATTCCAGGATATCTTCTCACAGAGATTTTCAATGTTAACACATTACTACATTTGTTTTATCACTCACACATATACACATATTTTTATTGGAACATTTGAAATTAAGTTACAGACAACATGACCATTGATTATTCAATGTGTATTTTCTAAAACAAGAACATGCTGTTATATAACCACAGTGTAATTACAAAAATCAGGAAATTAACATTGATCTACTTCTATCACTTAACTGTCAGATCGCATTGGTGTTTCACTCCTTGTTCCTATATTGCTCTTTATAACAAAAGAAAAAGTTGGATTATATGTTGCTTTCAAAATAGGCCAGTCACCGTGACTCACATCTATAATCCCAGCACTGTGGGAGGCTGAGGTGGGCAGATGACCTGAGGTCAGGAGTTCGAGACCAGCCTGGCCAACATGGTGAATCCCTGTCTTTACTAAAAATACAAAATTAGCTGGGCATGGTGGCGGCGAGCCTGTAGTCCCAGCTACTCGGGAGGCTGACAGGAGAATCACTTGAACCTGGGAGGCAGAGGTTGTGGTGAGCCAAGACTGTGCCATTGCACTCCAGCCTGGGCAACAGAGGGAGATGCTATCTCAAGAAAAGAAAAAAAAACGTCTAGCTGGATGCAGTGAACTGTAATCCCAGAACTTTGGGAGGCCGAGGTGGGTGGGCCACCTGAGGTCAGGAGTTTGAGACCAGTCTAGTCAACATGGTGAAGCCCCCTCTCTACTAAAAATACAAAAATACAAAAAGTAGCCTGTAATCCCAGCTACTTAGAAGACTGAGGCAGAGAATCTCTCGAACCCAGGAGGCAGAGGTTGCAGTGAGCCAAGGTTGCACCACTGCAATCTAGCCTGGGCAACAGAGCAAGACTCTGCCTCAAAAAATAAATAAAATAAAATAACAACTAGGGTATATTTTAGTATGCCTCTCATTGTGGGGTGGTCTGGTGTTTTCTTATTATTAGTTTCAGATTATGCATTTTTGACAGAAATAACCAAGAAGTTACATTGTGTTTTAAACATGCATGAGGTCAGGAGGAAAATGATGTTATTTGTCCTCTTCATATAGATATTAACTTTGATTATTGGTTAAGATGATGCCTCTAGGTCTCTCCACTGTAAGCATGTTATTTTTTCATTTGTAATTTTTTTTTCATTTTTTCATTTCATTTTATTTTGAGACAGGATCACTCTCTGTAATACAGGCTGGAGTGCAGTGGTGCAATCTCAGCTCACTGCAGCCTCGACTTGGGGCTCAAGCGATCCCTTCTACCTCAGCCTCCTGAGTAGCTGAGAATACACACATGCAATACCACACCTGGCTTTTTTTTTTTTTTTTTTTTTAGAGATGGGGTCTCACTATGTTGTCCAGGCTGCCATTGAACTCTTAAGCTCAAGTAATCTTTCCACCTCGGCCTCCTAAAGTGCTAGGATTACAGGTGTGCACCACCATGCCTAGCCTAAATAAGTGTTTTTTATGGAGCAAAACTTTTGGGGCTGGATAAGTATCTTAGTCCCATTACTGTTTCACCCAGTAGCTTTATTACCTATTTATAATTCTTCCCTTAAGCAATTAATACTGTAATGTTTGCCAAATGGTGATTTTTCTAATGTTATCATTCCTGCCTCATTTATTAGATGGCCTTTTACTCCAAGGAAGAGCTTTTACTTCTTCCACATTTACGTATTTGTTTATTTATTTATATTATTCTGTATATCTGTATAGAGTCCATGTTACAAGTTTCCTAACCCTCAGGAGCCTCAGTTCCTCCTCTGTAAAATGGCAATTAAAATATTTACCATCTAGATTTGCTGTGTAGATTCAATAAGCCAATATATGTAAGGTCTTCCATATCATGAGAATGAATTGGAGCTACTTATATTAGTAATAATAATAATAATACTTGTCTGACTTTTAATATAGTGAGAACCGCTCAGGGTCATCTTCTGTCACTACTTTATGAACTTGGACAACCCATTTAACCTCTCTTGCTCTCATTCTTCTCACCTATAAAACAGAAGAGTTGGGTTACATGATCTCTAAATTCAACTACAATCCTAATGTAAGAAACTAAGATTCTGTACCTATAAAATATGTGTGCACAAATTCATTTTTTCCAACAACCTGTCAAATATTCTCTATGATCTTTGCAGTGTGAATATCTTTCCTAACTCTTAGTGTTCTTCTAAAATTTCAAAGGACATGTGATAGTTTATCTCTGAATAAACAGTTTGAACGTTCCATTTAATCATACTTTACATTTTAATAACTTTAGTTGGTCACAGCTATTTTCCAACTAAGCTGATGACTTTGACAAAATGTGAAATAGCTTAAGACAGATGGTTTCCAGCTCCAACTGGTGGGGTTTATTTTCCAATAGTAGCAAGGTCGGCGATCCTTCAACTGACTGTGGCCTTAGACCACATGATGTCTATGATTTGCGTATTACAGAAAGAATAATTCAAACACTTTAAATCTTTCTGAAACATATGAGTCACATCATAAAATGTGACCAGTATAGCTTGGAAGTTCATTATATGTAGCCTTGAACATGTCTTTGCACATTGTTGAAATGAAGAGTATATTAATAGACAGCTAGCAAATGGATTAATCTCAGTATTAAACACTTCTCAAAGGAGAGAGCACTGAGGTAGCAGAAAGAATCCTGGAGTTGAATTTTGAATTCCTAGGCTTACATCTTAGTTCTTTTTTTTTTTTTTTTTTTTTTTTTTTTTTTTTTTTTTTTTTTTTTTTGAGACGGAGTCTCACTCTGTCGCCCAGGCTGGAGTGCAGTGGCCGGATCTCGGCTCACTGCAAGCTCCGCCTCCCGGGTTTACGCCATTCTCCTGCCTCAGTCTCCCGAGCAGCTGGGACTACAGGCGCCCGCCACCTCGCCCGGCTAGTTTTTTGTAATTTTTTTAGTAGAGACGGGGTTTCACCTTGTTAGCCAGGATGGTCTCGATCTCCTGACCTCGTGATCCGCCCATCTCGGCCTTCCAAAGTGCTGGGATTACAGGCTTGAGCCACCGCTCCCGGCCCTTAGTTCTTAACTAGTTCTATAAACTGGGGCAAATAAGTTTCTGCTTCTTTTTACATCAAACTGACATAACATGTGGTATGGTTTGGACTTGTGTCTCTGCCCAAATCTCATGTCAAATTGTAATTCCCAGTGGTGGAGGCGGGGCCTGGTTCAAGATCACTGGATCGTGGAGGTGTTTCTCATGAATGGTTTGGCACCATCCCCTTGGTGATGGTCTCATGACAGTGAGTGGATTATCATGAAATCTGGTTGTTTGAAAGAGTGTAGCACCTCACCACTCACTCTCTCTCTTGCTCCTGCTCCTGCCTTGTAAGACATGCCTGCTCCCACTTCACTTTTTGCCATGATTGTTAGTTTCCTGAGGCCTCCCCAGAAGCTGAGGAGATGTCAGAATCATCCTGTACACCTACAGAACTGTGAGTCCATTAAACTTCTTTTGTTTATGAATTATCCAGTCTCAAATATTTCTTTATAGAAATTCGAGAATGGACTAATACAACATGATACATCTCATAGGGATGTTGTGAGAAGTACATAAGTCCATTTTAATGAGAGCACCTAGCAAATAAAAGTTACCTGAATAGTGTCCAATAAATATGGGGAGAATAAAACTAGGATAAATGAGGTCCAGAATGTGTAGAATAGCCATCTTTTCTTTAGGATTTTTTCTAAACTGAACTTGGAATTAAATTTGGAAACTATGTTGCAGTTTGAACATCTGAAGACTCAAGACAGTAACTGCTTTATGACACACCTAGTCCAAGTCCAGCAGCAAGGCTGTGTGTGTCATAATCACCTCAGTGGTACTCAGAGTCATAAATCTTGGGCCTCACATTGAAAATTATGCATGAGTAAATCTATAGAAAAATCCAAGTATCTGTATTTTTTTTTTTTTTTTTTTTTGAGACAGAGTCTCACTCTGTCGCCCAGGCTGGAGTGCAGTGGCGCAATCTCAGCTCACTGCAAGCTCCACCTCCTGGGTTTACGCCATTCTCCTGCCTCAGCCTCCCGAGTAGCTGGGACTACAGGCTCCCGCCACCTCGCCCGGCTAGTTTTTTGTATTTTTTAGTAGAGACGGGCTTTCACCATGTTAGCCAGGATGGTTTCGATCTTCTGACCTCGTGATCCACCCGTCTCGGCCTCCCAAAGTGCTGGGATTACAGGCTTGAGCCACCGCGCCCGGCCAAGTATCTGTATTTTTAAGCACTTACCAGATGAATTTTGTGTTTCAGAATCCCTGTTCTAGGAGACTTAAGAACATGCTGGGCATGGTGGCTCACTCCTGTAATCCCAGCACTTTGGAAGGCCGAGGCAGGCAGATCATTTGAGGTCAGGAGTTCGAGACCAGCCTGGCCAACATGGTGAAACCCCAACTCTACTAAAAAAAAAATAAAAATAAAAAAATTAGCCTGGTGTGGTGGTGCAGACCTGTAGTCCCAGTTACTAGGGAGGTTGAGGCAGGCGAATCGTTTGAAACTGGGAGGCAGAGGTTGTAGTGAGCCGAGGTCATGCCACTGGACTCTAGCGTGTGTGACAGAGTAAGACTCCATCTCAGAAAAAAAGAAAAGAAAAGAAAAGAAAAAGAACAATGAAGAACATACATATCAAGTAAGCCACTAGATCACCAAGTGGTACCAAGATTGGGAGCGCCTGATCAGCTACCAGGAGCACACCACTGGTGCTGACTAATGGTCCTTAACACTTAAAAGCATTTCGATGAGTTGCTTCACATGTCAGGTGCCGGCTCCGGACTAAAACTCCCTTGGTTTATTTCAAGGCTTTACCATTTTCTAGCTGTGTAATCTTGGACAGCTAGTTAATGTCTTTGTGTCTGTTTCCTCATCTCTAGAATGAAGACTGTTGTAAGGTTTAAATGAGATAATTTGTGTGCAGCAACTAATAAAATGCTGGTACAGACTGACAAACAAATGGATGCTAATTGTTTAATTATCCAGAAGTTATCAGACATTTTGAACAACTATGCCTTTATATATGCCATTTCCCATGTTTGGAAGCCTTTCCCACATTTTTCTGCTTTGTAAGCTCTTCCCCAGCCTTCAAGATTTAAAATTCTATGTGGGAATGTCCTTCTCTGCTCTCTGTATGTCCATCTCTGCCCAGTGAAATCCTCCTACGAAGCAAATCTTCTTGCTATGAGAAAAAAATTCTGATCAATTACCTGCCAAGTCTTAATTAATCTCCACCTTTCCTGCCATCCATCACACAGTGTATGTATGCTATCTGAATTGACCTTAGATATGTAGGTCTTCCTTGTGGTAGTGTCTACTTTCTTTGGGTGAGCTCTTGGTTTCTCAGATCTTTAATTGTACATGTTGATGATGCCAAAACCTATCTCTCAAACTCATACTATTCCCCTAAGCCTAAGACCCACATAGCTACCAATCTTCTGAAAATTTATGTCTTGTAAACACTCCAAAGCCAACATTAATAAAATCAATTTATCTTTCAATTACATTTTTTCCTATCTTCTCCTTTGTGCCACTTTGGAAAACAGTTTGGCAGTTCCCCAAAATACTAAACATATAGTAACCATATGACCCAGCAATTACACTTCTAGATATACACCTAGAATAAATGAAAGCATATGTCCACACAAATTCATAACACTGTTATTCAGAATAGCCAAAAGGTGAAAACAAACCAAATGTTCACCAACTAATGAGTAGATAAACAAAATGTGGTATATTCATACACTAAGATAATATTCAGCCATGAAAAGGAATGACATACTGATACATTGTATAATATGGATGAACCTTGAAAAAATCATGCTAAGTAAAAGAAGCCAGATACCAGTTATATTATTCCACGTATACTAAATTTCCAGAATATACTAATCCATAGAGACACAAATAGATGATTTGTTGCCAGGGGAAAAAGGAAGGAGGGTATGGGAAATGGCTTCTAATAAGTATGAGATTTATTTTGAGGATAATGAAAATAGTCTAAATAGATTCACAGCTTTGCCACTAAACTAACAACCACTAAATTTTACAATGAGTTTTTTGGCATATAAATTATATCTCAATTTTTTTAAAAAAAGATTTCCTATGATTTCAATATATGACATCATTACTCCATCACTATTGCATTCATTGACAGTTAAAATTTTGGCAACATTTTGACTTCCTGTCTTCCCAACATGTAAGAACACTGTCAAATACTTACAGTTCTCTCTTCAAGTTGTCCTCCTGATCCATTACCTCCAAAACAGGGATCATCTTAGATATAAGTATAGGGGGAAGAAATTAATATTCCTCTGTACTTACATAAAATTCTATCCTTCATTTATCAGTATCAAGACATCCCTACAATAATGAGAGAACAAAATAATTGATTTGTCCAAGGGTATATAGCTAAGCTGGTTTGATACCCCAGACCTTTGGTTCTAAGTCCAACATTTATTTCACTGCACTACATTGTGCAATGTTATATGAACACATGTGCAATCACTAAAAGTATCAGAAACAGGGAGGACAACCCACTGCATCTAATCCTAAAGGAAGGAAGACGAAGATCATAGAAATACGGGTAACCTCCCATTCAGAGCTGCTAGGAGGAGAGAACAATCATGACTTGAAGGTCCTCTGACTTCCCCCAGCTGGAGAAGTAGGAATTGTTCAAACGCCAGTCAGTTGATAAGGAAAGAGCATCCCAGTTTTGCTAATCACTACCTAATAATCACATTTTCTGAATTTAGATGTTTGTTACACAAAATTATTTTTACATAAATTAATCATCAAAACTCTAGATCAAAGCTGCTCAATCTGGAGTTATTTTGCCCCCCCAGGGGACATTCGTTAATGTCTGGAGATATTTTTGTCACAACTGGGTAGGGGTTTTTTGAGGGGAGAAGTGCTACTGGCAGATAGTCAGCAGAAGCCAAAGATATTGCTAAAAATCCTACGATGCACACAACAGCTCCCCAAACAAAGAATTGCCTTGTCCAAAACGTCAGTATTGCTGAGGTTCAGAATCACTGTTCTGAATGCATTTTTCAGTTACTAACAATTGCAAGATGTATTCCCAACTGGCAGACCTCTGTTGTTTGATTATAGAGGACTTCCACAAAAATAATCTGTGGCCCCAAGAGCCTCAGGCTTTACTCAAAATTGAGAGTTCTTGCAGATTTAATTCAGTTGAATTTAAACTCTAATATTTACCTACTGTGCTGGAAACACAAGGCTATGAACTATTGGGGGCATATGCAAATAGTTATAACATGTTCCATACCCTTTGGGAACTTATAATTTATTAAATATGGCAAGTTCCTAGAGAATGCAGGCTATGTATTCTTAGTACCTACATGATAGGTGTTTTACAAATATTTATTAAATGAGTAAGAAAAGCCTCTCAGTAATTTTTCAAAATCTTCCCCACTTTCATCAATGTCAATGCCCAACTGCACCATCTCATTTTTGTCAGAGGGCTTTGCCTTTTACTTGATAAAGAGAAATGGAGGTTACAGCATGAACCAACTGTAGCCTCTTCATCCCCTCATTTACTTCTGGACCCATATTTTTCTCCTTTCAAGTCTAAGAGTATTAGGTGCCTCTCATGCTAGATAAGGCCAACCCTTTCATTGTTTTCATATCCCTCTCCCCTAATTCTATTATCTTCCAGTTCTGACTCAGTCAGTAATCAATAATACCTACTTTGTGTAAAGTACATGATTCAGCAATCAAAATATAGTACATATTCAATGATTATAGTTTTCATATTCCCTCTCCAGTCCAAATTTCTCCAGTCTGGAAATAAAATCTCCTTTTAATCTTGTATCCACCTGTATTGTTTTTCTTCTCTTTAAAGTCTAGCTTTTTCGTGTCCCTACTTTCTTATTTCTCATTCATTTTACATTCTGGAATCTTATTCTGCCTCTCCCACTCACTGAAACTACTTGTGAAGAGCTATTAATTGATGATCTTCATGATGAAAAATTCTTAGCTGCTTCTTCAACTCCTGAAACATGTGCCCTTTCCTACAAAAATGACTGTATACACCCACACAAACTTTTTATAACACTTTCAAAGAATTCACTGACACAACTATTGATCTAGTTAAGAAGCGCTGTAGTTCACAGAATTTAGTCCTCACTGGAAAACTCTGTTGCGTTTAACACTGTTTTATCTCCAACGGATGCCTGAGACCAGAGATAAGGAAACATTCTACAATTACTTCTTGAGCAACTGTTCCATGCCAGATGTTGCGCAGTATAGTAAAAGAACAGAGATAATAGAACAAGATCCCCATTTCAAAGGAACTCACAATATGTATTTTTGTGAGGAAAGAGTGAGTAGCTCTGAAATTTCAAACCTGAATGTATTATAATTGAGGAGTAAATACGATATCCAGATGGAGAAATTCAATATTATTTAGAAATTGGTGAGAGAAAGGGTGTTGGGAGAGAAAAGGCGGTGGTTGGTGCCGCTTGGTGCTCATCAGGAAGATTTGACCAGGTAAAGTGAACCTAAGTCAAGGTGATATTAGATAAGATTCCAAAGTTCTTATTCTTTAGATAGCCTCCCAGAGAGAAATAGAAAGATGTAGTATCTCGGCAAGAAATTCAAAATATAAGCAGAGTGTGAACAAAGCCATGGTCACTGGTGTTAGATGGATGTGATGGATCTAAACCTAAATCCATAAGATGCAATGTCTGAGACCTTGAACAAATATAGAACCCCATTTAAGTGCTAATATCATCACCTAGCATATCATGTTGAGAATAAGTAGTCAAATAACACATATAGAAGACTTACTATATATATAGCACATAGTAAAGAGTAATTAAATTATAATACTATCATTATTTTTACTATTAGGATTTGATTTAATTAAATGTTCATTTATAATTTCTTGAAGACCAGGAAATCAAATATGCAAAATTCTCCAAAGATCAACATTTTTCTGATTGTTAAATGCCATGTTCAGGAAAAAGAGCCAAAAAATCACATTTAATAAACTATGATTTCCTGGCATCAATTCCTTGAATGTTCTGTACTTTCATTTATATATAGGATGATGATATTTCATGTCCATATTTATGAGCCTAATGCTCTAAGAGTTTCTCAGTTATTTTAAAAACTTGTTGAAATTAATAAAGTGAGTCATTCATTTATTCATTCAACAAACACTCATTGAATGCATTCTATCATTCTATATGACAAGCATTGTGACAGGTGTTGGGGATACAGGAGAGAGAAGACTATGCTCTCACAGAGCTCACAGCCTAGTAAGGTTATAAATACCATCATTTTACTAATGTGTAATTAGCTTTGATAAGCATCATGGATAAAAATATAGAGAGTTATGAAATCATGCAGTAAAGAATTTAATCCTTTTGGAGGTTCAAAGAAAGTTTCCCTGGAGAAGCGGTATTTGAGCTACAATCTGAAGATTCAGTTGGGTAAAAGGCACCAGGGAAAGAGTTTTCCAGGCAGGAGAACAGAATATGTTAGGACGCTACAGAGGGAGGGTGCAGGATAACTTCGATAAAGAGAAAAAGGAGAAAATCTGGCTCTACAACTTAGTAAATGTGGTGGCATAGAGGTGTGCCACTCAGATTCCTATTCAAAAAGACTTTCTCTGAGAAGCATGACTGACTGGCAAAATCCAGACAAAGCACTCTGGATCCAGCAAAGTGTTCAGAGCGAGGCCAATCTTTTGCCAAGTTGCTCCCGGTCAATGACTGAGTACAGCATGGATACCAGAGCCAGGTCATTACCACTTGACATGAGACATGCCTCTAACAGGCAATCTCTGTTTAGGGACTTCCCATCAGCCTAGCCAACATTTTCTCAGAACTGTACTGTGGTGTGAGGCTCTTCCCATTTATCCTCCATCATTTCCTTTCTCCTCTGACAGCTTTCAAATCTATATAGTGATTTGAAGGCTGCTGTTCACTTTCCCTTTATCATGCACACACTGTAGATCAAATCCACATGTATAATTTTAATTTTACGGTAGACTCCTTCTGGCCTAATCTGACTTTAAAAATTGGTGGCTCTGACATAATTAAGCCTATAATGGGTAGTTTCAGAGGCATGTTCTTTTGGTGTCTCATAGACAAGCCTTATGTTTCTGCTAGGGCCCAGTAACACACACGGAACTCTTTTTTCAAAAGACATATTCTCCATTGCAGATGGCATAGCTTTGCTCCAGAACCACAGGGGCCTGTGCTGCGATTCTGCAATGGGGCTTATCATAATTCCATACAACATCTTTTTCCACCACTGATACTTACAATAACATAGGGTATGCAAAAGCAGCAGGGTTGCTTGCACTACAGCTGAATCTGCTACCATTTTCCAAGGCCATCAATAATTCATTAGTTGGTAGAGGGGTACCAACATCACTCCTCTGTAGGCCAGGGCTGACCAGTAGAAGATAAGTCTCAAAGTTAGGCTCCTTAGTAACCTTGGGCATGAGGGAGTCCCTATGACTTGTGGTGACAATATTTAAACACAAGAAACCAGACCTACTGTGACCTGGGCATTCCCTTTGACTAGGGTTTGTTCGTAGGTCCATAATGATGAAATCATCAGCACTTATGGCATTTAATTCTCTATTGAGGATGGATGTCTTGTGCCAGGAACTATCTGTCCCCTACATTCCACTCAGGATGGCATCCTCATTGCCAGCCAGTGAATGAGTGAGCCAGTCCCCAAATCTCTGTCTTCTCAGACCACTCTAGGTATCACCTAGTTTTCCTTTTAGAGCCTCAAAGAAGCAGACAACAAAATGGGATTCAATGCACAAAAAATTTATTGGGGAAATGTGTAGCTACATAACAGTCAAATCCAGGAGTGGATTCAAAAGACACCATAAAGAGAAGATCATCACTAAGCTATGGGTAGTGAACCTCTTCATCCACAGTATGTGGAAGGAAAAGTAGCCTGCAATGACAATATTCAGAGTTTCTTGGGCAGCAGTTATTAGTTAATCACCTGGCCAGATTGTAGACACTTGGATGTAAAAAGCCTGCAGGATTAGAGACATGGCGATCTGGAATAGTGGCATATGGATGGACAGAGAGTCATAGAGGAAGTGAGAGAACATGAAGTAACAAAAGTTTTGTTTTACACATGAATGTACATAAGAAAGCACCTACCATGGGAGAGACACTGAAGAACAACGTAAACACATGACTCAGCAAGATGACATAAGCCAGCTTCATCATTAGACACCCCAAAGCTAGTGTGATCAACATATAAATGGAGAAGCCACAGAGGCAGAAACGTAGACATCCACACACAGGCCAAACAGCATGGCTGTTCTTTTACCAAGGCTGGTTAAACTTCTGTTGAGTCTGAATGTCCAACGCATCCAGCCATTTCATAGCAAGCTGGCCATGTTGAGTCTCTTCTATCCTGGATGGCAAGCTATTCTATGGGTTGGTTTTCCTGCTTACAGAGTTTTAGCCATTACCGCAATCTGGGGACACAGGGGATGCCTGATTCACAAGCGTGGAGTATCAGACAGCATAGCATCTGACAAAGGACCCACCTCACAGTGAAAGAGATACAAGACTGGACCCATGACTATGAGATTCACGGGTTGTTTAGGAACAAAAAGTAACTATAACACTTTTAAGTACTTTTTTATGTTCATGTCCACAGCATTTCCACCCAACAAAACAAAATTCAGCAAGTCTTATGTGACTTTCTAACAAGAATCACCTTCCAGTTTCCAATAACATGCTCCTAACATCCATGTGATATAAGACTATTAGAAATTTAGAAATTACCTGAATGGAAAGAAAAATATTTTTAAGTGAAAATAAATAAATAACGCAAATGAACAGAAAAAATAGAACAGAGTACCCAAAAGCTGTGTGACCATATTAAATGGTCTAACATACGTGTAATTGGAGCCCAAAAAGGAAGAGAGAGAGAGGCAGAAAGAAAAAGGTTTGAAAGAATAACATCCAAGAATTTTGCAAAATATAACAAAACACATCAAATTACAGATCTAAGAACCTCAGAGGACCTCGAGCAGGATAAATACTATATGTTATACTCCATTTGGCTTATTATCTCAAGAACCTTGTAAAGTAGCAAAGTGAATATTCATATTTCTTATAGATTAGGAAGGATTAAGTAGGTTTTGTCCAGAGTCACATAGTTGGCCTGGAGGCAGAACTCTGAACACTACTGGGGACTTCTTTGCCCTGTCTCCTTCTTTTCCTTTCCTTGAATGTTTTTTGCTGCCTCTCCCATGTACTTGCTGGGCAATCTTGGACTTATTACTTGAATTTCCCTTCTTTTTTTAAAAAAAGGACTCTAATAGTACAGGATTGATTCCTGAAAATACATTTAAAGAACCAGGACAGAACTTGGGGAATAATTCTGCACTCTACAATCCCCATGACTTTGGGGTGTGGGCACCATCTGTGAATCTGCTTTCTCTCTGAGTTATAGGCAAGATATAAGCATGGGTTTCTTCTACTCCTAGATTCCATATTTACCAGAGAATTCTATGGTTCCTGTTCCTTATCGTGGCTGGAGGCGAAAGAGGAACAGGGCAGGCCTTATTTGGTGATTAACTTTTGTACATTATATTCTCCACCTGTTTTTTTTTCCCTAGCTTGGAAAATTATATTTATCTAGGATATTTGTTTATTAGAGGTGATTATGTGGAAGGAGGTTTGGAGCAAATTTTTCCTTGTCTCATCCTCTAACCTCTTCCAAGTATTTCTTTGTTATACCTGAGCTGTTTTTTTTTAAACTATAAAAATTATAATTGGATTTTTTAATTTTTACTCTTCATTTCCTCCAGTGACAGCCTACCTTTCTTTGCAGCAATACTGGTTTCTTATTTCTGAGTCTGAATGGAAGAATGTCACAGAGTAAAACAGATGTGCACAGGAAAATGGAGAAATAAAAGCACACCAGTTTATTATATTGCATACTATCATCACTGTCTTTATTGTCAATATTATTGAATCATAATCAGTTTAATAAACAAACATTTCTTTTTTGTTCCTAAAAACAACCTATGCCCATTGTATCCATAAAAGCCAAGTAAAGCATGCTGTGGACACTCCGGCAATCATCCAGCCACCTCCTAAATTATTTGTGACATAGCTCCTGTATTCTTCCAGCTGCTAGCTCCTGGCCCTTAGCTTGAGGGCTTCAGGTATCCCTAAATTTTGGTTTCCCTGCCTTGGTTCAGAATACTTACCACTGAACTATGGACTCTTCCCTTCCTGACTCTTTCAACTAGAAGTCACCACCCTTTTTTTGACCCCAGGGATCCAAGCCTCAGCACAGCTCCTGCTCAGCTGACACACAGGCTCTTTACAAGGTTGGGTGATAAAAACATTGCAAGGGAATAAAGAATCAATGGCTCCAGCCAAAGTTTCTCCCTCTCTTTTTGTCTCTTTCTGTCTGAAAGAAAAAAAAAATGTGCTCCAAAGTATGCAAACATTTATTGTGAAACATACTTCCCCTTTCTGTACAAAACGACGTAAACACATCCACTAACATATGGGTCCATGTGTTCCTTCACTAAGGTGTGATGAGACTCGGCGCGGCATATACACCAGGTGATGGGAGCTTGCCGCAGTGCGGGCGCAAGTGTTGCCATCTCCTGAAGCAGGTGCACGGAAGCCCATGTGAGTAGAAGGCCCTGTGAAGGAAAAGTGTGGTTACTCAGACCCACAGCTTTAACACAGGAGTATTAGGTTCCAAGTTCACTCTGTTTATTTAGCAAACTTCTGTTTGAACTTACTGAGCTTCAGATCTTAAGTCTTAAAAAAATCACCTTACAGGATAAAAATTATAGCCACATCAGCTGAGAGCTGAAGATGCAGAGATTAGGTGAACTTTCTACAGTAGTGATTCTCAAATTTTAACATCCTAAGAATCACTCAGAAGGCTATAAAATGCAGACTAAATAGAAGAAATAAGTTCCCAGTACAGTAGGAATGACTTAGTTAATAATTTATTGCACATTTCAAAAGAGCTGGAAGAAAAAATTTGTAATGTTTCCAACACAAAGAAGTTACATGTTTGAAGTGATGGATATTCTAATTACCCTTATTTGATCACTGCACATTGTATACAGGTATCAAAATATCACGTGTACCCCAAAACTTTGTATGACTATCATATATGGATAAAAATAAATAAATTTTAAAAATACACAAATTGCTGAGTGTGACATGGCTCTCCCCCACCCTGCCGAGTTTCGAATTCAGTAGTTCTGGAGTGGGGCTGTACAATTTGCATTTCAAACATGTTCCTAGGTGATACTGATGCTGCTGGTCCAAGAACCACACTTTGAAAAACACTTCTCTAGCACGCAATGCACGTGACTGAGGTCCAAAGCCCTGATAAACTAAAGTCAGAAACACCAGACAGCAGCGCTCTAAATGGTACTATTAGTCAAAACCAGGAAAGAAAAGAAAGTCATCATGCTCGGGAAGAGGGACAGGGAGGAAAACTGGATACCAGGCCCAAGAGGCTGGAGCAGTCCCGTCAATATGTACTTTCAAGTGCTACCCTCTTAACCGCTTTACTCTTTTGTCATATAGTAAACTTAGATAACACCAAAAGGTAGGATTTCCAAACAGAAATATTCTGTGTTTGTGTGTGTGTGTGTGTGTGTGTGTGTGTGTGTGTGTGTGTGTGTGTATTAATAGGTGAGACTCCTTCCAGCTCATTGACTTACTGATTGAAGTTCTTCTAAGCGTGGGCACCCCATTGGCTATGGGAGAAGCAGGAATGGACTAAAGGTACTGCTCTTGACTTTGGAGGTCTCATAATCTAGCAAATGTGTCCATCCCAAATCGGATCATGACACATGCCAGATACAGAGAGAGGGCGGTTTAATTAATGCTAATTTGAAAGAGGTAGTGTCAGAGGAGGCTCCATGGAGGAGGTGACATTTAAATGGATCTTGAAGGATGAGCAGGGGTTTAACTGGCAGGGACATTTGAAGAATAGCATTTGTTTTCTATGTGAAAGGAAAAATAATTTCTTTTCCAAGGAAGGAATAATATTTCATCTCAGAATCATTTTCATCCATATTGAAAGAAACGTATTATTTAATGTCAATAGGTATCCAAAATGAAGGTAAAATACAGAGTAGAGAGTAGTTGGAATAAATACATTTCACAAAGGCAAAATATCTCCCTGAATAGAAAGCTTTTTTTTTTTTTAATCCTTATCTCTTTCCTGCTGACATGCCTCAAGGGAGCGTTTTCATTTAAAGCTGTTGAATTTCCTGAATTCCACTGTGTGTTTCAGCAAACTTCTTCGAGTCAGAGTGTGAAACAAAGAAAATTTGTACTACCAGAGCACCCTCAGCATTCCACAGGCAGCTTATTGGTTGGAAGAATTAGCTATAGGTGTTAATAATAGTAAAATACAATAATTATAATATGCATTGCTTTATAATTTCCACTAACATATTTGTATTATGCTGCTTGGGCTGGTATAATGAAATACTGTAGCAGAGTGGCTTAGACAATAGAAATTTATTTCTCACAGTTTTGGAGGCTGGAAGTCCAAGATCAATGTGCTGGCAGGGTTGGTATCTGGTGAGACCTTTCTTCCTGGCTTGCAAATGGCTGCCTTCTCACTGTCCTTATGCGGCCTTGGCACTGTGTGCACACAGAGAGAGAGGAATCCCTGAGAGCTCTTCCTTTTCTTATAAGGACACCAGTCCTATCAGACTAAGGCCCCATATTAATGACCTAATTTTAACCTCAATTCCCCCTTAAACACCTTATCTCCAAATACAGTCACATCAGGGGTTAGAACTCAACACACAAATTTGGGGGGGGACATAATTCAGTCCATAATGGTACTGTAAGTTTCTCAAGGTTAGCTTATTTTATTAGTCCCCTGTACTTTCTAATCCATTTCCTCATACACAGTAGGCCATTTGACTTGAATGGACTCACATTTACTCCCACGGTGAATTATCCTAGCAGCACCATGAGTTGGGCAGGGCAGCTATTATTATCACCCCAAATTTACACATGAATAATCATGGCTCACAGTAAGTATCTAGTATATGCCAAGCACATGTTCAACTCTGCATAAATTAACTGTCATTATTCTTCTTTCATTAATGAGGCAATTGAAGCCCAGAGAGGTTAAATAATTGCCCAAGATGAGATATTAAAAGGCAAAGCCAGTATTCAAACCCTAGCAGGCCAGCTCCAGACCCCACAGTTTTAGCCATGATGCTATGCATCCTCTCCTGATGGCCACCAAAGTCCTGTGGCTTACCAAAGCTTTCTTATTTGGTGGCTGTATTGGTGCCCTAGGGCTGCCATAACAAGTTATCACAAACATGGTGGCTTAAAACAATGGAGATTTACTCTCTGCCAGTGATGCAAGCCAGAAGTCCAAAATCAAAGGGTTGACAAGGCCCCACAGCTTCCATCCCTGGTCTCTTTAGCTTCTGGTGGCTCCAGGGAGCCCTTGGCTTGTAGCAGCATCACTCCAATCTCTACCTCCATTCATACATGGTCTTATCCTGTCTCTGGAACTCTCTTCTGTGTAACTCATGTAAAAATAAATTGTCATTGGATTTAGAGCCCACCTAGATAACCCAGGATGATCTCATCTGAAGATTTTTACCGTAATTATGTCCACATAGTACTTTTTTCCAAATAAGGTCACATTCACAAGTTCTGAAAGCAGAATGTGGACATACCTTTTGGGATACCACCATTGAGCCCACTACTGCACAAATAGCCACTTATAATCCAGGAAATGGAGTAATATCAGTACATCCTCTGCCTGGCATTTTTTCCTAGAATCTTATCCTCTTTCCCTCTCCCCAGACTCATCCACATGGGTACTCTGGTTCCCATCATGTAAAACATGCCCAACCCTTAGTTATGAGTAGTTGACTCATGGTGCACACTAACTCAAACTTATCCAAGATGTACCTTCCCTAAGAAGTTTCAGCTTGAGGCAAAGAGAGAAATGGGACAAAAATTGTTTTTTTTGTTTGTTTGATTGGTTGGTTGGTTGTTCTTGGAAGCCATGTTTACCAGCAGGGCTGGGCTAGGTTAAGCTGAGACAAGCAAGAGATCTAGGATACCAAACTTAGGGATTGGCACATGCAAGGCACTGAGAGTGATAGCCTCATTAAATTTGAGACCTAAGGTGTCTTACTTGCCTCATTCTAATCCTCCTGACCTTGTTTCTTGGCATGAGCAGTAGAGGGTTAGAGGAGACCCTGGTGGCAGAGGCAGGGGGACAGAGACATGAAAGAGAGAGAACTGGTGGTATTCAAGCGACTGGTTCGGGTTTTCTTGAAGCTTAGTAAGATCTCTGTTATTTGGTTCTATTACATGCTCCAGTATCCATATTAATATGTTCTTTTTTCTATTATTATTATTATCAACAGTTTAAACTTGTTTGAGTTGGCTTTCTATCATTTGCAACCAAAAGAATTCCAAACTAAAGTCTAGGTGTTTTAACCTCTTATCCTTACTTTCCCATTATTTCTTAGTATGAAGAGACTGAACCAAAGAGAGGAAGATGATTTCCATGAAGCCATAGCACCTATGAAAGTGGAAACCCTGGTCTCAGCATGACAACCTCCACGTGGTTAAGAAGGTTCTCTCAAAGACATGAAACTGGCTCCTCCTTGCTTTCGTTTTTCATAAAATTTGTATATTTTGTCCTTTCAGTGTGTAGACAGGTAGAAACTTTAATTGGTGATTTAAGAAAATCTGTATGAGCATCAATGATTAGACTATGCCCTTGGGTACTAATTAAATATATTTGGCTATTTTATCATGCACAAAGTGGGTCAGAGCGCTGTGTTTTTATTATTCTGCTGTGGCTGTTCATGGATTTTCTTCTTTTCTCATCTGTAGCTTTGAATATACCTGCTGCTTCTAATATGCCATTTTCAATGTTTTAGAAAAATCAAAGGGTAAATAAATTAGCATAGACTAATTAACACTTCATTTTTAAGCTTATAACCAAAATGATATAAATCCCCTCTGGAAACTATTGATCTCACTCTGACCTCAAACATATCTTCCTTGTATCAGACACAGAAAAGAAAATGTCCTAAACAGAGCCACCATTAAATCATCTTCCAATGCAATGCCTTCTCCTCTTCCTTCTACAAAATAGAACCTTTCGTAGAAAGATAAAAGGAATTATAGAATGTATTCAATAAGGTCAATTTTCTTCTGTCTCATTTCCTGGTTTGCTTATATGGGAAACGGTTTTACTTTCTGTATATGGGCACCATCCCCTTTGAAGTTATCATCATGGACCACATAACAATGTTTCCCTCAATGACAGACCACATATACTGCAGTGGTCCCAGAAGACTGTAGTACTATATTTTTATTTTTACTGTACCTTTTCTATTTTTGGATATGTTTAGATACATAACTATTTACCATTGTGGTACAGTTGCCTACAACGTTCAGTACAGTAACGTGCTGGACAGGTTTGTAGCCTGGGAGCAGCAGGCTGTGCCATAGTCTGGGTGTGTAGTAGGCCACGCCATCTAGCTTTGTGTTAAGTACACTAGATGGCATTTCCACAACATCAAGATTGCCCAGATGTATTTGTCAGACCACACCCACATCATTATATGATGCATGACTATAATAACAATAACTGCCATTTGCTGAGTACCTCATCTATCACAGGAATTTTACAGTCTCTCTCACTGAACCCTCACAAGCCTCTTACTTAAAAATTAGCAACCCCTTTTCATAATGAGAATACTCCAGTTTAGAGAGGGCAAGTAGGTTGCTCAATGCCACAGACCTAGAGAATATTAAAACCAGGATGTAGGACCCAGCGCCAGCGTTCTTTCCATGGTACCAGGCAGGGTCAGAGTGTGTCTGCCCTTTGCAAGCATTTATCTTTTCTCCAAGGGAAAGAATAAAGGAAGTCTTGGGATCTGCTGTGTTCCTGAGCAGTTCACATTGACTGGTCATCTACTTGAATTTATTTCAGAGTAGCCAAGTAATCTATTCTACTCCAATTTATTTCAGAGTAGCCAAGTAATCTATTCTACTCCAGCGCAGCTGAGAATATCTTTCCTTCTCCAAAATCAAGCCCAGCACTAGGTTGGTTGACTTCTGCCTGATTTTTTTAAGTTAATAAATTCTTTCCTGTCTCTTTCCCTGCTGCAATTCTTAGTGCATTTTTCTTCATTTGCTAAATGTTTAATGTTCTCTTTCTCATTTTCAAACTCTTTCCCATATAGCTAGTGTCTCCTTATTTCCCCTGGGCTGTTTTATTTCCCCAAATTGTTCATCATATGTGATAATATGAAGAATCTGTAACAGGGCTTCAGAAGACTAGCTTCTCACTTTGGCCCTTTCCAGACTGATGCGACTATGGGCAAGTCACTTTCACTCACTGAGCTTTATTGTCCTTTTTTGTTAAATGGAAAATTGTGTTTTAGAGTCTCTAATATCCTTGCCAATTGATCCCTCTGCCAGTTTCACTACACGGTGATCTGCAAAACCTCTGTTGTGAATAAACGAGACATCACCTCCTTCATTATTCTCTTCCCCAAAAGAAAAGTCTCCCACCGGCTGTCTTCCAAAAAGAAGAGGAGGAATTTAACTCATTCTTCAAACTCCTGGTTGCCTTCCATATCATCATTTGACACTCATTTATTTAACTAACAATTACTGACACCTAACAGGTCAAGCCCAATGACTCTGTGTTGGAACCTAGAGATTCGGGTGAGAAAAGCGCAAACCCCATCATCAGAGACACAAACTGGCACATAATGGAAACACAGAGAGGGGAAATTTTCTCATCACGGCAGGTGCTGGCACTAAGAACATTCTTCCAGAAGTGTTTATAGTGAAGCTAAGTCTCAAAAGCTGATTAGTGAGATGTTTAAGTGCCCAGACTCTGCAGTCAGACAGATCTAAGATCAATGTTGCCTCAAACAATCACTAGCTATATGATCTTGAACAAGTTACTTGATCTTTCCATGTCTTATTTTTCTTCATCTGTAAAATGGGAATCACATTACTAAATTCATAGGATTTTGGGGAAGAGTAACATTTATTAACTAAAAACATAAAGTATATACTACTATACTAAATCCCAAGAATGTTGTGATAAGAAACACATTATAAATATATATAATGATATTCAGTCACACACCATATAATGACATTTTGGTTACCAAAGACTGCGTATACAAAAGTAGACCCATTTATAATACTGTATTTTTAGTGTACTTTCCTACGTTTAGATAGGTTTAATACACAAATACTTACCATTGTGTTACAACTGCCTGCAGTGTTCAGTATAGTAACCTGCTGTACAGATTTGTAGCCTAAAGGCAATAGACTATGTTACATAGCCTAGGTATATAGTGGGGTATATATACCATCTAGGTTTGTGTAAGTACACTCTATGACAGGGGTGTCCAATCTTTTGACTTCCGTGGGCCACATTAGAAAAAGAAGAATTGTCTTGGGCCACACATAAAATACACTAACATTAATAACAGGTGATAAGCTAAGAAAATCACAAAAAAACTTTAGAAAAGTTTACAAATTTGTGTTAGGTCACATTTAAAGCTGTCCTGTTGCATGTGACCCACACACCATGGGTTGGACAAACTTGATCTATGATATGTTCACACAATAATTAAATGGCCTAATGATGCATTTTTCAGAGCATAGCCCCATCACTAAGCAACATAGGAATACATACACAGACACACACATTTTCTAATACATATATTTGTGTGTGTGTGTGTGTGTATATATATAGTCTCAAAAATTCCAGGTACAATTATAAACACTTTGTATGCATTAATTCATTTAATACTCACTGTGACCCTATGATTTAGGTACTATTATTATTCCCATTTTAGAGATGAAGAAACAGGCACAGGAAGAATAAGTGATTACTCCAAGCTGCCAGAACCTGAATTCTGACCAAGACAGTCTGTCTCTGGAGTCTATTCTCTCAACTACTGTGCCTCCTGTCTCTACTAACCTAACCATAACCCTCTGCCACCTTGATGCAGTCCTGTGAGCTCTGAAGTGCGGTAAGCCCTTGTGGAGCTGTCAGTATAGTGGAGAAACACAATCAAACAAAACAATAATCATGAACAGTGAAATCACTGCCCGGGCTTCTGGACTCCTGGACTGGTTTAGGACCCAGGCCTGTCCAGTTAGATTACCACATCCCATAGAGATTGGTCCAGCGATCTGCACACGACCCAAACTGACCCTAGAATTGTTGCTAGAATTAATGGGAAAGGAGAGTTCTTTTCATTAGAGTTGCCTGGAGCTGCTGGTGCCAGGGCCAGCTTGAGCCTGAAGACAACAGAGAAAGAGGAAGAACCATGAGACCAGGAGAAACAGATCCCTGACAAGACCCACTCCTGCATCCTGAGCCTCTCAAACCTCTGTTTTGTTTAAGCCACTTTGGTTAGGTTTCTGTCACTTTCACATGACTCTTAACACACTCAGGAAAGTATATGTAATTATCTTTACACAGTACCACTAACCACCTGGTAGCTATGTGTACAGCCATTTTTAAAGAACAAGTAAGAGTTAATCAAATATAGAAGCACAAATTGTTCTCTATAGAGGAACATGAATGTGCAATAGCACAGAGGTAAAAGAAATCATTGCTTATTAATGGAGAGTGAATTCCAGAGTAATCCAGCTATAACATCCAAACCTCATCTTATTATTGTCATCAACTGACCTCTAGATAATTCATCTTTAATGAGAACTTCAGTAACTGGCCAGGAATTTCCCACTTCATTTCTTTCCATGCCCTGGAAAATTTTAAGCATCTACGCAGATATATTCTAATTTGGTACTTTTCCTACATTTATAGTGAATTGGTTGAAACTGCCAGATTACTGATCTCAAGGCATTGGGTCTTTGAAATCAGCAAAAACACCATGTTTCTGTAAGTCTTACTAAGCATCTTACCAGGCTGGTCTAGTGCACTCAGCCTTTCCTGATCAGCCTGTCCTTCTGCATGTAAACTATTATGATGTTTATCTTATGGTAAAGAAATAGAGTCTCAGCAAGGTGATGTAGTTGACTTGAAATTGCCGTTTGGCTGGGTAGTGCTGGGACTTGTCCCACTCCCAAGCCTATGCTCTTTGCATTATGTGGCCTTGGTTAACACTTTTGTCTTAACTGAAACATAAGATTTGGCCATAATACTATTATCCATTGTCATTGTATGATTTTCCAGAGATCCTTTGTATTCATCCCCAAACTCTGATAAAGGCTTACGGGACTGTGCCTTAATTCCACATGGAAGACAGCACAGTACCCCCACCAGCTGACCACAGGGAGAGATGTCAATGAGAGAAAACGTACAACAATCAGTCAAACTTCCCTTGTCAATCCCTGGCTGATTGTACTGGGGCTTCTTTGCTGGAGTCACTGGAAATGTCACTTGCAAGGGGCACATTGTAGAGGCCATGAATTTGAAATGTAGAATACCAGATCTCTTTATGCAGTGTGAATTTCATTTTGATTGGACTAGACATCTGTTTTGTGAGCTCCTTAGGAATCCATGTTGCCTTTCAGTTCTTCATTATCTCATTGGACCACTGGCTGAAACGGCCTCTTCACTGGCCTTCCTGCTTCCACTCTTGCTTTGAACATGCCCCTTCCACACTGAAGTCCAGGAGAGCTTTCTGCACCATGATGAATTGCACATATCTTCCCTTCAACCTACTAACCCTTCCCATCTAGGTCAGGGAAGAAAGAACATATGCTGGTTATAGAGAAGCCATTTGTGCCTGGATCTATAGGATGATTCTTTCTTTATAACATAACCCCAAGGTATAGAGGAGACAAAGCAATTCTTATCAATATGTGGCAAGAATTGTTATTTTTCAAGAAATCGGGTCAAAGTCTTAGTAATAGAATAAATGATAAGGCTTCATGGAAGTACAGACTTAAGACATAAAATCTAAAATCTTTACTAAATGACTGTAAGCACATCTTTATTGTCCTCGGTACCAGAGGTCACATCTTCCATCATGTCCTACCCCTACTTACTGGAATAATTATTGAAATTGCATTGAAACCAGAATTCAACTTGGGGAAAGTTAACAATATTTGTGATGTTGACTGGTTTAATTCATGAGCACAATCTTTCTGTTTATTTCAAGTTTCTTTAATTCCTCTCAGTAATATTTTGTACTTTTCTATGTAAAATTCTCAAATAATTCATTAAATTTATCTCTAATTTTTTAATTTTTTCCAGTTTATAGAAATATAATTAATTTTTGTTTATGGACTTTGAATCTCCCATTATTGTTAAATTCAATTATTAACTTCAATAGTTTGTGTATTCTTTTGATTTTCTCTGTAAAACAAGTTTTGGGCTTTATTTCTCTGAACAACGAAAGTTTTCTTTTTTCTTTTCAGTCCTTAAGTCTTCTATTGACTTTGGTCTCACCTTATTTCACTGGGTAGGAACTTCAGAAAATGTGGAAAAGTGGTTGAAAAAGCAAATAATCATCTTGCTTCCAATTTCAAGGGGGAAACTTTCAACATTCCACTAAGTATGTTTCTAATAGATACCTATAAGTTTAAGTAATATCCTTCTATTAATAGTTATAAATCTTTGGTTTCTAGTTTGCTGAGAAATTTCTTTTCTATCATAGGTAGTGTTGACTTTTCCTTAAACTTTTGAGATAACTGTGTGATTTTTTCTCCTTTATTTTCTTAATGAAATGATTGATTTTCTAATGTCAAACAAACTTTTACACCTACATAAACCCAACTTGTTTGTGATGTATTATCCTTTTTTATGATTGGGAAGTCTGTTTTCTAATATTTTTCTCTACAATTTCTGTATCTTGGCTTACAAGAGAGATCGGTCTGTAATTTTTCTTTCTTGTAATTTGCTTTATTATATCTTGGTTTCAAGGTTATGCTGATCACTGCAAATGAGTTAAAACCAATTCCCCTTTTTCGAGTCCCTGAAAAGGTTTCTTGTAGAAATGATGTTAATTCTTCTGTAGACTTTTGAAAGAGTTCACCTGTAAGGCTATCTAGACATAGACTTTTCTTTGTGAGAAGATTTATAGTTTATGGATTCAATTTCTTTAACAAATATAGGTACATTTTATATTGATTTATTCCATTGCTAATTTCTTCAAGTTGTATATTTAAGTTGTATGTTTCAAGGGATATATCCATTTTGTCTAAATTTTCAAAGTTTTTGGCATCAAGTTGTTTATAGTATCTACTTATGATTGCTCTAATGAATTTATCTGTAATAAAGTCCCCTTTTTATTGTTATTGATGCTTACACCTTTCTTTCATTCTCTCTCCTTTTTTTTTTATAAATCCTGATGAAAGCTAATCAATTTCACTAGTTTTATCAAAAATATATTTTGGATTGTTTGGTGTTCTTTATTATATAGTTTTATTTTCTATTTTCAATATTTTTTGCTTCTTATATGTATTAATTACTTCCTTGTAGTTTTCTGAACTATTATTTTTCTATCTTCTTGAGATAAATGCAGAGATCATCAGTTTCAGCCTTTTTTATGTTGCCATATGAATTTTAAGGGAATACATTTCCCCTAACAGCTTGACCTGCATCCCACAGGTTTGACAGGTTGTAATTTTACTACCATTTAGTTAAAAATATTTTCTAATTTTGGCTGTGATTTCTTCTTTGACCCATCTGTCTTTCAAAAAAAATTCAAATATTTGGTAAGTTTGTTTAACTTTTTAAGTTTAGTTTTCATTTTTTGTTACCATTGATTTCTAGCTTAATTCTGCTTCAGCCAAAGAATAGCCTATACATAGTTTCAAGTAGGTGAAATTTGTTAAGATTTGCTTTTCAGCACAGCATATGGATTAATTTTGGTAAATGTTTCTGTGCAATTGAAAATTATGTGTAGTGTATAGTACATATATACATGTAGTGTGTGTACATGTGTATAGCACATCTTCTCTCATACTTTTACCTGCAAACTTAATGAGACCTTATATTTAAAATTAGTCTTTTATAAACAGCCTGCATTTGAATACCCATCTTGATATACTTTGACTTTTTATTGGAATACTGATAATGTAATTTGCGCTTACTGATTTGTTTGGGTTAAAATCAACTCTTCTACTATTTATTTTTCTTTGTCTTTTGTAATTTTTGTTCTTTTTCTCTTTTTATTGTTTTCTTTAATTTATGGAATATTCTTTTGAATCCTTTTTCTCTCTATCAGTGTGCTAAGCAGTTGTTCTTTCATTTTTCTCTTTACGGTTATCCCACAGGTTGCAACACACATCCTTACATGTCAGAGTCTTCTAAAAGTTAATACTGTTATCACTTAACAGGCAACTCAAGGATTTTAGAATACTTAATTTACCCTCATCCTATAATTTTTTGCTACTGTTGTTGTGGACTTTAATTCTACATCTATGTTAAATAAAACAAGCAATTGTTATTGCTTTATATAATCTATATTTATTTACATTCACTGTATAATATTTACACTTTTTGTTACTTTTTATTCTTTTTTGCATTTTCATACTTCCATCTTAGAGCGTGTTCCTTCGCCTGAATAATTCACTTTGGCATTTCCTTTTGGTAGATTGACTGGCAATGGCTAAATGCAATAGCTTTGTTTGAAAATATCTTAATTTCACTCAAACTTCAGGAGGATATTTTCATTGTAATTACAATTCTGCACTGTCAATTATTTTCTTTTAGCACTTAAAATTGTTACCCCATGATCTTCTAGCTTCTATCAATTAATTCTCACCAAAGTGATCAGCATACTCAACACAACTTTAATGAAAATTCCAACGGGCTTGTTTTGTAGGAATCAGTAAGCTGAGCTGAAAATTTATGTGGAAATGCAAAGGACCTAGAATAGCTAACCAACTTTGAAAATTACAAAAAAAACACAAAGTTTGGGGGCTTAAAAACGATCTGATTTCAAGATTAACTGGGAAGATTCAGTATTCCAAACAATTTGGTATTAGCTAAAATATATATATTATTTATATATAATTATTTACATTTATATATAATATATAATTTATATTTATTATATATTATAATATTATTTTATATATTTAGCTAATATATATTATTTATATATAGTTATATGTATATTTTATTGTTATTGGTGATATTTTTATATATATATATGTAACAGAATAGTGAATTTAAAAATAGATCTGACCAAATATGGTCAATTGATTTCTGACAAAGACGCCAAGCTAATTAAAGGTGGAAATGAAAGTCATTCAACAAATGCTGTCGGATCAATTAGATACCAATACAATAGTGAACGCCAGGTCTTATGTAAAAAAATAGACTAAATAGATCACAAAATTAAATGTAAAACCTAAAACAAAACCTCTAAAATAATGCATAGGAGAAAATGCTTTTTATCCTTGGAGATTGGCAAAGTTTTCTTAGATAGAACACAAAGACCATGAGCCATAAAGGAAAGAAATACTAAATTGAACCTCATTAAAATTTTAAAGTTTTGCACTTAAAAATAGGTCATTAAGAAAGCCAACAGGCAAGTCACAAAGAATATTTACAAATAGGCTGGGTGCAGTGGTTCATACCTGTAATCCCAAAATTTTGGGAGGCCGAGGAGGCTGGAGGATCATTACAGCCCAGGAGTTCGAGACCAGCTCAGGCAGCATAGTGCAACCCCATCTCTACAAAAAATTTTTAAAAATTAGCCTGGCATGCTGGCACACACCTGTGTTCTGAGATACACGCAGGAGGGTGACGGGGGCTGAGATGGGAAGATACCTTGAGCTTATGCCATCAATGCTGCAGTGAGCCATGATTGTGCTACTGTACTCCAGTCTGGGTGACAGAGCAAGACTGTGCACTTGAAAATTATGTGTAGTGTGTAGTATGTTTATATGGTACATCTCTCATACTTTTACCTCCAAACAGAGTGAGACTGTTGCAGATATATATCTGCAAACATATATATCAAAGGACTTCTATCACAAATATGTATCACAAATATGTAACATTCTTACAAATAAGATTAACAACCCATTAAGAAAATGGGCAAAGATTTTAAAAGTTACTTCAAAAATAAAGATAAAGTCACTGTTAAAAAGGCATTTGAAAATATGTTGGACAACATTAGGCATAAGTAATATTCAAATTAAAACCATAATGAGATATGCTACAAACCTATTAGGGAGACTAAAATTTTAAAAATTAAAAATATCAAGTGTTGATGAGGACATAGAACAGGTAGATTCTGTTTCACCATTGAGGGGAACACAAAATGGTACTACCATTTTAGAAAACTGATAGTTTCTTAAAAAGTCATACACACATCTACCACAGAATCCAACCATTCTATTGCTAGGTATTTACCACAGAAAATCAAAAACATAGGTCCACACAAAGGCTTTTACACAAATGTTCATTTAATACAAACGATCATAGGCAAAAGTTGAAATAGTCCAAATGTCCATCAACAGGGGAATAGATAAACAAACTGTGGTGCAATCATGCAAGGAAACATTACTTAATAAAAAGGAATGAACTATTGATACATGCAACAAAATCAATAAATCTCAAAATTGCTATGCTGAGTAAAAGAAGCCAGGCAAAATACATACTGTATTTCCATCCATATGAAAAATTATAAAATATCCAAACCAATTACAGTAACAGAAAACAAGTCAGTTGTCTGGGGACAGGGGAGAGGATGGTTGGATTACACAGTGGCATAAGGAACTTTGAGGAGTAACAGGAATGTTTGTAATCTTTATCTGGGTGATGCTTTTACTAGTATATACATACGTGGAAAATGATCAAATTGTACACTTTAAATATGTACAATGTAGCAGACATCAATTATACTGCAATTATATTTTAATTAGCCATCACTCTTATTGTCCCTTTGAAGGTAATGTGTCCTTTATTTTCCACTGACTACTTTCAAGTTTTCATCTTCGTATGTGGATGTTCGACAATTTTCTGTAAAGTACACACAAAACATCTGCTACAATTCTTTGTATTGATACTTTATGAGGTTTACAGATTCCTTCATTACTGTGGCTTGATGTCTTTTTTTAAGTTTTGGAAAATTCTAAGGCAGTAGTTTTTCAAACAATGCTTTTCCCCTGTCTTCTCCTCTCCACCACTTCTCATCTACTGTGGCTCTAATTACACATATATGAGAACTTTTATCCATGTTCCATATTCTCTTGTACTCTTTTCTACATTCTCCATCTTTTTTCCTCTTTGCAGTTCTGATATTTTCTATGAACTTATCTTCCAGTACATTGAACCTTCTTTCCTCTATGTCCAATCTGCTTTTAAGCCTAGTCTATTATTAACTGTTTAATTTCATAAATTACATTTTTCATTGTAGACTTTCTTTCTTAACTTTTATTTTAAGTTCAGGGTACATGTGCAAGATGTGCAGGTTTGTTACATAGGTCAACATGTGCCATGGTGGTTTGTTGCACAGCTCATTCCATCAGCTAGCTATTAAGCCCAGCATCCATTAGCTATGCTTCCTGATGCTCTCCCTCCTCCCACTCCCACCCTCTGACAGGCCCCAGCGTGTGTTGTACCCACCCCATGTGTCCATATGTTCTCATCATTCAGCTCTAACTTGTAAGTGAGAACATGTGGTATCTGGTTTTCTGTTACTGCATTAGTATGCTGAGGACTAATCCATGAGGGTTAGTTCACCTCTATCCATGTCTCTGCAAAGGATATGATCTCATTCATGTCATCCGTGTCAAACTGTATCCATGTCCCTGCAAAGGACATGATCTTGTTCCTTTTTATGGCTGCATAGTATTCCCTGCAAAGGACATGATCTTGTTACTTTTTATGGCTGCATAGTATTCCATGGCATATATATGCCACATTTTCTTTATCCAACCTATTATTGATGGGCATTTAGGTTTTCTGGACTTTCTATTTGATTCTTTTTAGAGGTTTGTTTCTCTAATGAAATATTTTATCTTAAATGTCTGGAGGAATTTTATATGCTACAAGATGCGTTTTAGAAAATACAATCGACTGGATGACTTAAACAGCAGATATTTATTGCTCAGGGTTCTGGAAGCTGGGAACCATGCTTCCAGATGGCTCAAGGTGCCAGCAGATTTAATTCCTTATAAGGACTCTCCTGGCTTGCACACCTTCTCTCTGTGTCTTCACATGGTCGAGAGAGCAGCTTCTTCATCTTATAAGGACACCAGTCCGATTCTGGGGCTCTACTTTCATGATCTCATTTAACCTAATTAACTCCCAAAGGCCCCACCTCCTAATACAATCTCACTGGGGCTTGGGGGACAAACAAATGAATTTGGAGGAACACAAACATTTATTCCTTAACAATGCCTTTTGCATTTAATTTTACTATAGTCAGAGGTTTGTTTCATCGATATGCACTTAATTCATTCCAAGTGAAAGTGAACCAGAATATATAAAAGCAAGCTAGCTTCTGATTGCTGATTTTACAATGCTGTTCTCTAAAAAGCTTTTCTTTAACATTTTTCTTCTAACAAAAATGACAAACCATTTTGCAAACAAAAATGATTTTCACTATTTCACATGTCCTGAAATCCTTTGAATCACCTTCATTTTATTGGGTGGAAAAGAAGACCAATCCACACTTTTTATCCAGGCTTTTGTTGAAGTATACTACAGAAAAAATATATAGTCTAACAATTAGAAGATACAGATTCCTAGTCCCAACTCTGACACTTACTAGTTTTGTGGCCTTCATAAACTCATATAAATTCTATGAATCTCCATGTTAGTGTTTCTCAAATGTGAAAAATTGTATTACTTATTTTTCCCTTCCTTTTTAACAAGAGTATTTTGGGGGTACGCAAGACAAAGAATGCAAAAGTGTTTTGTAAAATCTAACGTATCTAAAATTTAACATATCTAAAATGACTATTCAACAAATATTTTGAATAAACACCAGATAATACCCTATTACGTAACAAATGATATAACCTTAGGAAAATTTGGGAATCCAGAACTCAAGCACAGATCTCTTACTGCAAAGCCTATAATCTCAGCCATTACATCACGCCACATCTCAATGAAGCAATTCTGTGAAGTATTATGAGATATGAGTATTGTGAGAAAGGATGTAATACTTTTCCAAATGAATGCCACACAGAATATGTGACAATGGACCCCATATGAAACTATGATGAAAAACCTAAGCAAAGAACTAAAAATGCATAGTTTATATTAAATTTACTTTATTCAATAGTTCCTTGCTCTTTTTATCCACCTTCTTTATTATTGCCCTTTCTTCTTGCTGTCTTTAATATTCTAGCCTTGCCCTTCCAATTTGAAAACATGACTCTGGTGCTTTCTTTTCTCCAAATGAAACTCCTTTTCCTGGATATAAATCACATTGCTTTGAACAGGATCAGATCCCTTCCTGAAAACATGCATTATATGAGAGGAGAGAAGGTAATAGGAGAAAGTGAAAACGGCAGAACCTCACTACTGTTCAATATTCTTAAGAGTAAATTCAGACCAACTTGCTACTGCCAGTCAAGGCATCCCATTTATAGATGAAGACAGCTTGGAGGAAGTAGACAAGGGTGGAAAGTACAGGAAATGTTTGCAGATGTAAGAGACATAGTTTTGCACAGAGATGACTGGTCACAGAGGTTAAAAACCAGATATCCAAAGTTACATTTATTTCTGTGATTCAGAAATCTATCTGCCTCTAGTGATTTAAAATGTGTGGGTTTGAATATGTTACAGGCAGATTGAACTCACTTCTGCTTTTCACAGCCCCCAACAAACCTGACTGAATTTCATCAAAACTACATTCACCCATTTACCTTGATCCTGAGGCATGTGAGTTTGTGACGTTTAGAGGCTTAGGTGAAACCTGTGCACTTTACTTGCTTTTGAAGTTTCCTCTTTTGTAACTGGAATAGGATCATATTTTCTGCTATGACCCTGTTCTTTCCAACTTAAAGAATGTACAAGTGCTTTGTAAAATCTAACATACCTAGTTGAATATTATAATACACTTTTGTTATAAACCACAAACCACAAATACCTTACTTTCTAAATTGATCTAAGTTGAATACTAAGGACAACCATTATGATGTGGAAACTGGCTTTGAGAACAAATATAAAAAGCATTTCAAAAGCTTGATTGGATAGTACCAATTTTCCTTGTGGTGCGTTTGGTCATCATTTCATTCTGCAGCCTTAGTGAAGTGGTGTGTATGTTGCAGTTACTATCTTTGCTATGACATCATGATGGGTGCATTTTATACTTCACAGACTGCATAATAGCTTAAACAAATATCTGATGGTGTCCATTTCAGTGGGCTTTTCAGATATAGAACCCCAAAGCAAAGTCTCTTTTTAAAAAAACAGCTCAAAATATGTACACATTTGTAGTGTAATCTTTACATCATTTAACATTGTGAACACGAAGAGGAAATCTCACCTGCATTGACTGAGTGTTCAGCATTCCCAAGGTGAGTAAAAGTGTATATAGTGATGAGAGGCTCACAGTTTAGGGAAGTCCTAGACAATCTCCTAACTTTCCTTACTGTAGTTGCCTCTGCTATTGGAAATGAAAGGAAAATTGACCTATGTTGTGGAATCAGAAGCAGAGATGCTTCCATCTCTGTTTCTGGTTCAGTTTCTGTGGAATTCTTAGACGACCTTCCTGTCTTCTTGAATATAAAGCACTGGGGGATGAAAGGAGAGAGGCACGGAGAGGTGGCATACAGGAAAATCCATTTTACCAAACACATAAAAATGATCTGCGTGTGTGCATTCTAAAGGAAATGGAAGCCATATGTTTCTGATTCATTTACATGTAATCCATCAAAATATTATTTTGTAAGAGATAGTTAATGTACAAGAAACCTGCCAAGTCTTCTTATAAACATTTTTCCAAAAAACCAGCTGCATTGAGGCAGCTGTGTAAGAAGTTACCCTGGAAAGATGGAACTTGTTTCAAAGTCTCAAGCACATTTTAAACTCCCCAAGGGATGCCTGGCATGATAGCAATAGCACAGGCTTTGGCGTTGAATAGACCTGGATTTAAAACCTGGATTATTTTTTCTTTTTCTTTTTTTTTTTTTTTTTTTTTTTTTTTTTTTTTTTTTTTTTTTTTTTTTTGAGACGGAGTCTTGCTCTGTCACCCAGGCTGGAGTGCAGTGGCGCGATCTCTGCGCACTGCAAGCTCCGCCTCCCGAGTAGCTGGGACTACAGGCGCCCGCCACCACACCCAGCTAATTGGTTTTGTTTGTTTGTACTTTTTAGTAGAGAGGGGGTTTCACCTTGTTAGCCAGGATGGTCTCGATTTCCTAACCTCGTGTTCCGCCTGCCTCGGCCTCTCAAAGTGCTGGGATTACAGGCATGAACCACCACGCCTGGCCAAAAGCTGGATTATTTCTTATTAACCTTTTTCACAAAAAAACATATTTCTTGGCCGGGGGCAGTGGCTTACGCCTGTAATCTCAGCATTTTGGGAGGCTGAGGCGGGTGAATCACGAGGTCAGGAGTTCGAGACCAGCCTGGCCAATATGGTGAAACCCTATCTCTACTAAAAATACAAAAATCAGCCGTGCATGGTGGTGTGCACCTGTAGTCCCAGTTACTCAGGAGGCTGAGGCAGGAGAATCACTTGAACCCGGGAGGCAGAGGTTGCAGTGCGTGGAGATCATGCCACTGACTCCAACCTGGGCAACAGAGTGAGACTCTGTTTATAAATAAATAAACAAATAAATAACTCTCGTGTGTGTGTGTGTGTGTGTGTGTTTCTCTACATTTATTTATTTGTTTAGTGTATAATTTGTGCCAGGCAGAAGATGTGATACTGAATTAGGGATACAGTAGTGGACAAATAGAATAAACTATATCCCTCTTTTCATTAATCTAGTTACTCAATTTATGTGAGCTCATGTTTTCTTATTTTGAGAAATGGAGCTGGTAATGCTCATCCTTAAATGTCTTCACGATTCAGTAAGTCCTGCCATGAAAAATACACTCAATGAAAGGAGTTATTTTCCATTTTCAATCTTTTTCTATTTGAAACCACTTTCCCACTTCAGTCTGTCTGCACATACACCCTTACACAAGGTCCCTGCTCCTCTAGCACCCACAAAGACCACAATCATTGGAATGCTTCACATTTGTTTGTCTCACTGTCCACTAGGTCAAAGGGCCACTTTCTCCAAAATACAAAGCAGTACATTTTAGACTGGAAGAACTAAATAACAATTTGTCTTGGGAACACAGGTGGAACGCATATACTTTAGAGTCAGGACAAACTGGACTTAAATTTTGGATTTTCCATTCATAATCTTTTTTATCTTGGTCACATTTCTGAGCTTTGGTTTCTACATCAGTAAAATGGGATTAAAATCACCTAATGTGCAGTGCTGCTGGGACTAATTAAATAGGATAATACATGGAAGGTGTCTAGCCCAATAACGGCAGATCTTATTATTTCCATAGAGAGTAAATTAAAATGTTTTATTTCAAGGGTTTAATATTCAAAACCAAAATATTGCAATCATCTTGGTAGATCATAACCTGTTTAACACTTGAACTGTAGGCAACCTGAAAAACTCATCAACTCCACCCACCAAACACATATGTATAGCTATTAAGTCTCTTGAAGATGCCCAAGGTTAAATTTTTTTTAGTGAGAATGTGGTAACCACTTAACATGTGGTTTGCTATTCTCCATTAATATTTTAATTGCAGATATTACTAAGCAATCACAAAAAACTTTTCCACTGAGCATATGCAGCCTCAAAATTCTTTTCTCAGCATTTGATGCAGTCACTACCAACAATATAGAGCTGGCAAATAATGTACCCCTATTTGTATACTTGATTTAATACATCAAAGAGGTTGCATGATCCACTCTTTTGAAATATCAAGTCTATTTAACAGACATTTATTTAGCACTTACTGTGTGTCTGGTCATGGAGTTATAGAGACAAGTAAGCTATCACTCTATCAGGTGTGCCACAAGTCCAAATGAATAATTGCTAAATAGGGATACGCATTACAACAGAGAAGGGAAGTGTCATAGAATTAAAAGAAAGGGGGATTTGTTTTTGTCCTACTTGTTAGCTCCTCTATGCGGAGCAACAAGAATAAAGCTAGCAAACTGTAAAGCTCAAAAACTATTAATTGAGTAAGAATGTATGTGGTTAGCATCTACTTTGTGCCTCCTGTATCTACTCTGTTCATTTGATATTGTTTTCATTTCAAGAATGACGCATAGTAGGTGGAAAAGTTGGGGGATATCCAAAGGAGGATCAGCATAAATGCTGAATCTCAAAGGTAAGACCATTTCTGCCAGAGAAAAGAAGGAAGAGATTCATGCTTAGGCAGAAGAAGTGACCTAAGCAAATACAAAGTACGAAAGTTCACAGCCTAACAGTGCTTTATATTTTTGCAGATTTGGAATATATGCCTAGCCAGATCACCTCCTAAGCTTGGACAGACAGATTAGAAACAATGCCTGTGGCCACGTGGAACCAAGTTAGGTCAAAGAAAGTGATGAAAGATGCCAAGGAGAGAAACAGAAGCTGTTCTTCGTTGTTTTTGGACTTTACCACTGCTATTTTTCCCAGCAGTCACCGCTGCTTGCCTGATCATTAGCACCCGAACATCTTGTTTGTTTCTACCAGACTGAAGTAATACACAATTATGCAAATTATCTTAACTCCAAGTAAGGAATCACAGGCCAGTCAATAATGTTGATGTATTATGAAAGGGCAGCTCCTCCTGGAAGAAATAACACAAAGAGCCGATCGTAAGCAAACATTTTGAAGCCTGCAGAGGACTGGTCCCTGCAGCGCAATCTATTATCATATTTCCACATAATTAGTTTGTTTTCCACTTGAAATCAAAAAATGATTCGACATTGCCTTCCCTGCCTCAGGATGGAAGAGCATCCAGTGGAATTCTCCTGTTAAGGTTTATATGGTGAATAATTAGTGAGAATTAATCTGTGGGAATTAAAGTTTGGAATATTGTAGAACTCATGAATAGTGCATGGGGCAATTGGGCGGAGGGAAAGAAGAGCAGCACTTCGTGGTAGACAATCACAGATGACTGCTGGCAATCCGTTTTTTAATCAGTGCTGTGTGAGCCACAGGGTTGGATATGGCTACAGTCTGTGGAGAAATACTGTCAAATTTTTACAGGCGGGACAAAGAAACATTTCCAGAGATGCTTATCTCTGAGCTCATTTTGGTAGTTTTTACTTGGAAGAGATGCCCTGGAATCAGAGGGATTTTCTCCAACTGATGCTGATAGCCTTAACTACTTTCATCCTTGCAACTGAACAGATTTTTATTACCTTTGTCTTTGATTTTCTTTTCCCCATTTTACTGATGAGAAAACTGGGGTCGGCCGGGCGCGGTGGCTCAAGCCTGTAATCCCAGCACTTTGGGAGGCCGAGACGGGCGGATCACGAGGTCAGGAGATCGAGACCATCCTGGCTAACACAGTGAAACCCCGTCTCTACTAAAAAATACAAAAAACTAGCCGGGCGTGGTGGCGGGCGCCTGTAGTCCCAGCTACTCGGGAGGCTGAGGCAGGAGAATGGCGTAAACCCGGGAGGCGGAGCTTGCAGTGAGCTGAGATCCGGCCACTGCACTCCAGCCTGGGCGACAGAGCGAGACTCCGTCTCAAAAAAAAAAAAAGAGAAAACTGGGGTCACCATCTTCTAAGTGACCCTTCTGAGGCACCGAAATCAGAAGGCAAGTCTTGCTGATTACAAAAGCCAATAGCTACAGGGTAAAATTCTAGCATGAGCTGGAATCAGACTGGTGGAGTTTTAAATTTTTAATCCATCTAAGTATCAGTTTCCTCAACTGAAAAGTGATAAGATAACATTACATATTTTATAAAGTTTTATGAGGGTTACATGAAAGAGTACATACAAAGCCTTCACATAGGATCTGCACACAGTAAGGACACACTAAATTATATTTACATGAAAAATTAATATAAATCCATTCTCCCAGATTACTCTGACACTCAAATATATAAGCATCTCATTACACTTTGGGAATAGTTACCTCAAATGATTTCAGGATCAAGTTTTAACATCCTTTCTCCTATATCCCTATGGTGGCAGTTTTCCCAAGCATCTGTTTACCTGAAAATAAACTTAAATGGAAAATTTGCAAGCGATCAGGGTTAATGTCTCCAATTATTAAGTGACTGGAAAAATGGTACAGCAGGAACACACAGCAGGGGAGCATTTTTTAGATGTAGAAAGCAAAGCATTTTTTGTAATTATAGAATGGTTTTATTTTCCAAGGCTGTAGCACACTTGAGCAATAGTTGCCTATGATTACTAGAAGAATATGGTCACCAGAGCTCAAAATACAGTAAGAATAAAAGAAGCAGAACACATGTCCAAAGAAACAAATAATTTATTTTCCCCAATTATAAATGTAAAACTTGATATAGAAGAAAAGTACGTGAAAGTAAAAGAAAAAGCTCACTATAACCTTAAAGACCTTTCCTGTTAATGTTTTTGACATTTTGTGTGTTTTCTGCCAATTTTTTTTTTCTGGGCATAATTTTCCATAATTGTTGTCATACTGTATCTGCAATTTAAATTTTCACTTTCACTTAAAATAGTAAGATAAGCATTTTACAAATGTTCTAATAACATGAGCATTTTTTAAAAATAACACACAATCAACATACAGAATGATAATTACTCTTAAAACAAGGAATTGTTTTCCGATTCAAAGATCACCTTTTGTTTCTTTCTCAGAGAGAGTGGTTTCCAATCCAAATGAACATTTGCCTCTCAGGCATCTGTTGGATTTGGAAGAGGTTTCCAGATTGAGTTGAGAAATGGTCATTACAGTTAAGCTGCAACTTCAATCTTGAAAATGAATGAATGGATCCAGTCCAGTCCTTTGGCTGGGACCCAGTCTTTAAAATCCAGCAGAACAATGAATATGTGGCTTCGCAGCCAGCTGGTATCAGACTTGGGCAGGGAGAGTGTCAAAATATTAGTGACTTTTTTACATTTGTCAAAGCTGAGGCCAATACAAGAAATGCAGACAGCTTGCAAATGTGGGTTGTGCACCAAAGGGTTTTTGTGTGTGTGTTTTTTTTCAGTCTTGCCCACCGGATGTCAACATTTCCTTGCTTTCTGATTATTTCTGCAGCAAAGACAGAGTGAAATATCTTTTACTTTGAATATGAAAACCACTATAGATTTATCATCAACACATCAACCACTAATTTATTATACTGGGGCAATGTACTCAGCTGGAATAAAGGGGCCATCAGCATTTCCATGGAAATTCTTCCTTTTCTTTCCTTGGTTTATAACTCATCTGCTTACTCAGTTGTTCCTGAACCTGGCAGGCAAGGTCTCAGTGGGAGAATAAATATATTTATACAAAATGTTTAAGAAAGGCTGCCCACATTGAGTTAGAAAAATAAGCATATGCTAGTGCTGTCTGGCACTCTCTTTGCAATTCCTGTATCTTTCCAAAAGGAAAAAAAAATCTGCAACAGAACATTCTATTTTATTTTTAAAGAAACATTGTTGGCAGCCAATGTGCAATATGGACTTGATGGGATTTTTTTCTCCTCTTTATCTTTTTCTTTGCCTTTTTCAAAGAAAACTACATGGAACAACAAGCTAATTGCTTCCAGAATAAAATAAATCAATTATTAACAGGCAAATGTAGCTGAGGTTTCTCTTTGTCCATCTCTTTTCCATATTTCTTGGATGAAAGTAGATGATTTCATGCACATGACAATTCAGGGTTCTACGCACCTGGCGAGAGAAAGAGTATGGAGCAGCCCTGTGTCTGGTATCTAGGATTCATTTAAGCAGCGTTCCATCCCTTCCCCATTTTTGCTGCATCAAGTAAATGAAGAAGTCAGAGCCTATAAACTACTAATAACGACAACAAAATGCATAGTATTTCCACAATATTTATACCTTATGGGGCACTTGCATAGTCATTAGGTCATTCAAGCATCACAGTATCCTAGTGAGCTAGTTATTGTTATAATTATTCTAATTTGCTGAGAAAACTGAAGGTCTGAAGAGTTAAGTAACTTGTCCAAAGATGCAGCATTTTGAATGACTGACCAGACACAAGAAAAACAATCATAATGGTGATATTTGATAATACTGAACTTTACGTGAGCCCTGTGCTCCTGGAAAACAGTAAAAGTTAAGACATTCCCCTATCCTAATATGTTCTCCAAGAATAGCTTACTGCAAAGAACTACTCTTCTGCACATAACTTAAAAAAGACCTGTGAATGACTCCTTTGTCTGCCTTTGACAAGGCTGGACACACATCCTCCAAATTCCCACTCTTTGTCTCATAAATGATTAGTTTAACTGTTTCTTTCCACTCACCAACCTGGACAAAATGCCTACCAATTTGATTTGATCCAGCTATACTCAAGTGTGTCACCTTCCCCCAGGTCTCTTATCTTTGATCCTCTGCTGAGCATTGGAACTTGGAGCAACCTCTCCTTACTGTTCCCTCCTAGCAACCTCTCCTTACTGTTCCCTCCTGAAAATCAACTGAACTGGGGAGACAAGGGAAGGGATATCAACTGTCTCGTCATGCCACCCCCTTACCCACTTTCCATGCCCCACACCAGTTCTTTCCAGCCTTGTTTATTCCTTCCCATAAAGAACAAAAAAGCTCTTCTCTGTCTGACATTTGAGATGCAGATCTTAGGTTCATTAATCTATTGCAATAGTCTATCTTTTTTATTGTAACTTTTTTAAAATCAAATCTCCCTTTACTTAAGTCCAGATTTGTTTTTATTTGATATGTTAACAATAATGATTGTTAACATATGTGTAGCCCTTAGAATTAATAAGCATTTTGACAAGAATCATAACCTCTACTTGTATAGTGCTAAATGCTTCCCCTTTAATTATCATTTCAAAATGATTCTTTATCATCCAGAAGACAATTAATACCCCTTTTTAAAAATAAAGTCACTGATGATGAGAAATAAAGTGACTTATCCAAAGTCACAGAGTCTAGGGAATTGAAGTAAAATGGACAATTCTGACCAAGAACATAAGCCTTCTTCTTCCTGGTTTACTGTTCTTTCACTCACCACATGAACATAAACCAGGCCAGGTTTATACTCACTTGAAAAAGGTCAGTCTTTTGTAGATTGACAGTACAGGCAATGAAGTTTACTCTGTGGGACTCTTTGCTTACACAGGCCCCTTTCAAAACCTAATTTTGATTAATACATTAATTTTTTTTCTTAGATAGTCCCCCACCAACTGTATAATCTTCAAGTGCCACAAAACCTGGGTCTACTCCTGAGAAGAATGCCAGTGTGTTGTGTTTTCAGAAGCATACTCACATAGCTCTACTCACAAAAATCACTTTTTCCAGATAGTGTAATGCCAAAATTTTCACAAAGACAGTTTTTTATTGACTGTTTCTCAACATTTGTTCTGCGTCATGCTAAATTTATTAGATATTAGCAGATGATCCACAAAAAAAGAGAATTGGCAGTCAAACCAAGGAGAATCAATAAGCAAAGGCTTTTTAAAAAATCTGTAGGACTCCTTGGGTCTTTTAATATGTTAACCAGTATAGTGATTCTCAAGAATTATTTTCAAATAGACCATCTTCTTGTACTAACCTTCCCAAGAGCAAACTTAAGAAATGCTGGATTAAGGAATTTAGTCTCTAAGGAACCTCTGTTTAAAAGGAAATACACAGTACAGAGCCGTAAAATAAGCTAATAAAAGCCTTTTTGACTTTAGGGTAAGTCAATTCTTTAGGGTAAGAATTCTAGATTCTTAGCAAGACCTGAATGCAAAAGAAGAGCAGAGAAAGATCCATTTTGATAAGCAGCCAATAAGGAGTTTGGACCCAGATGATGCCTTGATGAGCAGGCCAGGTAAAGCCCCCCGTGTGTGGAAGCATTTTGTCTAGAATAAGAAATAAGCCCAAGAAGTCACAGGGCACTTGAGAAATAAAAGCCCTCCAAAACAAAAAGAAAGAGGTGAGAGTTCAGCAGGCATGGATTTTACCCATTCGATGGGCATCAACTAGTACATATGCAAAATTTTTTAGAGAAAATACAGGTTTTCTTCAACTTCTATTTTTGAATCAGAGGGTGCATATGCAGATTTGTTATGAAGGTATATCGAGTGATGTTGAGGTTTGAAGTACAAATTAATCCATCACCCAGGTAGTAAAATGTGTTGTTTCTCAACTATTGCCCTCCTCCCTCTCTCCCCTCTCTAATGTCCTCAGTGTCTGCTGTTCCCATCTGTACATCCATATGTACCATTGTTTTGCTCCCACTTATTAGGAGAACAAAGGGTATTTGGTTTTCTGTTTCTGCGGTAGTTCACTCAGGGTAATGGCCTCCAGCTATATCCACATTGCTGCAAACACACGATTTCGTTCTTCTTTACGGCTGCATAGTAGTCCATGATATACATGTACCACGTTTTCTTTATCCAGTTCACAGTTATGGGAAACTGAATTGATTCCATGGCTTTGCTGTTGTGTTGTTTTAAAAATTATCATTTGTTTCTTTATAAAGCAGCTGTAGTTTGGGAAAAGAGCACCTGATATAAAGTCCAACAGGTATAATTTTTTAACCAGCTCTCCTATTTCTGGGTATATGAAATGGGACAAGGCTCTGTGTCATCATTAGCCTCAGTTTCACCATTTGATTGAAGAGACAATAGCACTTACCTCAACAGATGTTTGTAATTCAGTGGGATGCTTCCTGAGAAAGAGCAAGTTCAGAAACTAACATATGATAGAGCACTAAAAGTGTATACGTTGGATCTGAACTATAACTCTGGGAGGTAGATATTTTATTACTTCCATTTCATAGAAGAGGAAAGAGAGGCTAGGAAAAGTAATGTTGAATTCCTTGTTTGATGTTTCTCAGCTAGAAAGCCCAAGAGCAGAGGCTCAAATCCTGACTACTGATTTTGAATCTTCTCTTCTTTCCACATGCCATGTGCTTCTTTTCATAAGTTTGCCTTTGGTCACGCCTAAAGAAAGAATCATGAAATAACCAGAAGGTGCCTGAGGATGTGATTTGGATCCCCTCAGCGAAAAGATCAAAACTGGTCATTCAGCAGGTGAGAAACCTGCAAGGTAAAGCCCCCACTCCCAGGACCTTAGCAGCAAACACCCCGTGGTCTGGCTTCTCCACATGCTTTCTCCTGCTTCTCCACATGCTTTCCTGCCACTTCATCATCTTGTTATCTGAGCTCCAATGATACCACACTTCTGCTTCCCAGAATATACCTGCTCTTTTGCATTCCACTTGGCTTGTTCATGCTGCCTAAACCTGACTTTCTTCTCCCTACCATTTCTCACCAAGATAATTATTACTTTTCTGTCATGACTCAGTTTAGCTGATGCCTCCTGAAAGCTTCCTCTGACGTTCCTAGACCAGGTTTAAGGAACTCCCTCTTTGTTTACATAGTAACCTGCCCAAACATCTGCTATGGCACTGAATGTACTGAAGTACAGGTTTTGGTTTATATGTCTCCCCATCTACATAGCTGTTTCTTGTGGAAGCATTACTGCAAGAAACAGAAGCCTATCAAATTCTCTTAAGACCTCATTGAAATCTAAAAGCAAAAATGAACAAACAAGTCTCAAGAAGGTCAAAAATAAAGGCTTCCCAGAGACCAGAGCAACACAGATGGACATCTGTTTTCTACCATTTACTCAACTCAGGGGCCAACTCCCTTACCCTTTATTCCTTTAACTCAAACTTTTGAGAAATAGAAACTAACTGCACTGGGTCAGATGTCTACCTATGAACCAATAGCTGTGTCCAGAAGAGGGGATAGACTATTATGAACATGGACATCTGACATCTGACCCACACCCTCATCAAGAATATGGGGCATTTCCGTGAAGTAGTGTGCAGGCTGGACAGGGCCTCTGATCATGTAACCTAGAATCAGAAGGCTGAAAAATAGGGACAGTCTCTTAGCCATCTCTATATTCTCATTGGCTGGCACACTGAGAGAACATCATAGGCAGCCTGAAAATATAAATAATGAGAGTGATGACTTTTACCATTTAGAGAGCCGGCAGCACTCCGTGAGTCCAGCTCCCTTCTCTCCAAATAGATGAGACCTTGAGTTAGGAGAGATTAATTTCATTTGGCCATCAGGCAGGAGTGCTCACTCGGCAATTTTTAAATGCAAATCCAATTGTGGATTGCTCACAAAGTAATTTTGCTTATTTTCTTCTTCTTCTTCTTCTTTTTTTTTTTTGAAAGAATTGACTAGGATGCAATCCCAAAGGATAATGACCACCACCAGTTATATTAAAATGTCAGATATAAAGTACAAGTAATTATCTGCCCTTCAAGAAAATCTTGATGTATGGACCCCAAAAGCCATTATACGGTCCATTCATCAACATTTATTCAATACCCACCATGTATACAATATTGTACTAAATGCATAGGAAGCTTGCAAAGGAAAGTGAAAACCAGCTTCTCCTCTTAGAAAGTATAGAAATTTCTGCTCTGGAATAAGTTGTTTGTGACCAGGGAACAGATTATAATTAACCAATTCACACTGTAGTCACATAGTATATGTTGCTAAATGTTTGAAAGGGTAGGGAGATTTAGCTCGAAGAATAAAAGATTAAAGAGAAAAGCAGTATTCAATCAACAAATACTTATTAAGCAAGAATTATGTACCACTTATTGTTCTAGGTACTTGGTGTATTCCTGTGGACCTTGTATTCTTTTGCAGAAAGGCAGATAATAAACAATCAAATAAACATGATAATTTCATAATAATGTTTATGGTGATAAGAGCTACATGGAAACTTGAAGAAGATGCTGCAATAAAAACAATATATTGCTTTAAGGTATAATAAGTCCTCACTTAACATTGTTGATACGTTCTTGGAAATGGCAACGTTAAGAGAAGTGATGTACTGTATGCCATAGGAACCTAACTCTTTGTAAAACTGGGTTTTGTTATACAGTAAGCTGTCTCACTTAAAATCACAGTTTCCAAGAACACTACTGACGGTGTTAAGCGAGGATTTACTGTAGCTGCTCTAGATAGGGTAGTCAGTGATGGATGCTCCGAGCTGACTCCTGCATAAGGAGGAACTAGCCATGAAGAAGTTTCTAGGCTCAACAGCAAGTGCAAAGTCCCCAGTAAGTGAATGAGCTTAGTTTTCAAGGATCAGAAAAAGGACTCATGCAGCTAGGATGAATTACTGAGTAGAAAAGTGATACGGATGGATTCACAGAATTAGGCAATTGTCAGCCCATGTAGTTTGCAGAACACAGTACCAAGTTTGTATTTTTCTTAAATGTAATGAAACATCATTGAAGGGCTTTAAGTAACAAAATGGCTTGACATAATTTTAGGAAGGTCACTATGACTATCTTGGGGAGAATAGATTGTGGATTGTAGGGATTCAAAAATCCAAGCAAAGACAAGATCTGGATGTCTCATAATAGTCCAGGAGAGACATAATGGTGTCTTGACCTAGTGTGGTGATGGGGAGAGGTTGACAGAATCAGGATATATTTCAGATTTACATGTGGATAGGATATGAGGGGAGGAGAAAAAAACATGGAATCATTTTAGAATATGAGCTTGAACAACTGAATAGGGAGTAGTGCCATTAATGACAATAGAAATGATTTTAGTGGGGAAATAAAAAATTTGTGTTGAGGCAGGAAAAGTTTGAGATGCCAAGTGGGAATGCCAAGTGACAGCTCTGATAAAAGCCAAGGTCAAGTAATTGACATGTAGATGTATGTAAAGCCAAGAAAATGATAACTATCTTCAAATGCTCACTGCAAGAGGAATTAGATATATTTGTAGTTGCTTGTGGCAATGATACCCAGACATTGGTTGCTTGATAAAGCATTTTGAAATTGTATGTCCTGGTTTCATTCCAAGCTTTTATGACAGTAGATTTGGGGTTTTTATTCATGGTTCAGTAAGTTTTGTGTGTGTGTGAGTGTGTGTGTGTGTGTGTGTGTATGTGTGTGTGTGTGAGAGAGAGAGACAGAGAGAGAGCGAGACAGAATCACTGTTTTACAGGGAAGATTCAGGATAAGTTAATAAAGTTAATATCCTCTGACCCTTTCGTGAGAATTGAAGGAGCAATTTTAGAATCCCTGCATTAATAGCAGAGAGCTTGAACTAAAATATATTTTGTATACCATTTCTTTGTCTTGGTTCTCCAGCTTAAAACACTGTTTTGGTAATTACTCTGTAACTTATTCTATAGCATGCATGGCCACTCCCAGATACTCTGTATCCCTTTTGTACACCTTTTCCATAGGCAACATGATAGATTTATGCAAGAGTCCTAATGTGGAGTTAGCAAACTCTGTCGAAAGGATCAGAGAGTAAATATTTTAGCTTTATGGGATGTATGGTCTTGTCATAACTATTCAACTGTGCTCTTGTAGTGGAGGAAAGAAGGCAATAAGTAAATGAATGAGCATGGCTATGTTCCAATAAAACTTTATTTAAAAGATCAGGCATGAACAAAGATTTGGCCTGCAGGCCATAGTTGCCAACCCCAGATCTAATGTATGGTGCTGGGTATAAGAAAAGTGCCTAGCAGTAGCCCTCATGTACAGATGATCTCTAAAGCCTGGATTTAGTTCCAGCACTGTGCCAATGTTCTTGAACAAGTATATATTTTATATGATTTTGACAACACAAAATAAGAAAGCAGGATTAGATAGGCAAGTTCAAAATGAGGATGAAAGCTGATATTGCTCTTTCTGTATATTACGAGCTGTGGATTACCACTGCATTAGAAAAAAGTTTGAAACTTTGAGGTGATGTACTACTTAGACATGGTGTTCCTTAGGTGACTCAGGCAAGCTACTTAGCTTTTTTAAGTCCAAGTATTTTTTTTTCCGTTAAGTCTACATAATAATAGGACCTATCTTACTGGCTTCTTGTGTTGATAAATGATATAATAAGTGAAAGACACAGCACAGTCCCTAACAGAGCAAATACTCTAAAGTCATAATTAGATGCAGATACAATTGTACATTTAAATATGGAAAGACATAATTATTGGTATATGAAGGGACATAGAAACAAATGTAGACATGGATGAATGGTGAAATCATAAGCTAGCTGCTGGCCACTGGAAGTATTCAAGTGGAGACTGAAGAGTCATTATTTACAAAAGGAGCAAGTTGTACCAAGAAATGTTCTGAGTTTCTGATTTTAAATTTGCAACCTAATGACAGAGTCAGGATGCTTCTGCACTGTTGGATACTTTCAATGAAGTTTTCATGTCAGGGCTAGGTTGGATATTTTGCATCTTATGGAGGCAACACTCTGCAGCAAGAAGCATATGGACTTTAGCGTCAAACACACAGGAGCTTGAACTTTCAGTTCTACTATTCTACTATCTGTTGGCAGTAAGCCTGTTGATTCACCTCTTTTAATTATCCAAATGAGGTTAATATCCCTAAAATGACTAAATCAGGTAATAAAGCAACTGACACATAGTAGACAATAACACTTTCCTTCCCAGCATTTTTTTTTTATTCTGAATATCCCCTGTACAGTCCATGTGTCACTCTAAATAAGGTTCTCACCTTAAGCTTTCCTCTTAATCCTCCCATTTTCTTCATTAGGAGCAAAATTAAGTTTCTATCAAGTGCTCACTGACATTACCCTGGCATCTGAACTATCCGATGTGACATACAGAAAACTTTAATGTGTAGACATGCTAATCAGAAGGGAAATGTCAAATCTGCATACATTTCAAATGACCCAACAATATTTACCTTAGAGCTACGTCTTCTATTTTTCTGACAATTGCCTCATTGAGGAAGTGACTTATGCAGCATACCAAGCCCCATTCCATCTGAGAAATTTACCTCCGACTGGTTTGAAGGCATCAAAAAGATGAATGTCACTGCCTTGCAGTTAGTAAGGAGGCTAATTTGATTTGACAAATGATGTTGATTTTGAAGGGGTCACTAATCATTAGAACTGCCTAGGACAAAGAGTGCCTTGCAGCTGGATAAAAATTGAATACTTAAACAGTTTGTTATGCAAATTTACTTTCTACCTGTCAGGAGTGTGTAAAGTACAGGGTTAGAGAGCTGGTGGTAAGGCCATCCCTAGGCTGATGACTTCTCTGCACAGTCTGTCCTCACCACCCAGACTGGGTCTAGTGGCCCAAAGCCCTTGGATCTGCAGCTCTTGCTCACCCAGGTGGAGGGTGAGGTGAGCAGCACAGCTCCACAAGGAGTTCAGAGCCTCCACTTCTCAATCTCTCACAACCCCTTCTCCATGGCCACCAAAAAAAGGAAGAGTGAACTGAGTTAAAATCCAGTTCACCCAAAATGCCAGCTTCCAGCTTAGCAAATAACCCCTCATGGCCCCAGAAGAGAGAGATCTGGAGCTTTATGAAGGCTACACTGACATCCTCAAGGAACCTCAGCATTTTGAAGCAACAGGACCTCCTTCTTGTCTCTAGTATCTACAGAAAAGCCTTTGTCTCCATAGCTACTCATTCTCCATTTTAATTAGAGGCTTTATTTTGTTTTGTTTGTTTTGTTTTGAAGTTTTATTGTAAGTTCAGGGGTACATGCACAGGCTTGTTATATAGGTAAACTTGTGTCATGGGGGTTTGTTGTACAGATTATTTCATCACCTGGGTATTAAGCCTAGTACTCATTGGTTATTTTTCCTTATCCTTTTCCTCCTCCCACCCTCCACCCTCAGGTAGGCCCCAGTGTGTGTCATTTCCCTCTATATGTCCATGTGTTCTCATCATTTAGCTCCTACTTATAATTGAGAACACATGGTATTTGGTTTTCTGTTCCTGCATTAGTTTGCTGAGGATAATGGCCTCCAGCTCCATCCATGTCTCTGCAAAGGACATGATCTCATTTTTTTTTTTTTTATGGCTGCATAGTGTTCCATCAACATCCATCATTCCAACTGATCATTAGAGAAATTCAAATCAAAACCAAAATGAGATACCATCTCATATCAGTCAGAATGGCTATTATTAAAAAGTCAAAAAATAACAGAAGCTGGTAAGGTTGTAGAGAAAGAGGAATGTTTATACACTATTGGTGGGCATGTAAATTACTTTAACCATTGTAGAAGACAGGGTGGCAATTCCTCAAAGACCTGAAAACAAAATTACCATTTGACCCAGCAATCCCTTTACTGGGTATATATCCAAAGGAATGTAAATCATTCTCTTACAAAGACTCATGCCTGCATATATTCATTGCAATACTACTCACAATAGCAAAAGCATGGAATCACCTACATTCCCATCAATGATACACTGGATAAAGAAAATGTGGTTTCTTTTGTTTTTAATCAAAAGTATCCTCAAGGACATTTGCTTCCTCACATATGCCCCACACAGTGACTGCCCTTTTGTACTCACTCACTGAGAAAGTCCTCTGTCTTTTTTGGTCACACTACAGCCCTCTGTCTAGTCTCTACTCTGTGTGACATGAGGGCAACATTCTGCCCCTTTTCATTTGGATTTTCTCAAACATTGCCATGAAAATGAAAAGTTTGACCCTGAAGCCTGAACTTAGCTTTCCTCACACTGGGCAATGTTCCTGTAACATTGCATTGAGCATTTCCATATCTGCAGTAGGGCAGAGGTAACACATCTTAGTCTCACTTTCCATATTGTGTTTCCTACACTCAATTTATGATCATTGAATTGGTTGTGGAGGGCCTTCCGAGCCATTGTGAGAAATGTGGCACTACCCTGAGTGAGATAAGAAGTCAAGGGAGAGTTCTGAGCAGTTTCTTATTTTAAAGCTTGTGGACAACACTATTTCCTCAGAGGGCCATGGTGAAATAATGTATGTAAAGCACACAGCACAAGGTCTGTTACATAATTAGTACATAATAAATGTGTGCTGCTCCCTTTATGAACATTAAATTCATAGCCACTTTACCTTGGCCTTTTTATTTTATTTTACTTTTTCTTTTGGTGTAAGGGAGGGTACATAATAAATTGAACAAATGTCCTTGCTCTTGTAAGATTGATATATATTTCTGAATAGTCTAACAAAAATCTAACAGTTCTAGACTACACATGCTTTTAGCAACTGAACCAAAGCCAGATTCTTGTTTTTAATATCTTCATGCTGGGAGCTAAAAGAACATCTTGTGACTAAAGGGAAGTTAAAGCCCAGTATGATTGGCCTTTGCCCATTAATTCAATTAACAAATGTATATGGAACACACCTATAAGGTACAATGACTTTGAATCCAAAAGTCCTGTTCAAATGTCAGCACTGCTTTTTATGTTATGTGTGTCTGTGAACTTGTCACTAGATTTCTCCAGGTCTGTTTTCTCATCTTCAAAATGGCAACACTTTAAAAGAGACTTTGTTGTAGGAATTTAAAAGAAAAAAGAACATAGTGGCCGGGCGCGGTGGCTCAAGCCTGTAATCCCAGCACTTTGGGAGGCCGAGACGGGCGGATCACGAGGTCAGGAGTTCAAGACCATCCTGGCTAACACGGTGAAACCCCGTCTCTACTAAAAATACAAAAACTAGCCGGGCGAGGTGGCGGGCGCCTGTAGTCCCAGCTACTCGGGAGGCTGAGGCAGGAGAATGGCGTAAACCCGGGAGGCGGAGCTTGCAGTGAGCTGAGATCCGGCCACTGCACTCCAGCCCCGGCGACAGAGCGAGACTCCGCCTCAAAAAAAAAAAAAAAAAAAAAAAAAAAAAAAAAAAAAAAAAAAAAAGAACATAGTATCTCTCAGTAGGAAAGATCAAAGATCATACAATAATAATAATTTTTCAAGTGTGCCCATCATGTAGGCATCTCTAAATGAACAAATAAAATAAAATAATTTGAATCAAAGTTATGCTACCCTAAAAATTTTAATTTTGACAATTCAACATCTATTAGCATAATAACCCTGCTAATCCTTGCAAAAGATATAAACTTAAGTAATGTCTGGCTCAGTTAGGCATTTCAGGGCATGATCTCAGCTTAGCAAAGCATGCTGGGTAACACAACAAGAGGTAACTCTAGGTTATGACCTCAGGTCGGGGAACTGGTATCTAAACCAACCCATCCTACAAGCCCATACTTTTACTATTGCTAATCCTTTACAACTATTATACAAAGTGAATATCATTATCTCTATTTTACAGGTGAGAAAACTGAGGTTTACTAAGGTGAAATCATTTTTCCCATGTTTTCCAGTTGGAAAGTGGTAGGGCTAAGTGCTCATTTCATTTAATTTCAACAAGGATTTGTTCTTGTATCAGTGCCTACTCTGATACTGTCCTAGATACTCTAGTTATAACAGTGAAGGAAAAGTCGCCAAATTTTTGTTCAAGATTTGAACCCAGATCTGACCTACTCCAAAAGCTCAATCTTTCCACCAAGCCCACTGCTTCATTGCATTGACGCTATATGGAGAGATAAACCTGACCCAATTCAGTAAGTTATGACGTTCCCATTATGCCATTTTTATTCCCTTTATGATTTAATCAGAACATTTGCTTAAATTAAAATATAGCTTAGTCATGCATCTGATCTTCTTTCCCCTAACATTTTTTTTTTTTTCATGGAGCTGTCAGTTTTGCAAACTGGCTTGATTTATACAGATATTTTATCCAGAAATAAATTGAATTAACAATTTAAAATGCAGAACAGAAAAGGCTGCCAGTGTGCTAATAGCTCCATTTCCCTGATTAAGAGGGCTTTCTCTAAGATGGTATAAAGGACAGAGCCCTCTTTGGTCTAAAACTCATTTTGACAATGGTCTTAGAAGAAATAGATTCTAGAAGAACACTGCCTTGTCTCAGGAACAGACATCCACCCCAGATCCTGTGGCCAAAGTAATCTTCAAAAATATTACTTTGTATGTGTACTTTGGTCATAAGCTTTTGCGGTTTTTTACACTTACAGATAGAGAAAAAAAAAATCCCTAAATCCTAAGGTTGTCATTCAAAGTCAAAAATTTTTCCCTAACTTCTTTAGTCTTATTCCCTCCCTCCTCCTGCCACCTCCCTGAGTCCTCAGGAGCGGCAGATTGGAGTTTGATGCCCCACTCTGTTATAGATTAGAGGTGCTACCTTAGCCAAGTCACCTTACCTCTCAGAGTTTCAGTTCCATCTTTATTCTTTAAAAGGAGACAGTAAAATTTGTCCTCTACTCCTTAGATCTGAGGAGAGGCTTCAGTGAGGCAAAAGATTTTGTAAATTGTAAAGTACAGTCAATAAGCCACCTTACAGGATCTGCACCACCCATAATTATCTATGCCTTTTTCCATACACATTTCTCTTCCAAGGCATTTATCCTTTTCTGCAACGCACACACACCCTCTTCCCCCATCTATATAAATAAGAGCTTGTCTTTCTTCAGGGCCCAGCTTGAGCCTGACCTCCTAAAAGAAGTCAGTTGTCCTAACTGTCCTAGCCCTCAAGAATCTCCTTCCCCAGTGACTTGTCATGGTTTCTCTCATTTGTCACTTGGCCTTGACTGCCTTTACGTCCTCATTCCTCAGTATCTCAACAGTTAGCCTGTAAATCCCTATGAGTGAGTCTCTTAGTACATTTTGGGCTGCTATGACAGAATACTCAAATCTGGGTCATTGATAAGAGCAGATTTTTATTTCCCTATAGTTCTAGAGTTTGGGAAGCCCAGGATGAAGGTGTCAGCATCTGGGCAGGGCCGTGTTGCTGTTTCCTCACATATTGGAAAGCTGAAGGGCAAGAGAGGGTGTGGCCACTCCCACAAGCCCTTTTTATAGCAGTGTTAATCCATTCTTGTGGGCTCGACCTAAACACCTCCCCAAACACTTTCCAACACTGTTTCATTGAGGATTAAGTTTCCAGTACAGGAATTTCAGGGGGCACATTCAGACCATAACAAGGAGAGATTTTACACTAATTTACATTAATATATAACACTAAGATTCAGATTCAACTAGCATTTATTGAATGCCCATTGTGTGCCTACGCTGTGTCAAGGGCAATCATAGATGCGTTCTCATTTGCTGACTCCTGTACCTCTCATAAGAAACTCATTACTATTCTTCACATTTTATACAAGTAGAGACAGAGGTTCAGAGGAGTTAACTCTTCATTGTCCAACCTCTCACAGGTAGTAAGTGGCAGAGTTGAAAACTTATTTCAGGACAGATTTCAAAGCCCATGTTCTTTCCACCAAATTATGCCATCTTCTTTATTAAGTGTCGACTGATCCTAATTGTATGATGGTAGGTAACTGGGGCATCAAATGGGGTCTCTAGTAGCTCAGAGCACTAACCATCTGGACCTGATTATAATTGACCATACGGATTCATATCTGACTATTTGTCCTATAAATATATGTCTTTACAGCTTTTATTTTTTACATAGTTAAGCACATAAAAAGCAAGAAGCACAATGTAGAATAAAATGTATAATTCAAACCTTAAATGCCCTTCTTATTATCAGTATAATTTTGGTTACTTTTACATCCTTGTGTCCCAGTTCTATCAAATGAAAAATGAGAATACTATTACCAACCTTACAGGGTAGTGTGAGGATTAATTGAGATGTATAAACTGAAATCTACAGTTGTTATAATAATTGTGGGAAATGCATAGGAATCATGTCCAGTAATAGCTTTCTAATTCTAACTTTGTGCTTGTATCAATATCAGGTGAATATTCTTCATAAAATCTCTGAATAGAGAATATTCTAGGCAATAACAGGGCACAGAAATTTTTATAGAGACAAAAGGGGGTAAGAACTACTTACGAAAAAACAAACTCTTAGAAGAAATCTTTAAAGATTTTTAAAAACTTGCATTCTATTCTGCTTTCTGTTACTAGAAGTTTTACCATATAGGTTTATATGTTGTCTAGGTGGCTATAAAGGCCATTTTTCAATAGGTCAAATTTACTTACGTATTTAACATTACTAAGTACACATGACTAAGTATGCCATTGGCAGAAAGGGGTGGAAAAGACAGCAGAAGGAGAAGTTATAAAGATAAGTGATATCTTCTCTCTGCCATCAAAGTAACTCATATTTTAATGATGTGGCCAGCCAAGTAGAGTCCTGTGGACTCTTTTCCTTTCTAAGTACTTTCCTGTGTCCCTTGGACACGACATGGGACCAGCATCAAAAAGAAATGTTTCCATTACAACACATGGATAAATTGCTCTACAATTTTATATTTATCTGCTTCAATTTTTTAACAATTTATATCAAACTCCCATAGATATAACTCATAGGAGCAGAGTAAATCCAGTTCCAATAGAAATACAGAGACCAGACTTGTCTACTTGACCTCTGTATTAGTCTGTTAGGGCTGCCATAACAGAATTCCACTGATGAGTGGCTTAAACAACAGAAATTTGTTTTCTCACAGTTTTGAAGCTTGAAAGTCCAAGATCAAGGTGTCGGCAATGTTGGTTTCTGGGGAGGTCTCTCTCCATGGCTTGTATGTGACTGCCTTCTCTCTTCTTCACATGGCCTTTCCTCTGTGGGCTCACATGCCGGGTGCCTGGTGCCTCTTCCTCTTCTCATAAGGACACCAGTCCTATTAAATTAGAGTCGTCACAAACCTGTGACCTCATTTAACCTAAATTACTCTTTAAAGGCCCTATCTCCAAATACAGTCACATTGGAAGTTATGCCTTCAACATATGAATTTGGAGAGGACATAGTTCAGTCCAGGAGAGCCTCCTCCTTACTTCTCACATGGTCTATAAGGTGTTTTTCAGAATCCCTAAGAATCTACTGGTGAAAAAAAAAAAAAAAAAAAAAAAAAAAAAAAACATGAAAATCACTAGTCCATATCATTAGTAATAACTTTCTCAAATCATATCAAATCTCATAATGGAATGACTATTGTTTCTCCTTGGTTTGCGTTTCTTTCTTCTTACTAAATCTAAGTCAGAGATGAAGACAGAGAAGTTAGGACATATAAAATTGGATCAGTAAGAGATCACTGACTTAACAAAATGTACCCACTTTGAAGAACATTTTCTCTGGAGTTGGCTGGACTGACCAGGTCCTCACAGCTTTCAGACTCTATGATGTTGAGCTTTTCTACACTGTCTGCAATACCCAAAAATTGTCCTGCATACCTAGAAAGAGGTGTGAATGAGTCCATTTCACCTTCCTTTCTAGGAGTTTAGGTCAAACCTCTTTATTGGCTGTAAAGAAACATATTTTTTGACTTACTCTTAGCATTATCCACTAAAATAAGACGTTACAGAAAAAAGATGCTCAGTCTTGGTGAAAGGTCCATTTCCAAGTACACATATACCTTCACAAGATCTCTCTTTCAATCTCTCTCCACACCCCTTCCACTGTCTGTCTCTCTCTCTCTCTCTCTCTCTCTAAACACACACACACACACACACACACACACACACATACACACACACACAGACACACACACAGAGCTAGCGTCTAAGGTAATATTCAACACATTTAGGAAAAATCTGGCTAATAAGGAACTCTCTAACGAGACTACTTAGCTAGTTTTCACCTACTCTGGCCATGATAATTTGGACTATTCAGTTAGTCTTTATACAAAATAATACTTGAAAATTTTTTTCCCAGAATTTACCAAAATAATAATATGATTTGTTACAGAAATGAGAGTGGGGCGGGGGGTACCCCAGGCAGAAGGCACAACGTGAACAAAGGCAAGGAAACAGGAAACATAGTATGTGCACAAAGAAGTTTTAACTTTGACAGAAAGAATTGAGGATGACAAAAGGGAAATATTGATTTTTTAACATTTGCTTTGAAAGAAAGAATAGAGTCAGATCATTAGGGGCCTGGAGGCTAGGGTAGGCAGTTTGACTAATTTTTTTCTAAGTGCCAGAGAATGATGGAATGTTTTGAGCAAAAGCAGTATGCCTGGAACTCTGCTATAGGAAAATTAACACAGTGGGTATGTGTGGCATTAATCAAAGGAGGGAGAAAAAGTTGAGGAAATCACCCAGAACTCTAATGGAAAATGTGACATAAGAGTTAGAAAAGCAGGAAGCAGCAAAGTGTCAGTGGAACCACAACACTGTGAATTTTAACATTAACATTTTCCACCTATTTATTAGAGAACTGCAAGGTCTCTAGTACAAAGCAGTTTATCATTTTGTTGAGAAATGGACCTGAATCATGTACTCTGTAAGACCAATATATAGAAATGAACCCTGCAATCTGTTAAGTGAGCCTAGCTAAATGCCCAGTAACCATATCTTAACACAATGTACTCCACATCCTCACATACACAGAGGCAGCAGGAGTTAGTAGACAAATCTTGACCCAGGAACTATGCAGAACAAAAACACAATGACTCCCACTCAGCTGTGCTAGGGACATCAGGGGCTGATCTGAACAAAATAAAAATTCCACAATCACAGACAGCTTCACACAAAGGCAAAAGAGCTGATTGCTGCCACCAGGTGATTCAAGAAGTTCTAAAGTGCACCATTCTAAAAATCTTTTTCCTAACAAGGAAGGCCCTTGTGAAAATCCAAATCCATACCAAAGGCAGGATATTACATATAAATGACACTAACAGGATAGGGCTGCACCTGGGCAATGTTTTGCTCAAGACAGCCTGTGGCACTACATCAGGGAAAGAAATCCCAACTAATCTAGGAGAGGGTCGATAGTCTCATCAAGAAATGGCCAGTTACACATTTAAAGATGGGGATTATATTTGAATGTAGTGTCCAGTGTAGCTTGGAAAAAGTTATTTTTTTCAAATACCACAAATGATGTTAGTATATCAGAGACTCCTTTCTATGTCTGTTGATCTCCCTTTTTCCATTCCTTAACTCTCAGTCTTTCACGTCTATGTACTTTGGATGGCCCTTGTAAACAGTATTTATCTTAAGTTTGTACATATAGCCACCCTCATAATCTTTGTCTTTCAAAAGGGGAGTTTAGTTTATTTACATTTACCATAAAAATTATTTATTTCAATTTATTACTATGATGTTACTGTGTACTTTCTATTTGACAGGGCTTTTCCATGCAATTTTTTCCTTGCCTACTTTTACACTGATTATTTCTCTCATTCAGATTTTTCTCTCTACACTCTATCACATTTCTTTTTTGAGTTTTTACTCTAGAAATGTAACATACATACTTAGTTTTCCAAAGTTCTAATTTTATCAATAACTTTATGCTGCTTCTTGTCACTACTCACCAAATGTATATAGAGTATTTGCCATGTGTTTTCATTTTCCACTGTTTTATTTTAACCCTACTAAACATTTTTGCTTTACACTATCAACGTTTATTTATTTGGTTATCAAATATTACTGTCATTCATCATTTCTTCTTATAGCTCAACCTTTGATTAAAGATGACTTCTGTTTCCTTGAAGTTTGGAAATTCCTGTAATAAGGATATCTTGGTTAATTCAGATTTTGTTTGAAGATAACTATACTTAGCATTTATTGTTGAAAGATATTTTCATTGGTTATACACTTCTGAGTTGATAAGTATTTTCCCTCAGCATAGGAAAAATGTCATCCCACTGTCCTCTGCCTTCCATTGTTGCTATTCAGAAGTCAGCTGAGTGACTTACTAGTATTCTTTTGTAGGTAGTCTTTTTTCCTCTGGCTGTTTTAAATATACTTTCTGAGTCTTTAACGCTCTGGAATTTTACTACAATAAGAATTTTACTCCAGTTTTGGCAGTATGGATCTAGGTGTAGATTTATTTTCATTTATCCTATTTGAAATTAATTAGGCTTCCTGAATGTGATAATTTTTGTCTTCTTTAAGTTCTTGAAAATTTCTGGCCAAAATTTCTTTAAACATTTTCTTTCCTCATTCTCTCTTTTATTCTTCTCTGACCAAATATTTGTTATATCTCACTCTATCCATGTCCTTTCTCCTCTTATCTACATTTTTTCATCTTTTAGTTTTCCTATGCTGCTTCAGATACATAGTTTAGTTTAATTCTCTCTTCAGCTATATCTAATGTGCTATAAAATTGTCATTGAATCTTTATTGCAAATCTTATTTTCCATTTTTATACATTTCTTGGATTCTTTTTCAAATTTGCTTGGTCATTTTTATAGTCTGTTCATAATTAATATTTTAATATCCTCCCTTATTTAAGCTTGTTTTAGTAAATTGGATTGCTGTTCATGAAATATTCATTCTCCTCTTTCCCCAAACATGCAGGAGTTTTCCCCTCTGCACCACTGATGTTGGAGTTGGCAATGACTTGCTTTTCCAATGAAATGTGAACAGACATGACATATGCTGTGTTTGAGCAAGGTTTTAAATGTGCTTGCATTACTTGGCTTGATCTCTTGCACTACTGTAACCCACCATAAGAAAAGCATGCCCCATGTAGCTGCTATGCCTTTTACCTGAGTCCCAAAATAAGAAGCACATGGAACAGACCTAAAATCAACCTTCAACTTGAACTCAAGATCAGAAAATCCCATCATCTCTCATAGAAACCAAGCAAAGCCATACCCTACCTACAAATCCCTAGCAAAATATAATTCTTATTTTGGCAAGCCACTGAATTTTTAAATCATGTGTTAGACACAGAAAACACGTTTATGCTTATGCATTTATTTTATAGTCTCCCAAATAATTGTAATATCTGAAGTATTTTAGGTTCAGTCTGATTCTTTTATCTGTAGTTTCTGCCAGGTGTCATGGTGTTCATTTGTGTCAGTGTTTTTTTAATTTTAAACTGGGAATTTATATTCCTTGAAACTAGATATTTATTGAGCCTAGTTCAAGGACTTCTGCAAGAGTTGTGACATTTGTTTCTGTCAAGCATTTTGGATACTACAAATCTAGGACACTTTTAACTTAGTTATCAAATTGAGAAGTTGTTGTTTGTTTGTTTTGTTTTGTTTTTAGCAACTCAGGTGGTGTCAATTTTGGCTACACATTTCAATCATTGCTAATTTTTAGTTAAAATTCTTAGGATAGACAGCTTTTTTCTCCAACAAACACAAAAGATTAAGACACTTCTCCTTGCTATCTTCTCAGAGTTAGGAAGTTTAAACTTCATCAAAGGATTCACTGCAAGGCATTCTCAGTTATGAGAAGGAAGAAGTCCTCATATTAGGCTTGATCTCTTGTCCATGATGCTTTCAAAGCCATGCGAGTTAAGGTTACCAGTGTTCGTCAATTACCTTCAGAGCAAAAGCAGTGAGCTGAGCTACGTTTATCTTTCTGAGTTCCTGTTTTCATGTTGATTTTTGCCTCCTTCCTTTCTTGATAACTAATAAAAAGACACATAAAACCTGCAGCTTCTAGTTGTTTTCAGCAAAAGGGTCAATTAGGTTATCTAATCTGCCATATAACTAAAACTGGACTTTCCCACTTGCATTGTTTTTTGTATATTTGTTGAAATATCTCGTCTTCAAATGGCCTCATCTCTTTTCTTTGTGTTGTTCAATTATTCATGCAACAAACATTTATTAAGTGCCCACAAGCAATGGGGTACTTTTTAGGTTCTGGAGATACATAAGCAAACCATGCAGAAGAAATCAGCATCCTCATGGGCTGATAGTTTTTGCGGGGTTTTTTAAAATTTAATTCTGTACTATAATTTTACAAAATCCAAGGAAGAAAAGGGAAATAAACACAAGTGACCAGTAAGTGACTGTTAACTAGAAATTTCCCCAAATACTATTCAGTTTCTATCTCTTTTATTGAGTTTAATACATCCTGTTTGGTATTCACGTTCTTATGTACTTGTTAAATACTCACAAAATATTTCATTATACAAATGAAAACACTTTGTTACCTTTGATTAGCTAAGAAAATGTTAGGTATCATTAATATTTCAGTTGCTACTAAGTTATAAACTCAGTGGAGGTTTATATCAAAAAGAATATATCAAAATTATCATGTAAAACAACACTTTTCACTTAGCAAATGTCAGAGAATTTTTTTTAATTAAAAGGCACCACTGACAAGGTGAGGTAAGGCAGAAACATCTGGAGATCCATCATACGTTAGAATTGGAGGGACCAGAGCAGAGACTGAACAAAACACTCTCAGTTTACAGATATATCAAATACCAAGATCAGAGAAGTAAAACGACCTACCCAAGGTCTTAGAGCTATTTAATAACACAACTGGGGAACTGGGGCCAATATTTATTTTAGTATATGGAAATACAATAGAGTTTTTTTCATACTGATTTAGCTATTGTGCTAAAATACTTTATTATTTCTAACATTTTGCCTGTAAAATGTTTTTGAATTTTCAAAGTAGATGATCAGATCATCTGCAAATAATGTAGTTTTACTTCCTAATTTCCAATCTTTGTGATCTTAATGTATTTTCCTTTATGGGTTATACTGCCTGGAATTTGAATGCAAAATCCCTAACTAAAGAATACTAAATTCATTTTTAGTACTATCAATTTTCAATGTTATTATTGATATTGACATTATTATAATAGGAAACACCTATATAGTAGTTACTATGTTCCAGGCACTATTCTTTGTCCTCACAACAACCCTATCATTCTCTCCATTTTACAGGGAAGGAAACTGAGGAGGTACAGATAATTTAGTGGACTTCTCTAAGGTTATACAGTTAGTAAAAACAGAGACAGAACAGAATATTGGCATTTTGGCTTCAAAGTACATATTTTTGGTCTTTAGCTCCACTAGATATATCCACTTTACTCTAAATTTTGAGAGGCTAAAGAAATCTATCAGCCCAAATGTTTTATCATACCACATAATCTTTCATGTTGTCTTCTCATGTTTTGAGGTTGACTTTGTAGCTTGCTTTAAACCCCATGAAGACTGGAGATTGTTGTTTCATCAGTAACTTCATTATTCAAAGAAGTTCTAACAGAGCCAGAGCATACATTTAAGTTATATTTTACATGTCTGCATGGTAGCTAAGTTATTTGGTGAGAATTTTTCATTTTTAGTTCTTAAAATATTTGAAGACCTTTAAATATGAAGAGAATCTAGAATTATTCTATAGACTTCAGCCAAACAAAACCTCTTATGTATAGTAAAATGATACATTTCCAATATAATCCTTTTATTATAGAAATGACCACACTCAATTTTATTAGTGTGTTTATACATTTATTTCTGAGACAATGATTTTTCTGGGGGCCTGGGTTATATCTTTCATCTTTCATCCTTGATGTCTATCATATAGTGCCTGGCATGTGGCAGGTACTCAATAGCTTTGCTGAATGAATAAAAGGCAACAACCCATGGCACATTTATGATTACCTCTATTTGGCAGATGATGAAAAGAAGTTTACTAGAATTCACGTGACCTCCAAGGTTACAAAATTTGTCAGTAAGCAGAACCAGGATTCAATCCTCGATTTTCTACCCAAAGCCACAATTTTTCAACTAAACCACAAAATGCATAGAAAAGGATTTACTGTACATATTCACAGCTAGTCCATGACTACAAATCTTGTGGCTTCCTGTGTCATTTGCATAATAAAACTAAAAGTTTAAAGAAATAGAATGGAAATACTAAACCTTATGTCAAACTTATAAACTGATCTCTAAAACCAGTTTATTTTGTAAATATAGTAACATATGTCAGAAAACCACTCAGGCTTCTTTTTCTACTAGAAAAGTCTTTATTTTTTTCTCAAAAATGGTATCTTTTGCCAACTCTGAATATGACATAGTGTTAATGAAAATCTGTGCATATAAAAATTTCAAATTCATACTTACATGAGAAAATCATGAAAAATTGGAGATATGCCAAAATAGCAAAGGCAGGCTAAACTTGGTCTAATTTCAAAGCAGAAGAAGTAATCAAATCCCAAGAAATTAAGATGTATACATATAATTTTATTCCTGGCAAGAGAAATGGTCATAAACATATTTTATTAGCATGTGGAAAAAGTAAGTTGATCACATGGAACCATCATGGGTTCACTTGGAATAGATTCTCTCAAACCTCAGGATAATACCATTGAGAAAGTGAATCTGACATGTAACATGATCTCTGACATGTAACAAAATATCCCAGAATCTGTCATGTAACAAAGTCTAATGCCATATTACAAAGCCTCTCATGATACACTCATGAACAAGATGAGGCCTTTAGAATTTGCTATAACATTGAGTAATAGTTGGTGCTAAAACTGTTATTAACACCATAATAATAGTTGGTGGTATAACAAAGAGTTAACACCAAACTTATTGCTGTTAACTCCTTGTTGCCATAACCACTAGGTCAGTGGATCCAGGTTTCTTGGCAATGAAGAGAAATAGTGAAGAAGGGAAGGAATTTTCAAGAAAATAGCAAAAATATGGAGTAAAACTAGCTGCTTCAGGGACTACACCCAAACAGAGGCACATCAGTTCAATGCAGTTCTAGATGAAATATCAAGAATCAGAGAAGTATTATCTTTGAGGACTGGCAAGGTTGCAGCCTCAGAAACAGAAAGGGGAAAAGGTAGAAGATTTCACTACAGACACGTATCCCACCCAGACACAAGTCAAAAGAGAATAAAGGTCAGTTACATCCACTTCCTCCCAACCCCCATCCTAGAAAACTGCTGTGGGATTAAGCAG